>NC_139541.1:18623292-19119403 GCF_965153285.1 Podarcis tiliguerta | reverse complement strand
GAAAATGCCGTTTACCTTCCCACCAGAGTGGTACCTATTTATCTACTTGCACTTTGACGTGCTTTCGAACTGCTAGGTTGGCAGGAGCAGGGACCGAGCAACAGGAGCTCACCCCATCACGGGGATTCGAACCACCGACCATCTGATCAGCAAACCCTAGGCTCTCTGGTTTAACCACAGCGCCACCCATGTCCATTCCAGCTAATCACTACTAAAACCTCTGTAAGACCTCCAGCCTGAATTTGCCTTCCAATCCCAATCCCTTTTCCTTTTCTGTCGTGCCTTTTAGATTGTAAGCCTGAGGGCAAGACTTATCTTACTACTGAGTTTTGGAAACTGCTCTGGGAGCCTTCTCCTCCCACCCATCCACCCTAGCTGCAGAGCAGGGTAAAAGGCTTCAAATAAATACATGCCAGCTGCTTAATATGAATTTGGACAGGGGGAGATAAAGTTCTTTTCACTCTGCCCAGCCAGATGCTCCAGTGAAACCCATGAGCTGGACATGATTGGTCCATGCCTTCAATCCCTGAATTCTCTGGGCTTTTCTATGTACGTGTCCGTCTGTTTTTCCTCCCCCTGGATTAATCTCCTCCAATACTCACTCCTTTCTCTCAGCCCTTGCCCAAAGCTGTGGTAGACATGGAACAACGCCCAGAACAGGACACTTTTGATCATCACAGAGATGCAGGAACAGGTGATGACAGCTGCTTCCAGCGCATAGGAACTCCCTTGTCCCCACTCTTCGATCACCTGGGAAGAAAGCACATTCCACGTAAAGAAATAACATTTTCAGAGAGAGAAACAAAAGGAGTGAAATGGGCAAGATGGACAATTGTCCCATCTACCCAACGTTGCAGCCGGGGGTGAAATGATGCACCTGCAGGAGAAGTGATGCTTGGGAAGGAAGAGGAGAGGCAATGGAGGCCCCACAACAAGTGGGCATAAAACAATCTAGAAGACAGGCTCTGGGGCAATTTGCAATGCCAGAGGAGACAGAAACATTTTGCTAGTGGGCCACTGTGGTCAAGAGTGTTGCTCAGGAGAGAGAGGTTCAAATCTCCACCCAGCACTCTTCCTCGGTCTAACCTATCTCACAGGATTGTCATGAGGACAAAATAGATTTCTCCTTGGAAGAGGGACAGAATACGTATGTAATGAATAACATGGGAAGCCAGCTGGTCCTCAGTCAGGCCATTGGGCTGCCTAGCTCAGGACTGTCCACAGTGACTGGCAGTGGCTTTCAGGCAGGAGTCTTCCCCCGCCCCCAGCCTTAGCTGGAGATACCACTGAGAACTGGACCTTCTGCAAGCAAAGTGGATGCTCTATGACTGAGCTAGGGCTTTTCCTTAACATAGGAAGCTGCCTTCCACCAAGTCAGACTATTGGGTCCAGGTGGCTCAGTGACTGGTGGCAGATCTCCATGGTTTTGAGACAGGGGTCCTTCGCAGCCCTGTCCAGAAACGCAGGGGATAAGCAGCTGCTCTGCCACTGAGCTCTGGCCCTTTCCAGAGCTACTGCCAGCATGTATGGATACAGCAGGAATGACAGGAGCTGTCCCCCCTTCCTAGCCTGGACATTGTCACTGATTCTGCTCCTGGACCTGATCTGGGATGGAAGCATGTTTCGAGGGGGCAGGCAGCAAGACAGCCAGAACTGCCACTGAAATTGGCTGTAACTTCTAAGAACTCAGGCTTGAGCTTGCTATCTCCTTCTCCCTCCCCTTCCTTTTTCCTCATGTGCTATGTCTTTTGTCTTTTTTTAAAAAAAGATTGTAAACCTGAGTGCAGTCTCAGGACTTTGTAAGCCACTCGGAGGGTTTTCAGGCTAAAGGGTAGAGTTTGAACGTCATAAGTAAATAAACAAGCAAGTAAGTAAGTAAGGCTCAGGAGAAAACATGGAAATTCCTGGGAAGAATTTAAATCATGTTACTGACAGCAACTGAGAATGGAAAGGGGAAGGGAAAGGGAAGGAAAGTGTGTATAGTTCTGGTTGCCTCAATTCAAAAAAAGATATTGTTGAGTCAGAAAAAGATTCAGAAAAGGATGGCGCAACTCTCCTACAAGGAAAGACTGCAGCATTTCATACTTTTTAGCTTAGAGAAAATGCAAGTAAGAAGCGAGGAAATAGAAGTTTATAACATTATGCATGTTGTGGGGAAAGTGGAAAGTTTTTCTCCCTCTCTTATAACATCCAATGAAGCTGAATAATAAAAGATTGAGGATAAATGAAAGTCCATCTTCATGCAACACAGTGTTAAACTATGGAGCTCACTCCCCCAGGAGACGTCCACCAAGTTGGATGGCTTTAAAAGAGGATTAGATAAATTCACGGAAGAAAGGGCTATCGCAAGATACTAGCCATGATGGCTGTGCTTGTGATGCTTCTGAACAGTTGCCGGAAGCCACAGAAGAGGGAGAGGGCTCTTGTGATCGGATCCTGATGGAAGGTTTCCCAGAATGGGCATCTGGTCAGCCACTGTGAGAACAGGATGCTGGACTAGATGGGCCGTTGGCTTGACCAGCAGGCTCACCATATTTATGAAAACTAATGACATCCCCCCCAGAAAAAAATTGTTCTAGTTTTTTGTTTTGTTTTGAATGGCAGTGAAAAACAGAACGTGGGACAGCCGCCCAACAAGAGCACCATGCCCTAAAATCTCTTGTGTTGTCTCTCTCACTTCCACCTTGGACTTGCAATCCCTTCACCTCCGCTGACCTTCTCGTCTCCCACACCCACTCCTTCCTCCCAACTAGCCAGGCCAGCTTGACCTTTCCCATAAAGCCCTGCTGCTTTCCACACAGCTGTGGCGAGAGAAGAAGCTGTCAGACGGCCGGTTTTTGAAAAGCACTGCAGTCTTTGAGATCCCTGTGCTGCTGCTGCTATAACATCAAGAAACCAACCACCCCTCTGTCTCCGAAGAAAGCGAAAAGCTTTCCAGTTTCAGTGCAGCAACCAATCCGAGCCGCTGGTGTGTGAACAATTCATTCTGAAACAGCAGGTTTCATTTCCGTTGTGTTAAGTGCCAAGATGATGGCTCCCTAGGGGAGCGATGAGATGCCAACTCTGTTCCCAAAGGATCACGGGAGTCTCATGACTGGGCTAAGTTTCTGTTGGCTGGCACAGGAACAAAGGGAGCTACCACATGCAGAGTCAAATAACTGGTCTGCCTAGCTCAGTATTGTTTACATCAGGGTTCCCCAAACTTGGGTCTTCAGCTGTTTTTGGACTACAACACCCATCATCCCTAGGTGGCAGGACCAGTAGTCTGGGATGATGGGAGTTGTAGTCCAATAATAGCTGGCGACCCAAGTTTCGGAAACCCTGGTTTTAGACAGGAGACCTCTCCCAGCCATACCTGGAGGTGCCAGGGACTGAACCTGGGAGCTTCCACTTGCAAGACAGATGCCCTACCACTGAGTTACCCAAAGAAGAGTCTGTCTTATGAGACAGACTATCGGTTAATCCAGCAGTGCAACTGCACCTCTCCTTGGCTAGAGGTAAAGATGGTGTTGCAAGGAGGGGAGGGGGTCACCCGGCCCAACCTGCCCCGCTTCAGCCAAAAAGATTCTCTGAGCAGCTTCCAAAACGAGCTCAAAGATGGCCCTTCCTTGCCCCCCACCCCACCCCTGTTCACAATCTCATAAAGCATGCAAGGAAAAAGGGAAGGGGAGGGAAGAGAGAAAAGAAAGCTCAAGCACAAAACCTTAATGCTACCGTGCCGAAGGCAGAGACCGTCCCTTCGGCTGAAAAGTGGGGCAACACAATCCAAATACACAATCTCCCGGACCTCCTGGCTTCTGTGCCTTTCGGAGAAATTATCTGTGGGTGAAACTTCTGGTGCTCTTCCCCTCCAATCCCTTGTTTATTCCTGCTGATACACGTTCAGAGCTGGCTGCCTGAGGACCGTCTCTGTGATGCATTTTTTAAAAAGAGAGAGGGTTGTTGCTGTGTCTGAATTTTCCCTGCTTTGCCTTGACCGGAAGCAAAATCCCAGGGCGCCCTGACACAGAGCGATTTCAGGAGCCTTTTGAGCACCCCGACGCTAACCCCCGGATGCCTGGCGATGGCGGGACGTGGGAGCGTTTGGCCGCAATCCTGGAATGTTCTGAGCCTGGCTTGAGTTAACCGCTTCCAAGGGCGAGCAAAAGTCATTGGAAATGTGGGAGCAGCACCGGATGGGCATCTGTAGTGCATTTTTCTCAGGGGCTTTTGGATTAAATAAGCCCAGTTAGTGGGGGGACAATAATTTATTAGTCCCACCATTTTGAGTGTTTATCTTGTTGGGTCTATTGGACCAATTCAGATGCTCATGTTAAACTTGCAATGGTTGGCCTTTTTGAGTCCTAAAGTATGCATGTTGTTGTGGAATAAGAGCCACACATTCATTCTCCCAGCCCCACTGCAACTTCTGTACAAAGAGTTGTGGGACCTAAGCTTGCCCTGATGGTACATTGAGCTCTCAGCATCCTCCCTGTGTCCCCTGCCAGCTGATTGGCACTGGGTACAGCCAAGAAGCAACAGGATTGGTGTACTAGTCAGCTCTCCCTCTCCCGCTTCTCCCTGTGTGATTGGTGCTGTTGACTACATTAAAAAAGGTAAAGGGTAACGGGACCCCTGACCATTAGGTTCAGTCATGACCGACTCTGAGGTTGCGGCGCTCATCTCGCTTTATTGGCCGAGGGAACTGGTGTACAGCTTCCGGGTCATGTGGCCAGCATGACTAAGCCACTTCTGGCGAATCAGAGCAGAGCACGGAATCGCCGTTTACCTTCCCCCCGGAGCGGTACCCATTTATCTACTTGCACTCTGATATGCTTTTGAACTGCTACGTTGGCAGGAGCAGGGACCAAGCAAGGGGAGCTCACCCCGTCACGGGGATTCGAACCGCCGACCTTCTGATCGGCAAGTCCTGGGCTCTGTGGTTTAACCCACAGTGCCATCCGCGTCCCGTTGACTACATTGCCTGCCCCCAAACAGAGGCTGAGGAGAAGGAAGGTACATGGGGAGAGCCATTCTTGTGGGTTTTCTTCCCTCAGGTAAATCGTGCTCCAAGCAGCAGTCACCAGGCAACCCAGAGTGGGGGCCCTGTATGGGTCAGATGCAGTGCACAACTTCCCCATGCCTTGTGGGACCTTCCAGGCTTAAGTGCCTGGGAATTAGCCAACGGCTAGTACACTCTCCTCTCCCTTCTCATAAAGATAAGGCACAAAACACAGTTTCCTGGTACATAGGAAATGTTAACGAAGAAACAGGGAGTTGGGTCCAATGCCCACCTTACTCAGGGTAGGCTGTCTGCAGTTAACAATCATGCCTAACCTAGGCCTATTCAGTTCAATGGGTCTCCTCTGAGGAGGACTTGGCTGGATACAGGATCTGAAATGTCAGGTTTATCCCAGAGTAGTTAGGATCACGTTGATAGTCAGTACCAGCTACTTCGATTTTGCCCATTTGTCCACACAGCCTAGACCTGAAACCATAGGGGCTAGCAACCTTCCTTCTTAAAAATGAAGCGTTAAAACAACCCAACTTTACATGGTGAGACGGCCAGTTGCCTGCACTCTGGGAACACGCAGCCCTTCCTTCAGAACAGCCCCTACAGAAAAAGGGCCCACACGAAGGCAGGCAAGCCAGGGGCTTTAACTTGCTTGCACTAGCAATCAGCATCTTGAGGACTGGAAGAATTCCCGTGCCCTTCCTTCTCATTAAATCAACAAAACCCTTGGCACCGACTTACCGTGTAGATCAGGTAGGCGAGATAAGCAACCTCGGGCAAATTCTGACTCAGAAAAATCCAGGCTAGAGGTTTTAACTCTTTTAATATCTGGGAAACAGGTGGGGGGGGGGAGAGAAATGAACTGAGTTAGCTGCACATACATTGGCTGGGTCTGCTTTAGCTATACGTACATCTAGCTTCCTCTTATCATAAGCATCCCATCAAAGGCTGTGGGGCAGAGCTAGGGCAGCCCCCCACCCTGCTTCCCCTACTGGTAAAACTAGGAGGCAATCTGAGCAAGGAGCCTTCCTCCTCCTTCCCAGGCCAAGAGGTGGCCAACCCTCACCCCCATGCTGGAGAAACCACCAGCAGCTGAACAAGGCAATGGCACTTTCAGGCAGTGGGGGCGAGACCTCCGGTCTATGAGTCGAATGTGGCCCCCAGCCCTCTCAACCTGGCCCTCAGAACTCTCCCCTGGCCCCGAGTGGTGCTGCCAGACTGAAATGTGCCCCTGAACTCTGATCATGCTTCTTTCTTGTCTATATGGAGCAGAGAGAGTGGGTACGGGCTTTTTGGGACCTGAGCTACTCCACAAAGGTAATGTTTAACTCTGTTGCCCCCCCTTTTGCCTCTGGTCCTGCCCACCATTGGCATGCAGCCCCCAGAAGGCTGCCCAGAAGGGACTGCGGCCCTCGGGCTTAAAAATGTTCCCCGTCCCTGCTTCAAAAGGGGAAAGGTGGCTCCTTGGAGCTGCAAGACTAGGCTGGCCACGATGCAGAAGGCTTTTGCAAGTCACTGAAGCAAAAGCTCCCTTTCAGGCAGTGCTTGGTTCAGGGAATTTCACCTGGCCTTGGCCTTGCCTAAATGCAGTCGAGCCACATCTGTGTCTACCTGAAGAGGCCCCACAAGCATAGCCTGCTTGGAGCCCAACTAGCACAAAAGGGGACAGGACAGACAACCCCTTTTCCCATATAGCTGTAACAACAGATTCTGGCATCTGGCAAGACAGTATCCAGGGCTCTGTGGATCCCTCAGAAATGGAACGGGATCCAATTCAGGATGCAGAGTCCAGCATCACAGAACTGTCACTATCTTTTCTTTCTAGTCCTCGTGGTTGCGAAGAGTGTGCTAGAATCTGAAGGGCCAGACGCATAATTCACATAGCTCACGCCAAGTTGCAGAACTTTGCAATTTATGTTAGTGCTTTGGCACAGAATGCTGCCCTTTCTAAAAAATAAATAAACCAGGGCCCAGCATTTCTTAGAGGAAATGTCCCTGGTTTACCCCCAGGAAATGCCCATTTGATTAAGGGGGTGGGGAGGGGAGGCGCACTCACAGCAATGATGCCACACACAACTTTCAGCCCAGCCCAGAGAATCCCAACCGCCAGGAAGATGCTGTGCAGAACTGAGATCTCACGAATCGAGGTGAGCAGCAGAACGCACAAGCAAAGCTGGAAGGCAAAAAGAGAAGTCTAAGAGGTTGCAGCAGCTGCAGACATCCCCTTCCTGTGCCCCTCAACCATTTGCAGCTCGTGGTCTGTTGTGCTGGTTAACTTGCTCACTTTCCAGAAAGGCAGGCCATTTCATGACCTGCACTGGGGTCTTTCATAGAATTGAAAGGGACCCTGAGTTTCATCTAGCCCAATCCTCCGCAGTGCAGGAATATGCAGTTGTCCCAGAAGGGGATCGAACCTGCAGCCTTGGCCTTATCAGCACCACGCTCTAGCCAACAGAGCTATCCAGGCTAGAAGGAACACTTAACAAAAATGCAGCTATTCAGGGTTCAGCCCCTCCAAACGACCATTCAGAACTGCTCTGCAATTTTAAGAAAACTGCTGCCTGAGGTCCACTGATTTCAGTGGGCCTACTCAGAGTTAAATGCAAGATGCAACACCCGTGCTACATGCTTTTTTGTAAAAACACATTTAACAAAACTCTCAATTTCCTCGGCTTTTTATTTTTATACGAGTTGCCTTGCGTGTACCTTGCAGAATAGCAGTTGAGAGAAACGCAGGAGGCATAGTTGGGGAACAGATGGGCCAAGGGATTCAGGCCGTGGTTTGGACTGAGGCCTGGGCCTACCTGAGCCTGGAGGTCAAAGGTCAGCATGGAAAAGCAGAGGTTGAGCATGAAGTATTGGGCCTGGAGGCTCTCCAAGGCCCCGCCCACCCGGAAGGCCATCATGCTTTCGGTCTGAATGAGGACAACGGCGCAGATCACGTCGAAGGCACCGACTAAAAGGATCAGGACAAAGCGGGCCTTAAGAGGGAAAATGGAAGCAAGACCGTCAGAATGGACCACACGCCCCTGCGGCAGCCGAAGAAGCTCCACCAGATTCAAGAAGAAAACGGAGACAAGTGTGAATACTGCTGATGGCTTGGCAAGAGGTTGCAGAGGAAGGACGCAGGCTGGCAGAATTTACTAGGATGCTCCACATGTAAGGTCTCACCTGCACTGCACATATAAAGCAGCACCATGCCTCTTTAAACAGTTGTGGCTTCCCCCAAAGACTACTGGGAAGTGTCATTTGTTATGAGCGCTGTGCATTATTAGGAGATCTCCCTGTTCCCCCTCAAAGACCTACAATTCCCAGAGTTCTCTGGGAAGAGGGACTGGCTGTTAAACGCCCCCACCCGGGAACTGTAGTTCTGCGAGGGGACCAGGGTCTCTCCAAACAGCTTCCAGGAGTCTTTTGATGGAAGCCAGAGCTGTTCAAAGTGCTGTGATGCTGCTTTAAATGTACAGTGCAGATGGGGCCTAAGCAATGCAACCTGAGCAGCACAGACGGAGGAATTCAAATTCCACTCGGACGAAAGATTGGAGCCTGCTCTGAACAGAGGGAAAGTCCAGACCTGCCCCTCTCCCGAATCATAAAGTACTTTGCTGCCTTTCCTAGCATGCACCATACCCAAGCCCTTTGGGAGCAAGTTTATCCCTCCGTCAAAGGTGACATGCAAGGGACTGAAGTGTACCGGTTTCAGCCGGCTTACATTTCTGCCCTCCCTTCTCGGTTCCAAACCAGTTATGCATCCTTCTAAAAGAGGGGCAGCCATCTTCTTAAACCCGGGGCGCAGCAAAGAGAGAGATTTGTTAGAAGCTGATGCAGGGACATCACAGCACACACAACCCTGGGCTGAACTCCGCTGACAACAGGCCCCAGAGTGATCTTGCACGATCTAGGAAGCTCCCGCCAGGCCCTTGGTTCAAGGCAAAGACCCAACCGCTGACCACTCACGAGCAGTTTGGGCTTCTGCTCTGCAGGCAGGACGCTGAAGTTGACGACTGAGCGCAGCATGACCAGCGCGACGGAGAGGACGAAGACGATGAGCTCCTGGCGGTTCTCTTGCAAGATGCCCCGGCTCACGTAGTAGATGCAGAAGACTGTCGGGGAAAGAGACAAATCCCGCCATCAGCCGTCTGCGCAGGGGAGAAAAAGGAGCCTTCCAAGCTGAAAGGGGAAGCTGAAGGTTGACGTCAACCTAGAAGGCATTTCTTCATTTTTTAAAAATATATATATTTAGAGTTAGGTTAGATTGATGAGGCTTTTTTATCTCCAGGGTAGAGGAAACATCCATTAATTGGCTCACCTGTCCTCCCAACAACTATCTTGTGGAGTAAGGAGCTGTTCCCTGGCTCTGAAGGCAGGGAGTGGAGGCTGAGCAAAAGGGAGGTAATCTCAAAAGCCTGCAGTCCTCATGAGTGATTTACAACTTTTTAATGTGTTTTTAAAAGCTAGCACTATCTTGAAAGAGGCACTGGGTTGTATTCAACTAAGTTATACTGGCAGCAGACCCTCTCTGTCTTCCTCTTTCCAGGGTAGAAGTTTCCTTAGGAGCCACTGACTGCTGCAACCCCAAATATCTCCAGAGAACCCTAGAAAAATTAAAGGTGTGGTTTTTCTAGGTGGGGAGTGGGCAGGAACGAACAGGAGACAACAGTAATGGTTCTGGATCGTGTCATTCATGTCGAGACATTTCTGTGTCCAAATCTGATGACAAATGGGATCCTATCAATTGGGATTCTGTCGAGACGCATCTGCCCGGCAGTTGCAGACACAGAGGGAGGAAAGCGAGATGTTTTTGTGCAGGAATATTTCTGAGCAAGGCGAACCCTGGGCCCTCCAAATGCTAAAGGTGGAGTGAGGGGGATTGGCTGACTTATCTGTCTCTTTTTTTCTTTTCCACAATGAGTAGGGAGCAGTCGAGCTTGCTATGCGGCAAGGGATTTTGAGGGTGGCAGAGTAGGAGGCAAACATATCTGACTTGGCAAACTGGGAAAGGACCAGCCCAGTGGGGGACCTTAGGCTCAGGTCCCAGGTTCTGTAGGGATGGGTAGACTCCCTGCCTGGGACCCTGAACAGCCACTGCCAGCCAGTGTGGGCAATACTGAGATAGAAGGACCAAGTTGGTTATCACCCAATTCCATATAGCACAGCGCAGGGAAATGCTTGATTGGCTTAGCAGCAATTATTTTAATATATATAAACTGGGTGCAGTCCTCTCTCGCTTTAATTGTTGGCCACCCAGATTCTGTGCGAAGAAGAGTTGCTGATATTTCTGATGGTAGAGAGCATAGCTTTCGGAGGGGGTGAATATTTTGCAGTTTCCATAACTTTAATGAAGTTTGAATCAGAGCCCTAGACTCCATAGAGCATTTGAGTAACCAAATATCATTAGGGCAGGTTCAATCGGCAGCCCTCCCTTATTGTAACAGAACTTCATCAACGCCCTAGCCGTTTCTTGTGCTTTGACTTTCAATGCCTCCATATGACACTTCCAAGAGAGGGTTTCACTAAAGAGTAAATCCAGGTATCTAAATAAGAGGGCTTGTTCTATAGCTTGGTGATTTAAACACCATTTATACCTAGGACTGTGTTTGCAAAAAAATCATCATCTTGGTCTTATCCTGTTTACAGTATGTGCAGAAAACCTGCAAGAGATTTTTGAGGCCCATTCGGGAAAATGAGAAGAGCACTAACCAAGATTCCTTGTTCTTATTAACTGCAGATACCCTCTCTATATATCAAGCTCTTATCTCTCCATTTTTGGAGATAATTGTTCAAGGAGGGGGGTGGGGAATGAGACCTAGTTGGTTGATAAGAACAAGAAATGTTTACCTTCTATGGCCACAGCCAAAATTAAATCAGTCCTAATCTAATTATTGCTTATAACAAATCTCTTGAAATGTAATTAACATTCAGCCTGGGTAGCATCAAGAGCCAACATTATGGTTATTTATGATTTTACAGTACCTATGACGGCAATTGCCTGCTCTTAGGGTGGAGCTATACTCCGCCCATATTGTTAGCATTTTATTTTTTGAGGTGATCTATGCTATCTACTGTCCCAGTCAGACTTCTAGACGCATAGCAAATACACGGGGTCTTAGAAAAAGCTCAAAAAGGTCATCACTGAACTTAAGTTTACTCAGAATTTCAATGTCTTGGGTTTTTAAGAGGTTTTCTCTCTCTTTAGGACCACATTTCTGGTTCTCACGATTGCACAGTTGTGCTCCAAAACTGCTGCTGAACCACATTGCTTTTGCGATCCTCAGGATCAGCTAAACCAGAAATTAATTTTTATCCTTACTTTTGTCAGTCAAAAATTCACTGTGCAAGGTAGCGTGCCATGGAAACTGTACAAAATGGGAGGAAAATTGTGCCGATGTTACTTTACTGCCTTCACTGTTCTCGGTTCGGGAAGCCAGCATTTCTCGGCAGAGAACATGCAGAATTGTTGTTGGAGCACAAATGGCCTCGGCCGCCGGTCGTGCCTTATGTTTGTATCTTCCTTTCTCCAAGTTCTCAGGGTCCTCTTCATTACCTACTGCACAATCGTTGCAACTGGACTGAACCCAACGCCTTTTGCATTCAAAGCAGGTATTCCACTTTTGTGTTGCAACAGAGGTGTGAGGAACCTCAGGGCCTGGCAGCCAAATGTGGCCCCCGAGGACTCTTTGCCTGGCCCTTATAACTGTCCCCAGGCCACATCACTAACCAACCTGCTATGCACCCTGCCTGTGTGCTTTGGCCCCACTGGAAAGTGCGACTGAACTGTGATAAGGTACCCTGCATGCCTGGAGATGTGTGTGTAGCCCACTGCCCCAAGTCATACCCAATGCTCTGCCCACTTTTCGCTCTGGCCCCACCTGCCACTGGCATCTGGCCCCCGGGAGGCTCCCCATAAGGGAATGTGGCCCTTGGGCTGGAAGAAGTGTTCTAACCCTGTGCCACTGTCTCTCTTTTTTTAAAAGAAAAATGGGGGTAGTGGTGTCCTAGGCTGGGCCATCAATATTATATCCAATGGACATGTTTATATGGGGAATTCCACCACGAGCTATTGGAGGATACAAATATAACCATTTAAATTTGTAATAATAATAATTATTATTATTATTATCAATGGGCCCTGCCAGGCTCGTTCTTCTCTGCCCTGCTAAAATCTCTGCCAATACTAAACAGCACCTGATGTTTTTGACCAATCAGAACCTCAGAACCTGCCGGCATTCATATTCCAACTGCCAAACATCTCAGGAGGACAGCACCTATGAAATATGCACTTTGTCAAGGGCCCCGTGGCAGATTCATGGTTTGATTAGAGAACATGAGGCAAGTAGCAGGATGTTCACGAGGGAGGAAAGGGGAAAGGGAGGTAGCAGACCTGTTGGCAGGGGAAAGGGGGAGTGTCAGTAGTGTTGTGCAGCTCCCTGCTTGCATCACAAGGTGGTTCTTGGCTCAAAGGGGCCCATGAGGCGCAGTGGTACAAAGCACGGGCGGGCAGCTTTGGGCTCTCCTCATGTTGCTGAGCAACAGCTCCCTGCAGCCCCCAACTAGTGTGGCCAACAAGCAGAGATGGTGGGAGTTGTTGTTCAGCAACATCTAGAGAGCCAAAGGTTCCTCACATCTGGTACAGAGACAGGAAAAGGCCCTAGATCAGTGGTTACCAAACTTTTTGGACCAAGGGGCACATTTTGGATTTTGAGAGAGGGATGCCAGTCACAAAATGGCTGCCATGGGGGGTGGGGAGGTGGCATAACACAAAATTAGAAAGTCCACTATACAGTGGTACCTCAGGTTACATACGCTTCAGGTTACATACGCTTTGGGTTACATACGCTTCAGGTTACAGACTCCGCTAACCCAGAAATAGTGCTTCAGGTTAAGAACTTTGCTTCAGGATGAAGACAGAAATCGTGCTCTGGTGGCGCGGCAGCAGCAGGAGGCCCCATTAGCTAAAGTGGTGCTTCAGGTTAAGAACAATTTCAGGTTAAGAACGGACCTCCAGAATGAACTAAGTACTTAACCCGAGGTACCACTGTAATAACTCCCATGGGTTCCACCAACTGGGGGCCTGCGATAAAATGTTGCAGTGTGATGTGCTTCTGTCCCAGTGCTCCATTCCCCCTCCCAGTTTTCTTTTTACCCCTGCCCACTGAGCATACACAATCCACAGTGGGTTGTTTGGGGTTTCTTTCTCCTTTTTTAAAAAAAATAAATAAATGCCCAGCTACATAACAAACTTGAATGTCACCTTTTGATTTCTATGGGCAGGTTTCACCTCTGTCTGGGGTGGGGGTGGGGGTATTAAAAAGAGCTTCACGGTGCGAACCAGGAAGCGACCTTTTCAGATGCCGAGTTGGTTCTCTCTAGCCTTTTTATATCTATGCGTCTGCTTTTGCAGCCGCCATGCCCCATTCCGCTTGGTTGTCGGTTTTTCTCTTCTCTGTCGGTTGGCATTCTGTAGCCGTTCAATACTCACTGGACAATTATGGGGGGGTTTCTGTGCCTTGGGGCATTTTTTTATTTTTAAAAAAAGTAGTCCTGCAAACCACCAAGTTATCCTGAGCCTGCTGATATGTATGGTTTGTGTGGTTTGGGCTTTGTATGTGCAAGCATGCACAACCATGTCCAAACTCAAAATGGAATGGTTATCTACTAGGGTTTTAAAGTTTGACAGCTGGATTTGGACGTAGCAAGCGGGAGGGGGGCAGGAATCCTAACCAGATTCCTATCAAGGAAATGGCCGGGCTAGAGGCGCCACCTACAGTCTGTATGTAGTATTGCCCACAGTTCCAGGACAATGGAGGTCAGAAAACAGAAAAGGTCCAAAGTCCTGGGAGATTATGCTTGGGTGGAGACTCAAAGGGCACCAATGGTTATTTTCTTAGGCCTTAGTTTTTCACCTGCAGAAAGGGAATGATCTCTGCCATGGCACTGATGTGAAAAGGAAACGATATAACAGTTGCAGGAATGCAAAAGGAGCATAGAGAGCTGTCTTATACTGAATCAGACCCTTGGTCCATTTAGCTCATTATTGTCTACACTGACTGGCAGCAACTCTCCAGGGTTTCTGGCAGGGAGTTACCAGAGATTGAACCTAGGACCTCCTGCATGCAAAGCAGGTGTTCTACAGCTCTTTCCTGTGGGATTAACAGTTAATAAGGAGGATTAATAGCATCTGGGAGAGATTAAAGTAGCTTGTCGCATTCTGCTCCATGCACACCTGGAGTCTGCTTTGCTCTATAATGCCATTTGTTGAATAAATTATCTCCACAGTTGAAGGAGTCAGGAAGTTATTTATTTATTAGATTTATATGCCACTTTACCCACCAAGGAGCTCAAGGTGGTGCACATGGTTCTCCCCATTTTATCCTCACAACAACCCTGTGAGGTAGGTTAGGCTGAGAGGCACTGAGTGCGGAGTCGAACCCTGTTCTCCCAGGTCACAGTCCAACACTCTCAGTTGGTGGCTCAGGCAACAGCAGGAGGGAGCTACTTCCCTTCTGCCTTGTTTGCCAGCTTCTGGTATGTATCTGGTTAGCTATTGGATTTTCCTCTAGAGGGGTCTTTGCCCTGATCCAGCAGCTCTCTTTTTTAATAGATTATATTTATTGTATATGTTCCTATATAAGTTATTGGCTCCCATGCCTTATACAGGACAAAGCAACCAGCCTCCGTTTGTTGAGAGTGGGGCAAAGCCTCCCTCCCGCCCTCTCACTTGTCTAGGGGTCAGAACTGAGTGGGCTTAGCCCCCCACAAGCTAAGATTCTACCAAATGTACCTCTTGACCAATGGTGGCTGGTAGGGTGAAAAGCAGGGCTGGCCAACAGTAAGGTAAAGGGACCCTTGACCATTAGGCCCAGTCATGACCGACTCTGGGGTTGCGGCGCTCATCTCGCTTTATTGGCCGAGGGAGCCGGCATACAGCTTCCGGGTCATGTAGCCAGCGAGACTAAGCCGCTGCTGGTGAACCAGAGCAGCGCACGGTAACACCGTTTACCTTCCCGCCGGAGCGGTACCTATTTATCTACTTGCACATTAACATGCTTTCGAACTGCTAGGTTGGCAGGAGCAGGGATTTGAACCGCCGACCTTCTGATCGGCAAGTCCTAGGCTCTGTGGTTTAACCCACAGTGCCACCCACGCCAAAGCCAATGACAGGCAGAACTGGTTAATTCTAATTTGGCCCTAATCCACCTCCCTGCTCAGTTCCACAAGGTTAATACTAAGACTTAGGAGGAGGAAGCTGACAGCCCAAGCCACCAGCTGGAGTGGTTCTAAGAAGACAGGCAAATGGGGGCTGGCTGAAGGCAGCTCCATTCACCTCAATGGACCAGACCTCCACTACTCTTGACCTATAAACATGCTGCCATTTGTTATATGGTTAGATTGCAGAGGGTGTCAGGCAGGCACAACCTCCACTAAGAAGGATCATGTGTGTGTATGTGTTTGTGTGCTTCCATGTACAGACACATTTCCTCTCCTACCCCTCACCTGAGGCCTCTGCAAAATATAGCCCTTCTTCCCACCCATCAAAAACATAAAACGGGCATTTTGCTGTAGAGTCCCCTCTTCCTTACCGACGCCGATCAGCTGAATGAGAGAGACAGTGAAGTCTTCGTCCTTCTGCTGAACGAGGTTCTCTATGGTTAATCCGATGACGCTCAACAGGGAGAGGATGGTGACGCAGAAATAGATCTTGACCGGAGAGGACAACTCCGACCAAGGTTTGATCTGCAATCAGAAAGGCATGTAAATGTTCTCTAAGCAGCTTTGCAACTAGGTAAAAAAACCACATGGTTTCATAGCAGCTCTGCAAAATAATCCAGTGTTGTTTTGGCAGGGTGTGTTCTTTCAAACTCCCTGCTCACATGTAGCAGGCAGGGACCTTCCCTGTATTGTTTCCTGTGCCTGAGTAAAACTTATTTGTTTAGGCAAGGCTACCCAGGCAGGTAATTTTAACAGGTATATCTATTTTCAAACTGCTTGTTTTCTTTATAGCTTGTTAAATGTTATGTCAACTGGTTTTTAAGGGTTACTTTTATCAATATTTTTAAATGATCTATTATGCCAATTACAGTGGACACCCAGTTGCGAACGTGATCCATGTGGGAGGCACGTTTGCAACCCGCAGCGTTTGCAACCCGCAACGCTGCATCTGCGCACACGTGGGTCGCGATTCAACACTCCTGCGCATGCGCTGAAACCTGGAAGTAACCCGTTCCGGTGCTTCTGGGTTCAGTGCAGTGCACAATCCAAAAACGCGCAACCTGAAGCGTCTGTAACCCGAGGTATGACTGTAAGTGGTATATAATTTTTGTTAAATAAATAAAAGTTGGGAGTTGGGGAATGGGTGAGATGGTAGTTATTGACAAAGTGGTGCCCCTGTTTTTATTCATTCATTCATTTAATCTATCTATCTATCTATATCAGGGGTCAGCAACCTAAGGCCTATGGGCAACATAGCAGCCCATGGGAGTCGTTTTACTGACCCACAAGCCGCCAGTTCAGCAAGTTCCCACGTGCTGCACTAAACTGCAGCGCCGGAAATCGCGTCTGCACAGACGCAGGCACCGGAAATCATGGGAGCGCGCGCTCACACACACCCGCAATCCAGCCCACGAAGGGGGCTCAGCGGCAGTGAACTGGCCCAGGCAAGGTAAGCCTTGCTGACCCCTGATCTATATCATGCCCTTCCTCCTGAAGGAGCTCAGGGCAGCAAACCCATCAAGCAAACTTCATAGTGCTTTTCACCAATAGGCTCTGTTTTCAGGCTTTCAGAATAATCAAGGTTTCCTGAATGATGTACATTTATGTATGTCAGGTTTCCCACCTATGCATTAGTTATCTAAATGAAGCTTTTTTAGAGAAGAGGTTTGACAGGTCCTCACCCCCAAGTGACTTTTTAAAAAATAGCCACATGGAAAACAGAGAAAGGAGGTGGGGTAGAAGCAGGAGATAAAAACCAAAGAGGGATATGTCATTACTGAAACAAACGCAGAAGGCCAGGTGTAGCTCTAAGCATGTTAAATGCAACTGAAACTAACAAGAAATCAATTGGTTCAGATACTTACAGGGCCACATGGGGTAGGGATGAGGTCTTGATGTCTTGGAGTTAGATTTGGCACCACAGAGGTTAAAACTTCATTTGGCAGGGGAGGATCTTGTGTCTCCTCCGAAGGGAAAAGGAGGACCCTGGAGGGAGAGAACAACGAAAGGATGTCTGGAGGTGAAGCTAAGTGGAAGTGTTGTGTATAGATGTGAGAAGGTTTTTGGGTTCACTGGGTAGCCTCTGAAAAACCATGGCTCCTGCCCAGCCAGTCTTTTACTGAGCTGATTTCAGTTTGAACTTCCTGATCCAACTTTTTGAATTGGAGACCTCGTGGGCATGGGGGGGGGGGAATCCCCATCAAGATGCCCTTGCTGTTAGCTAGCATAACAAGCATACTTGTGGACACCACAGGCTGTTGTGCGAGAACAGAGGCAGCTCGTTTCGTGAGACATGGCTGCAAGAACATGCATGCTTTCCCACTGCATGGAAATCTGGACCACAATGACATGCTCAAGGATGTCACGATCTCTTCCCCTATCCTGTCCGCACTTCTAAATTTCAACTGAAAGCTAAGCTTCTTTTGCTGCTGAAGTAGAAGCAACCAGGGTGGAACCTTCCCCATGTCATAGTGTGGTGTAATGGTTAGAGTGTTGGATTAGGACCTGGGATAGCAGGGTTGAAAGTGAAGCCACAACATATGACTTTGACCGGTGACAATCTCTCTTGCCTAAGCTACCTCACTGGGTTGTTGTGAAGATAAAATGGAGGGAAGCATGCATGCCTCCATGAGCGCCTTCTAATACTAAATATAATTATTACTTTTATTGCCTTTATTCATTGCATCTATTTATTTATTTATACAATTGGTCATCTTTTTTAAAAAAAACCAAGGTAACTGAATGCATCTGTATAAATTTAATAAGAAATAAATACGCCTTCAAAACAAATTCAGAATATTTGAAGGGCTTTTTTCTTTTCTTTTTTAGAAAAAGCATCTCACAATTCAAAGTTTGGTGGTGGTGGTGTGAAATGTGACGTCAACGGTCGCGGTGAGGTCGCGACGTGACGCGGCGCCGACGTCACAGCGCCTGCAACACTTCAACCACTTTAATGCGGGCCAGAAGGAGAACTCTCAGGTCCAGACTGGTAGCTCCACCCTCGCACCCAACCGCCGCCCTTCCCCGCCCCCCTCGCGCTCGCTACGAGTCCCCGCGAGGCGCAGGCGGCGGCAACTACCTCGTGTCGGGAGGCTCCATGGCGACAGAGTCAGTTACATGGCCCGACGGGGAAGCGAGTGGGCGCCAGCTCCGCTTCCAGGCCTCAGGCGCCTTTTCGGGAGCGGGTAAGCCATAGAGACACTTGGCCGAAGTCCTAGACCGGCAAAACTTCCGGTAAAAACAGGAAGTGTATGCTCCCCTTCCGTAGCTCTTCGCTGTCGCTTCCTATGTAGAGACTTCGTGTTGAGAGTTCAAAGGAGGAGAGCCCGTAGAGATATAAAATTTTAGAGTGACGCATAACGAAAGCACAACTTGGACTTCTGGGGGTGGGGGAAGCAGAAACTTGTTTTTTTAAAAAAATAAAAAGCCCCCTTTCACTTTTAAAAAGTTTTATTGTAGTGGGGTTTAAAAAAAAGAAGAAGTTGCCGTTTTGATCATCGCTTCGTATGGATGAAGAGGTGCCTGGTGTGATGCAAACCCTCCACTTTTGACTGGAAAGTTGATTTGTTGTTGTTTAGTCGTGTCCAACTCTTCGTGACCCCATGGACCAGAGCACGCCAGGCACTCCTGTCTTCCACTGCCTCCCGCAGTTTGGTCAAACTCATGTTGATAGCTTCGAGAACACTATCCAACCATCTCGTGCTCTGTTGTCCTCTTCTCCTTGTGCCTTCCATCTTTCCCAACATCAGGGTCTTTTCCAGGGAGTCTTCTCTTCTCATAGAATCATAGAGTTGGAAGAGACCACGAGTCCAACCCCCTGCCAAGCAGGAAACACCATCAGAGCACTCCTGACATATGGTTGTCAAGCCTCTGCTTAAAGACCTCCAAAGAAGAAGACTCCACCACACTCCTTGGCAGCAAATTCCACTGTCGAACAGCTCTTACTGTCAGGAAGTTCTTCCTAACGTTTAGGTGGAATCTTCTTTCTTGTAGTTTGGATCCATTGCTCCGTGTCCGCTTCTCTGGAGCAGCAGAAAACAACCTTTCTCCCTCCTCCATATGACATCCCTTCATATATTTGAACATGGCTATCATATCACCCCTTAACCTCCTCTTCTCCAGGCTAAACATGCCCAGCTCCCTTAGCCGTTCCTCATAAGGCATCGTTTCCAGGCCTTTGACCATTTTGGTTGCCCTCCTCTGGACACGTTCCAGTTTGTCAGTGTCCTTCTTGAACTGTGGTGCCCAGAACTGGACACAGTACTCCAGGTGAGGTCTGACCCGAGCAGAATACAGTGGCACTATTACTTCCCTTGATCTAGATGCTATACTCCTATTGATGCAGCCCAGAATTGCATTGGCTTTTTTAGCTGCCGCGTCACACTGTTGGCTCATGTCAAGTTTGTGGTCAACCAAGACTCCTAGATCCTTTTCACATGTACTGCTCTCAAGCCAGGTGTCATGAGGTGGCCAAAGTACTGGAGCCTCAGCTTCAGAATCTGTCCTTCCAGTGAACACTCAGGGCTGATTTTCTTCAGAAGGGATAGGTTTGATCTTCTTGCAGTCCATGGGACTCTCAAGAGTTTCCTCCAGCACCATAATTCAAAAGCATCAGTTCTTCCGCGATCAACCTTCTTTATGGTCCAGCTCTCACTTCCATACATCGCTACTGGGAAAACCATAGTTTTAACAAAAAAAGTGGATTTACAGAGATACGAAGTTTACAGTGATGCACGCTGGGTTACAGCCAGTATTAACCCTACTCAGAGTAGAATAATAGAAGGCTCCTTTTGTTTTATTCCAGACCCATTGGAATAAATGGACATCAGCCCCATTCAACCCCTACTTCATTTGCCTGTAGCCCTCCAAATGTCATTGCACTACAACTCCTATCAATCCTGACCATTGACCATGTTGTCTAGAGCTGAACCATTCTGAGAGGCGAGCCAGTTTCCTCAGCCCTGGTTTGCAGAAAAAACAACAACTTTAGGCTGGAAGTGCACATAGGAACTGAGCGGGCGGGGGGGGGGGTGTCTGTGCAGACACTCATGCATTTAAGTTACACCTTCCTCCTGGAAACGAATTTGTTTAGGCTGCTCTGTGAGGGATAAACTACAGTTCCTAGCATTCTTGTGGAATGGGGGCATAGCTGTCAACTTTCAGATTTGAAAATAAGGGATCAGCAGCCTCAAAAATAAGGGATCAGAATCCTCACTTGTCCCGGGGACAGTCCACGGGATATCTAACAATCCAGGATAGCAGTGAGAAGCAGTGGGAAACGGCGCTGAAATAAGGGGATTTACCACAAAAAATGGGGAGTTGACAGCTATGGATGGGGGTCCTTTACATATATTGTGTATGCCACAACATTCACACATCTTCCCCCTCATTCCTGATTCCTGGGTTGGAGTAAAGAAAGTGGGGGACTTCCTCAAGTAGACTAGAAACTTGGATTTTCTCATAAACGGGGACATATTTTGTTTGCTTGCTTGTTGGAAATATTTCCGCTTCATGGCGGCGAAAGAAAGAAAGAAGGAGAAAAAAAACATTTCCTCCCTCCCCGAAGGTGAGGGTGTGTGACCTGAGTCGTCTCTAGAAACTTACAACTGTTATATCGCTAGCCCCTTCTTGTATTAACTAACGCTTGCTAGTTATCTTTGGCTGCAAAATCTCTCACGACAGCAACCTGGAAAAGAAATGCTGGGAAATTCGTCGCGCTCTGCACGTGCCTAGAGGCACAGTCACCTTGCGGTGTCAGGTTTGGGGCCGAGCAAAGGAGCCTGGTCCTAAGTGCCAGTCGCTCTCCGTCACCTTGAGAATTAAAGTATTCATCGCATTCATAGAATCTCAGAGTTGTTAAGGGATCGCGAGGGTCATCTAGTCCAACCCACTGCAATCCAGGAATCTTTTGCCCGACGTGGGGCTCGAACCCGGAAGCTTGATATCTTCCTCACTCCCCACAACACCTTGCTCCGCCCGATCAGAGGAGGAGCCCTTTGCAGACCAGGCGGGGCTTCTCCATCCGCGGAGGCAGCCGTGATCATGGCTGCGGAAGGGGAAGGCAGGACTTGTCCGGGACCGCAGGCAGGTGGGTGTGTCGGGGGCAAGCATTGTGCGATTGCAGTGCAATGGCGGGGGTAATTCCCTCCCCACCCCCCAAAATTTGGGAAGTTGCTGGAGACGTTTGCAAAGCTTAGCGCCGCCACATACATCCACCCCCACCCCCCGCGCCGCAAGGGCTGCGCTGCAGGGATTGCAATATATTGTTTTGTGTGTTCAGCACAGCAACGCTGTGTTTGTGTTTGTGTGTGTCTCTTTGAATGGTTAGTTCTGCCGCGGCGTCTTGCAGTTGTTAATTTTGGGGCGGGGAGATGCCTGGATGGTTTTTGAATTATTGCCAGGGCTCAGGAGCTCTGAATGTAGTGGTCAAACTATTGAAGTGGGTACGGGTGGGTGTATTTCTCATCGGCTGAACCAGGGATCACCAGCCCGCCCACGCACCCCCTTCCAAGGGTAAGGGGGGGGTAGATACAGTTGAAATAAAGGCTGGCAGTGGTGGTATTGTAGTGGTGGTCTTTGAATTAACCCTGGAACTGAATCAGAAATTAGCGCCTTAAAGTAAGGCTGCATGCGCACAGAATAGGGTTAACACACAGTTTTTCCCCTCCCAAAGAATCCCAGGAACTGTAAGTTGTTAAGAGCTCTGTGAGGGGTAAACTACACTCCCCAGGAATCTTGCAGAGTGTGCTTTAAAAAGTTAGGTGGGTATGCAGCCTAAAGGATTAATTGTGCCATGAACTCTTTTGCACTTCACCAGATCATGTAGAGGTGTCTCTGTACCTGTATCCACACTGTGTGTGTGTGTGTTTGTGTGTATGTAATAGCACGCTGATGTTGTGGTGTAGTGGTTAGTGTGTCAGACTAGGATCTGGGTAACCAGGGTTCAAATCTCCCCCACTTAGCCGTGAGGATCACTGGGTGAGCTTGGGCTACCTACTGCCTCTCAGCCTGACCTGCCTCACAGGGTTATTGTGGGGATTACGTGAGGAGGGGGAAACCATGGACTCCACCTTGAGTTCATTGGGGACAAAGGTGGGATATAAATGCAGTAATATAGATGCACAGGTGGGTGTGTAGAAAAATGTGAATGGCAGGTTTCAGCAGGAAAGAAGCACAAACAATAAGCCCCTGACCATTCAGCTGAAGCTGAAATGGATGAGGAGAAAGCACAGCCACCATTCCAGGACAGCAATAATTTGTGACTGCCACCCTAGCTTTGCCTTTCAAGTGGGACAGGAAACCAGTGTCTCCATTCAGGCCTCAACTAATAGAATCAAACCTCTTGATCCATTGTCATTTCACCCTGGTGTCTTCTTTTACAGTTCCTCTGGTCAAATAGGCTTCTGGTGTCAGAGCTGTGGCTGCTTATTCTTTTACATAGAGACAGACCCATTTGTCCTGGGGAGGCAGGCATTGTTAACAGTAGACATATCACATTGATAAAGAGAAATCCAGGAAGACCAGAACCCGCAACTGCGTCAGTTAAGCTTGGCAAACAATTATCAGGTGCTCGGCCTCTTTTGTCCCGTGCTCATTTGGCTCCACTGTTTTCATTTGACTCCATTGATTGGCGGGGGACTCAGGCCTTGAGCTCAAATGGGACCCTCCAGGCATCTCTGTCTAGGCCTAAAAACTCTCCCCAGGCCACAACTCTGACCGTGCCTCTTGCGTTTCTGAATGGAGGCTGGAGGGGGAGGTGTGCGGGCGTGCACAAACTAGTCTTCTACAAAAGGTATAATTTTATTTGCTTCTTCACCTATTTTGTCTCTGGCCCTGCCCAGCACTGGCATGTGGCCCTTGGAAGATTGCCCAGTAGAGAAGGTGGCCCTCAAGCTAAGAAAGGTTCCCTATCGCTGTTTTACAATAATCATTCTCTGTTACTTAGGTGTATTTAAATTACAGCTATGGCTTGAATCCCAATGCATCTGATTCAATAAGACTCTAGTCCAAAGAAGACACGTGCCATAATAGAATTGGTTAGTCTTAAACATGTCATGAGACTCTTGGTGGTGTTTGCTGGAAGAAGTCTAAGACAGTTGCTTTTCTTGCATTTCAAGAGCTTCATTTGACCTGGATTAGACCCGAGAGCTTTTTCCAGGGTCAGTATTGCCTCTGTGTGTGATTAGGTACAGAATGATATTTATTACTGTCAGGTAGGTTAGGCCATGATAGGGTGCATAGTTGAAGATCATCAAAGAGCTTTGTCACTGAGTGTGAACCCTGATCTTTCAAGTCTAAATCTGACACTTTCTGCATTTTACATGTTCCTCTTCTTCTTCTTTGGCGATCACTCGTAGCTAAGTAAGACTGTCTTCCATGAACACGGTTTTAACAGTGAGTCTGTAAGTGAC
This sequence comes from Podarcis tiliguerta, assembly GCF_965153285.1. Lineage (NCBI taxonomy): Eukaryota > Metazoa > Chordata > Lepidosauria > Squamata > Lacertidae > Podarcis > Podarcis tiliguerta. Next base: position 19,095,790 of record NC_139541.1, on the reverse strand, counting down.
TGTGGAGGCCAATTCTGGATCCACACATCCTTCCACAGTGGGTACATAGGTTTCCGGGCAGGAGTTAATCATGGTGAGGGTTTCCTCTTAGCACATTTTCCCCTTTCGTCCTGAGTTTGAGCGTCTTCAAATCCCATGGCACCTTTGGTAAAGGCTGTTCTCCAATTGAAGCACTTGCAGGCTAGTGTTTCCCAGTTGTCAGTGTTTATAATACATTTTTTTTAGATTTGCCTTGATAGAGTCTTTGTACCTCTTTTGTTGACCACCAGCATTACGCTTTCCATTTTAAAGTTTGGAATAGAGTTGTTGCTTGGGAAGACGATAATCGGGCATCTGAACAACATGACCAATCCAACGAAGTTGATGTTGAAGAATCATTGCTTTGACACTGGTGATATTTGCTTCTTCCAGTGCACTGGTATTAATTCGCCTGTCTTCCCAAGTGATATGTAAAATTTTTGGGAGACACCAAAAATGAAGCCGCTGGGATAGATCATCAGGGGGTTTGGGCTGGGTGTTCATCAGTATGCAGATGACACCCAGCTCTACCTCTCCTTTAAATCAGAACCAGTGAAGGTGGTGAAAGTCCTGTGTGAGTGCCTGGAGGCGGTTGGAGAATGGATAGCAGCTAACAGATTGAGGTTGAATCCTGACAAGACAGAAGTACTGTTTTGCGGGGACATGGGGTGGGCAGGTGTGGGGGATTCCCTGGTCCTGAATGGGGTAACTGTGCCCTCGAAGGACCAGGTGCGCAGCCTGAGAGTCATTTTGGACTCACAGCTGTCCACAGCTCCACCTGGTACGCAGGCTAAGACCTCACCTGCCCGCAGACTGTCTCGCCAGAGTGCTGCATGCTCTAGTTATCTCCCACTTGGACTACTGCAATGCGCTCTATGTGGGGCTACTTTTGAAGGTGACCCAGAAACTGCAATTAATCCAGAATGCGGCAGCTAGACTGGTGACTGGGAGTGGCCGCCGGGACCACATAACACCAGTTCTGAGAGATCTGCATTGGCTCCCAGTACGTTTCCAAGCACAATTCAAAGTCTTGGTGCTGACCTTTAAAGCCCTAAACGGCCTCGGTCCTGTATACCTGAAGGAGCGTCTCCACCCCCATCGTTCAGCCCGGACACTGAGATCCAGCGCCGAGAGCCTTCTGGCGGTTCCCTCATTGCAAGAAGTGAGGTTACAGGGAACCAGACAGAGGGCCTTCTCGGTAGTGGCGCCCACCCTGTGGAACACCTTCCCTTCAGATGTGAAGGAAATAAGCAGCTATCCTATCTTTAAAAGACATCTGAAGGCAGCCCTGTTCATGGAAGTTTTTAATATTTAATGCTATACTGTTTTTAACACTTGATTGGGAGTCACCCAGAGTGGCTAGGGAAACTCAGCCAGATGGGCGGGGTATAAATAATAAATTATTATATATTATTATTATTATTATTGGTTGGCAGTGTCCGGGCTGTGTGTGTGTGCAGGGGCACAGGGCGGGGGGGGGGGCCGAGGACACTGGCCCAGTTCTCGCCAGTGACGCCACAGTGAGAACTGGACAGAGCAAAGCAGGGCCACTCTGTGCCTCCTGCCTGCCTACACGGGGTGGGGTGGGGAGCCCGGCTGGCCAATGTGGCCCTTGGCGGGTAGAAAGGAGCAGCATGCCGGGCTATGCTGGGGTCACCTGCACGGGGGTGCCTGGTTCATGCCCCCTCAAAAATTGTGTGTCTGGAGCTATGCCCTGACTCTGAGAATTGTGTAAGTTGAAACTGTCCCATTAGGAAAGAAAAAAAGGCAAAATAGCCTTTGCATATGGCAGGTCTGTTTAGAAATCGTGACTAACTGAATGCTGATAGACTTGCCTTTACCATCATGACTTTATCTAATCTTCCTCATTACTTAGTAAGCACCCTGTTGGATTAGGTTAAAGTCCCATCTAGCCAAGTGTCCCGTTTCCAACAGAGGCCTGTTGAAACAGGGCATGAGAGCTACGTAGCTCCCTTGTGGTTCTATGCATGTACATGGAGGTTCTACTTAGCTAACCGTTGCTAAATGCTATTTATTGATTTATAGCATGTGTGTCCCATCCTGTATCCAAAGGGTCTCTCAAAGTGGCTTTCAAAAATGACTGTCTCTGCCCCCAGGTTACAATATAAAGGGCGGGGGCGGGGGCGCTCGCACTCGCAGCTCTCTGCCCCTACCTGGCTCACTCACTCTCTCTGCAGTGCTGGCTGTGCGAATCCGATCCTAGCCGCCGGGTCGCCGCCCACTGTGGAGGGGAGGGTGCCAGGCGTGCGGTGCAGTGCGGTGCGGAGAGAGAGTGAGGGACTATCTGGGGGAGGGACAGTGCAGCGGGGAGGGGGGCGCAAATTACTTGCCTTGCCCCAGGTTAGGGGGCGCAAATTACTTGCCTTGCCCCGGGTGCTGACAACCCATGCTACGCCACTGATAAAGAGATTTGAAGCACAAGGGGGAAATGAGTGGGAAATGGAACATCTTAAAAGTTACATATCTTAGCATTACAGTTGATATCAGTGGCAGTTCTGGCCGTCTTGTTCTTGATGAAAAGAAAACTCTTCTCTGAAGCACTCTTCTTCTTCTTCCCGCCTCATCCACAAAACCCCAGCACCTGCCTCACAGTTCTTCATTCAGAACTAGGATAGACCTAGCCTCTGCATATTTGTCAAATCTTCTAAGTTATTTGAACTAGTGGCACCATTGAAATCAGTGGGACAAATGATTCATGACTTACCTTCAATTGATTTCGCTAAACACTAAGTTCAACTACCTTAGTCACTCTGGACCCAACCCTATTCTTTGTTAAACTTGAGGAGGCTCCTTGCACATTGAAATGGTAGACGATAAAACATATCCCGCAAAATTAGGTGAAGTAGAAAGCACATCCCCCCCCCAAGAAATCACGCAAACCAGCAAGAGCTGTCAGCACAAAAAGCTATTGCGCATTTAATGTATGAATTGCTTCCCATGGGACACCCTGAAGCAATTTACAATTTAATCAATTGTTATCCCCCACATTTCATTTATTTCTTACTACTTTATTACATTTTATACCCCACCATTTCTCCAAGGAGCTCAAAGAGGGAAGCATGGTCCTCTCCCCCCTTGTGAGGTAGGTTTGGCTCAGATTTGGCGGCTTGTCGCCTGAGGTCACGCCATTAACATCACAGCCCAGCAGGGGTAGGGGTGGATTTGAACTCGGGTCTTCCCAGTCCACCGCCCTAACCACTGTGCCACACTGCCCACTGCACAGCAGGATCACATCACACTCACTTTGTGGGGTGGAGAGCCCTTTAACAGAACTTTCAAATATTTTTCTGTGTGTGTGGTTCTCTCTGACCCTCCTCCATCTCTATTCCAGGGTAAATAGTTCGAAATGTTATGAGTGTCTTTTTGCCGCTGTAGTGACCACAAAGTATTGTTTTCGACCTCGTTGTTTTTGAAAATGCAGACATACATTCTGGCAGAGAGTGAGATTGGGGGCTGAGAAAGAATTTCCAAAATACGTGGCATATAATCACTGGCTTGTTCTGTGTTCTTTCCTTCCCCCACATCTGTCTCGATGCCAACTTAATAGCTCAGCCAACTGGTTAAAGTTCTTATGGCAGCCGTCTTCCCTGTTCCATTTTCCATCTTCTTGCAAAATTGCTGAGGAGGTTAGAGGGTAAATATTTCATTACCTCTTGATTTATTTGTCTAGAAGCCAGTTTTAGTCAACCCGCCGTGGTTTTGTTGAGCTGGCGCTTGGAACGAGATCTGTGCAACAGCTTTAAAATGTTGTTGTGGGTTTCTCCAAGAGGCTTCGAATCCCCAAGAGGCCCTGCATTCCAAAAATACGCTCCCCTGCCAACTACCTTCAGGATTTGAACCGTAATATTTTATTTGGGTGTGTGTAAGCAGCTGAAGAAATAAATCTTAGGCTGTAATTCTATACATGTTTAACTGGCATGAAGCCCCATTGTACTTTTTAAGTATATTTGCACAGTGTCATGCTGATACTGTGATTTAAACACACTGCCCAATTTGCGTATGATCACCTTAGGACCATTAATTTCAGTGGGTCTACTCTTGAGTAAAACTTATAGAGCTTTAGCCCAGTCTGTTCAAACAGCTGTGAAGCGTTACTTGGAATTTTTGTAAACATTTCTAAGAATGACAACTCAGCAGCAAATACTTCCATTGTGTGCATTTTAATGTGTGGTTTTTTTAGGGGGGAGGAACTGAAAATCAACACAGATTTAGCAGAGTATTTTAAGATAATCTATATTGTATTTGAACAGAGAGTTGCGTGCATTTTTAATAGAATTGATGACTGTGTATTTCACAGGGATAGTAGCTAGGAAATCATTTTCAGCTTTGAAAGTGCCCAGTTGGGCTGGTGGTATACTTATTTCTTATGCCGCTGTGAGCCCAAGGTTGAAATCCCCACTCAGCCCTTAAGCTCATTGGGTGACCTTGGGTCAGTCACTTTCTTAGCCTAACCCAACTCACAGGGTTGTTCTGAGGATAAGATGAGGAGGGAGGATTACTTACCTGTGATTCCTGCATTGCAGGGGGTTGGACTAGATGGGCCTTGGGGGTCCCTTCCAACAACTTTGTCTATATACAATTGATTTTGTTCCTGTAGGATCACAGATGGTGGCATTGCATTGTTATAGAACAGCCAGGGTTGGAAACTGAGAGATAAAAACTAGGAGCTAAATGGCACCTTAAACGTATGTTATGGGCACCGCAATGGAGTGTCTAGGCATGCTTTCTTATAACAAGAATACAAAGCTGAAAATGAATGAACTGCAGCTAAAATCTTATGTTCATTTCTCACATGGTCTAGTCCTCATCTGATCTGCAAAAAAAGCCATACTCCCCGTGCTCGCCTCCCTAATATTCTTATGATGGTCCCTTCTTCAGTCTTCAGAGAGTGGCTGGAAGTGGGGAGGCAGAAAAAGGCCCTCCTTTTCTTCCAGCAGTGGCAGATTTAATCTGAATCTGAAATCTTAGGCTCAGTGCTGCGCCCAGAGCTCAGAAACTGCTCGTGTTAATGAAATTCCCTGTCGCAAAATGCACCTAGAAGGATGGAGTTTTGAACGCTGAGAACAGCTTTTCCTCATCTTGGTGGTTTCCAAAATGTTGGGCTGTGTTCCCTGTCAATTCTCAGCCAGCGAAGTCAATGCAGTAGTCAGGGATGATGTGAATTATTAACACGGGAAGCTCCTTTATACGAAGTCGGATCATTGGTCCATCTAGCTCCAGATTGTCACCACAGACTGGCAGTGTTTCTCCAGGGTTTCAGACAGGGAGACATGGCCAGCCCTACGCTGGAGACACTAGGGATCGAAGCTGCAAAGCAGATTCCCTGTACCAGTGGTTCCCAATTAGCTAAGTACTGAGGACCCCCTGTTTTTAAAAAGTCATGAACCACCTACTTTTGAATTTTTTGATATCTCTATAGTAGTTTTTGTTATGTGTATGGTGCCACAGACCCCCTGAATGAGATGTTTCTGGGGTCCACAGGCCACCAATTGGGAACCTTCCTCTATTCCACTGATCCTTCCTGAAAACATCAGGCTGACACAGATGTTATTATTTGTTACTATTTATTGCATTTATATCTCACCTTACATGATGGCATACATGGTTCTCCTCCCTCTGTGTTTAATCCTCACAACAACCTTGTGAGGTAGGTTAGGCCAAAAGGCCCTGGCTGGCCCAAGGGCACCCAGTGAGCAGTGTTCAAAATTAGCAGGGCACCAGGTACATTTTGCACCTAAAGATTCTCCGTTTGTGAGCACCTCAAAAAGTCTGGGTGGCATTTTTTTGCGCCCGGCTGACACTCAAGGATTGCTGAAACGGATGTGCTTTGAAGCCTCGAAGTCTATGTTAAAGATAGGCAATATGTTAAGGAATAAAAATAATAATAAATTGTCTAGTAACACCTTATAGACCAACTAAGTTTGTATCTGAAGAAGTGTGCATGCACACAAATGCTTATACCAGAACAAACTTCGCTGGTCTATAAGGTGCTACTAGACAATTTTATTTATTTATTTATTTTTATTTCAGCTGTGTCAGACCACCACGGCTACCTACCTGAATCTCGAATATGTTAAGGAGTTTAACAATAAAGAGTAGAGTGTTTTGAAAACTGAAGTATGGTACCAATATTTTTATTGTAAACACCAAAATAAACATGTATTAACAGTTTCTGCTAAAAATGTGATATTAACAATGTGTCACTTAAGTGAGTTGCATATTAATTCATGCTTACCAAAATAATAAATAAAAAGTGTTGCTGACCCCAGCCCCCAGTGGTGACTAGACATCCTGTTTTGGCGCCCACAACCCAGGCCCCGAAGCCATTTGGCTCCTAACTTTTCTATCCCAGTTTCTAACACTGCCACTGAGCTTCATGGCTTAGTGGGAGATTTGAACCCTGGTCTCCCAGGTCCTAGCGTGACACTCTAACCAGTATACAACACTGACTGTGGACTAGTATTTCTTATTTATTTATTCAGTTTTATAGACCGCCCTTTATGAAAAGATCCCAGTACAACTATAAGAACACATTTTATGGAGCACAGTAAAATAATAATAATAATAATAATAATAATAATAATAATGACTAGACTAGCTTCTGAAATCATAATCCCTAGGAAATGTGAAATCAAATTTCACAAACCTTTTAGGGGAGGGGTGTTTCTTTAAAAAAATTTTTTTAATTGATTTTTAAAAATATATATATATATTTTTTAATGCAGGGAATGGAAGTGTACTCTGGAAAGAGCACTTGAAGTTCCCTGTGAGCAAGAACAACTTTGGAGGATAGCCTGTGTGGACTGCTGGAGGCGCTGAACCTTTCTCCCCACTTAAGCAGAGCTTCGCATTTGGCCGATGTTCTCTGGGCCCAGACAACCAGCTGTTGTTTTGGGGCCTCAAGATGGCCTCCCTCGCAAGCGTCCAGAATTTGGAGAATGCTGACGGTGTCGCCGCCGCTTCTTCTCTCCTGGAGGAGAAGCCCAAAAGCAAAGGGTTTTTCCAGCTCGGCTCCTTCTTCCATTCCCGGAACGAGAAGTACGTCATCGCCAGGAGCGAAAGCGTCCCAGAGGAGAACGTTTTGAAGATCACCATCACTGAAACCACTGTCATTGAGTCGGACCTGGGCATCTGGAACTCCCATGCACTCATCTACCTCACCTTGTGGTTTTTCTTCAGCTTTTGCACACTTTTTCTTAACAAGTACATCCTTTCGCTGCTGGAAGGGGAGCCGAGCATGCTGGGTAACTACTTCTTCTTTCAGGGGGTCAAACCAGACGACCTTTTGGGTTCCTTCCAGCTCTACAATGCAGGCGCCTCTCAACTTAACTCAGGGGTTACATTCCAGGGATAGGGCACAAAGCCACAACCACATATAGTCAAAACACTTTAGGTCCCATGGCAGGTGGGATTGCTAAACTCTTTTTTCTCAGATGCCCACCCTGTCTCTCCCCCCCCCCTTTTATTATAATATTTGTCCAGCTGAATGCACCCAAGTTAAATGCATGTAAGTTGCGAGCTACCTCTTCTACGATCCTATGGCTCTGTGAAAATGGTCTAAGGAACCTTTGGCCTGCCAGATGTTGCCAAGCTACAGCTCCCATCATCCTGAGGGTTGCAGTTCAGCAACATCTGGAGGGCAAAAAATTCCCCACACCTTGTATACACAGTTTTGGTCAGGGTGGGGAAGCTCCAGATCTTGCCACACTACAACTCCCATCATCCCTGACTGTTGGCCATGCCGACTGGGGCTGAGGGACTCCTTCAGCATCTGTGGGGACACCAGTTCCCCATCCCTGGTGTACAAAATGGGTTGGATCTAGACAAAGTTATTAACTTTTTACTCCCTTTGAAACCAACGGGCCTGGAGTTAGAGCAGGCCTGCTCACTTGATGTCCATGGTACTACTACAGCCTGACTTAACATCAGTGGCGTAGCGTGGGGGGTGCAGGGGGGGCCGGCCGCACCGGCCGCAACATCTGCGGGGGGCGCGCTCGCACTCGCAGCTCTCTGCCCCTACCTGGCTCACTCACTCTCTCTCACTGCAGTGCTGGCTGTGCGAATCCGATCCGAGCCGCCGGGTCACCGCCCACTGTGGAGGGGAGGGTGCCAGGCATGTGGTGCGGTGCGGAGAGAGAGCGAGGGACTATCTGGGGGAGGGACAGTGCAGCGGCGGGGGGGCGCAAATTACTTGCCTTGCCCCGGGTGCTGACAACCCACACTACGCCACTGCTTAACATAGTTTGGAGCAAACCTTTATGCATTTGTTTGTGTGTGTTGTTGTTCTTTTAAGTGCCAAGCTGACGGTTGCAACCAGTATACATGGTTTATTTGTGTGTGTTTGAGTAACAGTGGGATATATATCTTGAGTTGTATCCAGACAACAGCCCATCTGCACTATATATTTAAAGCAGCATTTAAACATTCATGGCCTCCCCCAGAGAATCCTGGGAGCTGTAGTGTGTTAAGGGTGCTGAGAGACATTGAAGAGGCCCCAGTTCCCCTCACAGGGCTACAATTCCCAGAATTCCCTGGGAAGAAGCCTTGATGATTAAACCGCTCTAGGAACTGAAGCTCTGTGAGCCTCCCCCAGCCCTACATGGAGATGTCTGGGATTGAATGTGGGGCCTTTTGCACGAGAAGTAGATGCTGTGCCACTGAGCCCTCCCCACCAAAACAGTAAGATGAGACCCAGGGTCTATGGGGTGTTTGAATGTTCAAGCCCCATATTTATCATAGAGCGTAACCAAGCCTTCCATGCAGGTTTTTTGAATGGGAGGGAGAGCAACAGGGGGAGGTAAGGATCTGTCTCATTCTGGCTCTGATCATCCCAGGCGCCGTTCAGATGCTGTCTACCACTTTCATCGGCTGTGTCAAAATGTTCGTCCCTTGCTGCCTCTACCAACACAAGACCCGCGTCTCATACCCTCCCAACTTCCTCATGATCATGTTGTTTGTCGGGCTGATGAGGTAAGAAGTGGCTAGAAATCTTTCTAAGGCAGGGATGGGGAAACCACCTTTCCTTTTCCCAGTGTCTAAAAAGGAGGTGGTATCTTTCATCAGTAATAAAAAATGCAATAATCAAAAGGTCACACATACTCTTTTAGCTCAGATCTTGTATCTGGGCCTCTGTTTCAACGCAAGGGAGAATGTCCACCTGAGCAGCAAGAATGGGGATTTTGTTGTTGTTGTTTTTAATCCGAAAGGCCATATTCACTTATGGGCAACATTCTGAGGGCCCCATGCTAGGGGTGGATGCGGCCAGAGGTTTTTTTTAAAAAGTGGCCAGGGCAACACATGCAAATTTTTACCTTTCCCCACTAAGCTAGCTTCCATACACACACACACACACACACACACACACACACTATCCTCCATCCAGGCAACAAAAAAGGCATTATGAAATAAGAGAGTTCAAAGACATAATCTGGCCAGGCAAAAATGCTTGAAGAGAGTTCTGAGGGCCAGATAGAGAGGACTGGAGGGCCACATTTGGCCTGCAAGACTGAGGTTGCTGACCCCTAAGGAGAGGTGTGCTTGTCATTTATTTATTTGTTCATGTATATATATATATATATATATATATATATATATATATATATGAGAATTAATGTGGCTACTTTATCTCTCGCATTGGAATGAACAGATTCGAGTCTGCTTCACTTTTGCATGTGTTCATTTGTCAGTCTGTGAATTTCTTTTTAAAATTGCATGAGAATCCATACTTCAATCCCTATTTAAATATGTCATTCTGAATATATTTTCTCAAAAATTTGCCTTTCTAAAGATACATTTCCTTCTGAAAGTGTGCATATCTAAACATGTTGTAAGCAGCTGAGAATGGGTGTTTTGCTTTTATAAACACACAGACAGAAACTAAACTAAACTTTGTTACTCCTCTTCTCTTTTCAGGTTTGCAACTGTGGTCTTGGGCCTTGTCAGTCTGAAGAACGTAGCTGTCTCCTTTGCTGAGACAGTGAAAAGCTCCGCCCCCATTTTTACTGTCATCATGTCCCGAATGATTTTAGGAGAGTACACAGGTAAGTCTTGCTGACACTTAGGCCGCATCTACACTATCCATTTAAAGCTGTATCACGTCACTTTAAACAGTAATGGCTTCCTCCAAAGCATCCTGGGAACTCTGTTAAGGGTGCTGAGAGGTGTTAAGACATAGCTGTCAACGTTTCCCCTTTTTAAAGGGAAATTCCCTTATTCCAAATAGGATTCCTCACAAGAAAAGGGAAAAGTTGACAGCTATGTGTTAAGAGCCCCCATTCCCCTCATACAGCTACAACTCCCAGAGTTCCCTGGGAGCAGGGAATTGTCTGTTACACCACTCTGGAAATGGTAGCTCTTGCGAAGCCCCTTGCATGGTGCTAGGCGAGAAAGGCTCACCTGCTGTCTTTGGGATATGCCCACCTGTCAAACTTTGCCCAGGTGGAACCAGCAGGGGACAAGGGGAGGTAAGGCTCCAGACCACCAGCCAAATCCACTTGCAAGCCTGGCCGTTGGGGCGGCAAATCCTACGTGTGAAGAAGGGCTCCCTTCTGTTTGTCCTGATCTGTCCATCCTAAATCTCAACAGGTCAGCCCAATCTCTGGTCCCTGAGCTTACATAACCATGACCCAACTGCTAAGCAGCTTTGGAAATACTGCTTTTAAAAATGCCGTGGTTTTTTTTTAACCTGCTTTTGTTTGGATCTGTTTTTCCCCTCTTTGTCTCCTTCCCCCTCCCTCTCTGATCCACCCCTTCCCCCTACAAAGGATTGCTCGTAAACCTGTCTCTTCTCCCCGTCATGGGAGGGCTCGCTTTGTGCACTGCGACGGAGCTGAGCTTCAACGTCCTAGGCTTCTCGGCAGCTTTGTCTACAAACATCATGGACTGGTAAGTACCGTATTTTCCCATGTATAACACGTCCCCATATATAAGACAACCCCTATTTTTTAGGACCACAAAAAATAATAATTGGGGGTGGGGGGGATTGCCCAAATCGCCACTGCCAATCTCCTGCTGGCTGCTGCCACCAATCGCTCGTCCCCCCTCTGCTATCTGTGTATAAGATGACCCGCAATTATGACCTGTTACTTCTAAGGAAAAAATATAGTCTTATACATGGGAAAATATGGTATATTGGAGACTGCAGACAGAAGTGTGTGGGATGAGTGTGTGTGTATACAAGAAAGAGAGAGAGACAGACAGGCAGACCGAGAGAGAGATATAGACAGTGTTTCCTGTGGCTGTTAATGTGCATATGTCCGTGTGTGTGTAGTAGATATAGATATGAATCACAGGTGTTTTATATGAGTTATAGGGGCTGGACCAGAGGACCTTTTAGGTCCCTTTCAACTCCTAACAGTTCTATAATTCCATTAATTCTGTTCATTGTATGCAGGCATCCCCCCCACTTACACGATGGGAGTTATGTTCCAGGCCCCCGCGGTGCTGGAAAATGGAATTGTGTAAAGTGGGGAGCACCCCACTTGAACAGGGAGAGTACATGGGGAGGAGAGAGAGAGAGACCCACCTTGGAAATTGCTTGCGGCTGCTGCCCGGCCTGTACCGAACCTGCCTGCCTCCCCGAAGGCAGCCAGCGCACACAGCAGCTGCAGCTGGCCACAGAGGGGGAGGGCCCGGAAAGGTGCCCAGCAAAACTGGTGCCAGGATGCACCTGCATGGCAGAGGCAGAGAAAAGGTCCCCCCCCCCCCCGTGCCGCTGGTTGATCAAAGGCTGCCCTCCCTCACTCCAGCAGCAGCCCCGAGTGACTTCCGGGCAGGAGCCCCGAGCAAGGGAAGGCCCATTTATTCATTTAGTTATTTATTTCACGGCATGTGAAATAGTTGTGCGTGAGTGGGGTGTGCGTGAGTGGAGGGGGGTGCACCTGTAATGTATTTCTTTTTCTGTTCCTAAATTTATTTATCTCCTTACTGCATTTATATCCCTACCTTCCCACAAAGGGGCTCAATGTGGCTTACATTGTTTTCCTTGCAACAGCCCTGTGAGGTAGGTTAGGCTGAGAATTAGCGGCAGGCCTCAGGCCACCCTGAGTTGTGCAACTTGGTCAGAGACCTTTGTGTAGCAGCAAGTCTAATAAATGATAATAATCATTCCACGCACACACACATATATTCCTGTACGCACACACAAACCATGTTCCTTCTCATAAACAAACGTGCGGTTTCCTCCCCCCTTGCAGCTTGCAGAACGTTTTCTCCAAAAAACTGCTCAGCGGAGACAAGTATCGCTTCTCGTAAGTACCTGTCGTATTTCAGAAACCAAAAACCCCTCCGCATTGATGAACCGTTGACGAGTCCTTCTTGTTTTGCCAGCTCCCTCAGAGGACAGCAGCCAGTTTAGGAGGGCTCTCAGAGCCGTCCTAAATCCATCTCTTTCTTCACAGAGGTCTTGGCGAGTTCCTTGGCTCCTAGCATGTGAGAGGGCTGGGACTCTTCTCGCCGTTTGGGTTACTGCGAGGGTTTTCCATGTGATGCCCTGCAGGTGTCGTTGGACTCCAACTCTCATCAGCCCAAGCCAGCACATATTATTGAGGATTAGACAAAATCAGGGAGGAGAAGGCTATCCGTGGTTGCTAATAATAATAATACAAATAAAATTTTATTTATATCCCGCCCTCCCCAGCTGAAGCCGGGCTCAGAGCAGCTAACAACAAGAAAAGTAACACAGCATTCTAAAATCAATTCATTCTAAAATCAATTCATTCTAAAATCAATTCAAATCAAATTAATGGCAACCATTGGGCTAGAGTTCTGTGAGGATTGCCAAAGGAGGGGGTCAGGCTGTGCCTTGGCCAAAGGCCTGGGGGAACAGCTCTGTCTTGCAGGCTATGCGGAAAGATTTCAAGTCCCGCAGGGCCCTAGTCTCTTGTGACAGAGCGTTCCACCAGATCAACAATGACTCTGTTCTGCTTTCACTTTCAAATCCCTCTGAATCGGCTGGGAATCACTAGTGGCGAGAGTTGCTCTTGTGCTTAGTTCCTGCCATTGGGTTTCCTCAGAGGCATCTGGTTGGCCACTGTTAGAACAGAATGCTGGACCAGATGGGCCACTTGGCCTGACACAGCAGCTTCTTCCCCCCTCTTCATCTCTCACGCTTTTGACCAACATCTGTGTTTTCTCTGGACTGGGCTGCCTGTTACAGGACAAAGGGCCTTTTGGTTCTCCGCCCAGGGCTACTCAAGCTTCCCCTGACCTCTGATTTACTGGACGTGATCAGATAAGCATGCAAAGCAGGCTGTAGCTGCCCTCTGAAAGAAGCTTGATTGTTCCTTTGTTGAATTTTGTTTCATTTTGCAGGATTTGTCTTTAAAAGAATTAAGCAGGTCTCTAAGCCCGGGGTGTGGAATTTCTAGCCCATGACCTAAACGGGGCCTAGTAAGGGTCCACGTTTGGCACCCAAGGCTATTTCCCCTAAGCGTGTCCACCTGACATCATATATGGGGCAAGGAGAGAAAAATCTGGATTGGCTGCGCAACTGCTTTCCATGTGGGAAGTTTGGTCACTTATTCAATCCCTCCGAAAGCAGACTCCAAAGCCATCACGTTTTCAGAGTGATTGACAATCTATTTCCTCTCATAGAGCTGAAATTCCCAGAGTGTCTCCAGGGAACTCTGGGAACTGTACCACTTTTAACAGCAATGGCTTTCCCTGAAGAATCCTGGGAGCTGCATTTTGTTAAGGGGTGCTGAGAGTTGTTAGGAGGACCCTGTTCCCCTCCCAGAGCAACAATTCCCAGAATTCCCTGGGAAGTCCCACTCTGGAAATTGGGGGGGGGGGGGAATAGGAGTATCCTAACAACTCTCTGCACCCATAAAAATTACAGCTCCCTGGATTCTTTGGGGGAAGCCGTGACTGTTAAATTGGCATGATGCTACTGTAAATGCGTAGTGCAGCTGGAGCGTTTTGTATGTGTTGATGCCCAGCATAAGGCATGCGCCTTCCATGCATTTAAAGCACATTCCCCACCCCCTCAAAAAGTATCCTGGGAACTGTAGTTTATTAATATGGAACTACAATTCCCAGCACCTTTAACTAACCTCACTTCACGCTTTAAAAGTATGATGGGTAAGGAACCGTACATATGGACCACTCCTATGGGCAACCCTCCATCGCTCTGTCACAGCCGGTTTTGTTTTGTTTTTAAAGATCATCTCCAGTTTCAGCCGTGTATTGAGTTTGGGTGTCTCCCGTTTCGTCCTTCTGACTGTTATTTCCATTGCAGCCCATGCAAAATGCTAATATCACTTGATTAATTCTCCCCAACCAACACCACTTCCATAGCGCTCCTGAGCTTCAGTTCTACACCAGTGCAGCCGCGGTGATCATGCTGATTCCAGCTTGGATCTTTTTCATGGTGAGATTTTTTGTGCATTCTTCCCCCTCCAACCCCGCTATAAACTAAGAGTCCTGGTCTATTTTCAAAGCACCCAAATTCAAATCTTGCCTCTGTTACGAAGCAGGGTCCCCCGGCCTTTACTTGCCTCCTCCAGATCAGCAGTATGGGAAGAAGAATGCCAGCTTGTATCAGGCTGTTGTGGGGATTATACTGACATGCTGATCGCCATAAAGCAAGGATGGGGAGGGAACCTGTGGACTCTGACTTCTAGCAATGAAGGGCCAGAGTTTAGTGACAGAGCATTGGCTTGGCATGCAGAAGGTGCCAGGTTCAATCCCTGGCCTCTCCAAGTAGGGCTGGGTGAGATCCATGTCTGAAATCCTGGAGAGCTGCTGCCAGTCAGTGTAGACAGCACTGAGCTAGATGGACTAATGGTCTGACTCCATACAAGGCAGCTTTGTGTGTGTTCATATGAAACCTTATAGGCGGTGTATTTTGTCTGCATCCATCAGCAGGCCACAATTTTTCTGCCTGCTGTTCAAAAAGGAAACTGTCTTTGAAACATCCCTTTAAGAAATCTGTCCCTAGGAGAATTATACAGGAAGCAACTTCACATAATGGAAACCATCTAAATCTGAATAATGTAAGAAAAACGCACATGAGTGTCCAGAATCTGAAAACCTGGAGAGCTGCTGCCAACCAGAGTCAATAATACTGAGCTTAGGTGATCAATGCTCTTACTCAGTACAAGGCAGCTTCCTGTGTTTCCTTACCTTTCAGCGATCCCTTTTCTGTGCATTTTAATGAAGCCTCACTGCCTCTCATCTATCTTCCTCTTTCTTTTCCTTTCCTTTCTTCTTAGGACGTGCCAGTAATCGGGAGAAGCGGGAAGAGCTTCCAGTACAACCAGGATGTCGTTGTGCTGCTTCTGATAGACGGAGTGCTGTTTCATCTCCAAAGTGTTACAGCCTATGCCTTGATGGGGAAGATTTCCCCTGTGACTTTCAGGTTAAGAATCCCCCTTGCATTTTGTCTTGGGTTTTTTTTTGAAAAAAAGATTTGTGTGCATATATTTAAACAATGGATTTCCTTGCCTTTTTGACCAGAGATTGGTCTCTTATGGAGCCTTACACCAGGTGACCACTGGCAGTAGGTTGAGATCTACCGCCTGGTAGGAGGGTGTGGAGGGTGGCCTTTTCAGTGGTGGCTCCCCATCTGTGGAATGCTTGCCCCAGGGAGACCCGCCTGGAGCTATCCTTGTCTATCTGCAGATGCCAGACTAAGGTCTTTGGTTAATTAACACAGTCTCCCATAGTGGAGTTCGTATTTTCGTGGAGTGGGTAGGACTTTGCAACTGGATGAGTGTTTTATGGGTTTTGAAAGTTTTAAAAGTTTTCTGGTTCTAATTTGCATTAATTTGGTTGTAGTTTATCTTGTCAAGTTGCTTTGGCGTTTGTCTTCAGCATAAAGTGACTGATGAATGTTGTTAATACCAACAGCAAATAATAATAGGTTGCTGGATAATTTGCAGTACATGGGCAAAGGTTTCCTTATTTACCTGCTGTTTTAACAAGCAAGAAAGACAGCGTAGTGGGGTGCAAGATCTGCCAACGTGGTGCCCGTGGGCACAATCATGCTGATTAGCCCTTCCCTATATTGGAAGCTGATGTTTAACAATGGCCATGGAGCAGAAGAGCCAGAGCTAAAACTCCTGAATGCAAACATTTAATTTGGCCCTTGTGGGGGACAGGGGGGAGGCATAGCTCAGTGGTAGAGCATCTGCTTTGGAAGCAGAAGGTCTCCAGTTCAATTCCCCATCGCATCTCTAGGTGGGTCTCGCATTGCATACAACCCCATGAGTCTCCCCAGAACATAATGTAGGCCCCACTATACCACTTTAAACGGTCATGGCTTCCCCCAAAGGATCCTGGGAGCTGTAGTTTGCAAAGGGTGCTGCAAGTTGTTAGGAGAGCCCTATTCTCCTCACAGAACTACACAGAGTATCCTGGGAAGGAGGACTGATTAATAAACCACGTTGGGTCATGCACCTTTGTGAGGGCAAAGAAAGCCATAAATGGCTGTAAACTGCTGGGTCTGGCCGATAAAACTCAGGAGCCAGGAGGAGATAAGAGTCCCATGATTTATTACTTTACATGCAATAGGTTCAGCAGGTAATCCACAGAAATCTGAACGCCATCCTGGGAGGCCATTTATAAATTTCTTGCACAAAGGATTCCAATTTCTTCCAATCATATGCATAGAAACATTTCCCATTACATCATCATTTTCTTCAAGTTATAGGCTATCAATTTGTGGGACTCCCGGGGCCGCCCCTCAAGGAGAAGGGGGTCTATTAACAGCTCTTCGCACCTACAGTTCCGGGATTATTTGGTGGGGAAAGGCCTGACTGTTGAAAGCAATGTGATGGATGCAGCCCTACAGTTCTCTGTCTCACCCAGTCCGTTGACGTGCTCTGGGAGCCTAGCTGTTTTTCTGACCTTGTTTCTCACTCCACCTTCCTCTCCGTTTCCAGCGTTGCCAGCACGGTGAAGCACGCCCTGTCCATCTGGCTGAGCATCATTGTGTTTGGCAACAAGATCACCAGCCTCTCGGCCATCGGGACTGTCCTGGTGACGATTGGGGTTCTGCTCTATAACAAGGCCAAGCAGCACCAGCAAGAGACCATTCAGAGCCTGGCAGCAGCCTCTCCTCCCCAGGCATCCCAGAGCTTGAACGAAGACACCGAACCACTGATTCCCAAGGACTTGAAACCCTACGAATGAGGCCACCCTCTGTCCCTCTGCCACAACTTTGCTGCAGAGAAGCATGGGGTGTTTTTATTGGGGGTGGGGTGTCAAGTATACAGTCCCAGCGATTAACGGGGCTGTGGGCACTTGCTGGGGGCAAGGCCTTTTTTCCGCGGTTGAGAAAAATGAGTTGCACGTCAACATACACAGAGAGAGAGAGAGCTCTTTGAGAAGCGGATGTATAGAATGGAAATGTATGGACTTTTGACTCTGTCTAAAGAGCTTGCAAAATGTCAGGCGGTTGCTCGGGGCCCAGCCTCCACCAAAGCAATGTGAAATACAGCAAGTTTCCCCATCGTCGGCACAGCACGGCCGACCCATCTCATCCGTTGCAGGGACTTGAGCTGAAACGTCTGCGTTTCGAAAAGACTACGAAGCAACGGTCAGTTGGGATAGGGGAAGGTCAGCCACCACTTCAGCCCAAAAGCCCAAGACGGTCAAGAGCGTTGTTTTCTGGAGATTCAAAACCAGCAAAAGGTGGAGCGGTTTGGGGCTGCGGAGATTCTTAACCACTAGCATGTTGCGTGACAGATGTGCACCCCATCATCCCCAAGCCCCAAACACACAATGGACTGAAAAGGGGGGATACCACTGTCTCTCACTTTCTCTTATTGGCAAACCCTCCAGAGACCTTTCAGCCAAAAAAGAGATGATATCATCAGTTCTGATAGCAATCCTCCACACACACACAATTTTGGTAGCCATCTTCTTTTACACACACACACACACCCCAAGTTTAATTTCTAGGTGCCTTCTGAAATGTACATTATTAAAAGCATGGCTGGGAAATACTTTGCACTAGAGGTCAGGGAGGTGAGCAGCTTTGAACGTCTTATCTCACCCCACCTTCAGTTTTGAGACTGTTTAGGTAGGCAATAAATAATGGACTCTTGGGAAATGTGGGGGTACCAGCTTGATACACATAGCAAAGCTTGCTTCTGAGAATTTTGAATTGGGAACCAAAGGAGGGAGAAGCAGGGTCCCTATTTTTTAAAACGGAAGAAAGAAAAATAAGGAAAAAATGGCAGAGGTGTTCCTACCTTCTCATGAGGTTTCAGGTTAGTTCACAAGGTTGTAACAGTGGGGGGGGGGGTGACACTGGGGTTTTCCGGTTCTGTCCTGGGTAAATGGCTAAGTTAGCAACTAGCACGGCCAGAAGTTTGCATTGAGAAGGAAGCAGAGGCAGGTGGGTTGTAGCCCCTGCTTGCCCTACTTAGAGGAGACCCACCAAAGTTAATAAGCAGGACTCGCTTATTTCACTGGGTCTTCTCTGAGTAGAGCTAAAGTTGGATGCAGCCCATAGGAGCAAAGGAAGCTGATTCATACTGTGTCGGCTCAGTGTTGTCTGCACTGACCGGCAGCAACTCCAGTGTTTCAGACAGGACTGTTCCCAGCTTTACCTGGAGATTCCAGGGGTTGAACCTTAGGCATGCAAAGCAGATGCTGTCACACCTGAGCTGCATCCTTCCAGGTAGAAGGTGACAGGACAGACTCTCTGCCTGCAAACTCACAAATAGACAGCAGCAAGCCAGCATAGACCAGTGGTCTAAGACTTGGCATGATTTTGAGTAGGTTTGCATGAAATTTTGTACACTGCCTTGCAAGGACAATTGCACCCTAAAAGGCATTTTATAAGTTATATACAGTGCCATCCTAATGGTGTCTACTCAGAAGTAAGCCTTCCTTAATTCAGTGGGGCTTCTTCCCAGGTAGGCACGGTATAGGACTACAGCCTGTAAGAATGAATTAAAATAGGTCTTTGCTATCTATGTTTTGTGCTGGATAGAACGGGAAAGAGGGAGAGTGCCCATAAGCTAAGACCTCCCCGCCCCTCAGAGATGTGGTTGGAAATGGCAGGGTAAACAGGCTTAACTTTAGGGTTGCACTGCCCAATACTGTTTAGTATTGTGTTACATTTCAGCAGGGACACCTGCCCTTTTCCAAAAAAAGCAAAAAGAAAAGCTGTGTGTCATGGACCACAAGAACACCAGCCACGTTGCTACAGGCTGGTCTATCTGGCCGTGTTGCCCCACCAACCTCAGCCGGCCGCCACCTGCCTGCCTTCTTACAGCAAGACCAGGAGGTGGTAGTGGTTGTGATTCTCAGTGTTTCCTCTGGAGACAAAATTAGAATTGGATGGCTCTGGCTGCCATTGGCTCTGGCGCCACCTACTGTTGGGCTCCCTGCTTTCTGCCCTTCCAGACACTACTGGTAAAATTTTACACAAGTCTGCCAATCACCAGCTAGTTTAACATCACCATCCTATGCATGCCTACTAAGAAATAAGCCTCGCTGAGTTATTCAGGGCTTACTCCCAGGTATGTGTGTATAGGATTGCTGCCAAAGTGAAACACAACCATAGCCGTGAAGATAAGCATTTTGTCCATTACAGCTCTTAGACCTGCGTATCACAGTAGGTGCCACTTTAGGGGGTGTTCACTCCCACGTGTAAGAGAAATAGGAGTACCTCTTTCAAGCTGACATATTTTTGTGTGTTATCAGTATTTTATGCTGTAGTTGTGTGTGTTTTTAATTAGCCATGTGATGAACGGGGGAACTTTTTTTAAAAAAAACTTAATCAGAAAGCTTTTCGTCGGGTAAGCAAATCAATTAACTGATACTAAACATTTAACAACTGAATGTTTGGTCGAGGAGTTGCCAACTTTTTCAGGCCTGTCTGTGCCACTGCCTCCAGTCACCTTCTCCCCACTCCCCAGTTCAGCCCTGCCCTCAAGGGCCAGAAATAGAGAACATGTGTATTTGCATAGTTTGTTTTTTTCCTGAGGGCTCTGTGTAAAAGTCAGATCCGGTAGTAGAGCCTTGAAAAGAGTTGAAAGAGGAAGTGGGAAAGAGCGCCTCTCTATCAACATCCTCCTTCAACTCTATGTATATTTCAAACTGGGGGGAGGGAAGGTAACCACCCTCACCAGCTTGTGACAGAGGAGACAGCGAGGGGCTCAGAGGCTTTTTGAGCACCAGAAGACCTCAAGAGCCCTATGATCCCTGCAGGTGTCATGTTGGCAACTGGTGGTTTAATCACTAAGCATTCCAGCACGAATCCTTATAAACAGCATGTCTGTGTTTCAGCATTGCATGGGCTTTGCAATAAGAATGGCCTCAAATGGTCAGGTTCAGGATGGCTGTACTAATCTATAAGATACCTCATCCCACGAGCCCTGCCTCAGCCTCTGGGCTGCCCAGAAAGAGGCATAGCCTAGCTACAGACAAAACTGGTTTAGCCACAGATTCCTCCCCTAGCAATCATGGGAAAGGTAGTTCCAAGAAACAAATTACTAAGAGAATCAACATAATTCTTGGCCCTCTTGTCAAGCTACAATTTCCAAGTCTACCAGGGAAACAGTAACAGTTAAGCCCCTCATGGCCATCAAACCAATTTATGTCTGTGGTGTGGAACAGTGCTTTCCCACTAAGTCCCTAGTTGATGGTGGACTGCAATTCTCACTGTCCCTGACTGCTGCCGCAGTTGGCCAGGAACGATGGGAGTTGTAGTCCAGCAGCATCTGGGGACCTAAGATAGTCCGTGTTTGACGGTGTTTTAATCAAAGATGATGTTTCTGGGAAATGCCTGCAATTTAGAGAAATAGTTCACATTTGTTATCCAGAAAATGACAATATGTTTTTTTCCTGCGGAAACTTGAACACACAATCTCTCATGGGTGCTTTTTTTTTTTTTTTTGCGACGGGGCCAAACTTGAAGTATATTAGGATACCAATATGAAAATAAAAGTGTATGCAATACATAATTGAGTATGTTCACTCTTCCAGTATTGACTTAATGTGGAACGTCCACCCGCTTTATAAACCTGCTTTCAAGCACAACCGATTTAATGTAACTGTGACATCTGCTTAAAGTCTCCAAATGGACCGATCCTGTGGATGAGCTTTTGCTCCCTGCGTAAGAGGCAAAAATACAAGCTGCAATGTTGTTGTTTTTAAAGGAAAGAAACCTGTAACTGTACATAATCCTGTTTTTGTTCACTGTATCTTCTAAGAATTCTCCTTTGGTAAATAAAAACAAAACCATGTTTTGCTCTCTGTTTAATTATCCTGTCTACATGAGTTGAGGGAAAGAGCAGGGCTGGGGTGGTGAGGGTGGCGGGAGGCCAAATGTGGGGAACCCTCTCTCCACAAAGGGGGTGGGAGGATTTGGTGGGTGCCCCTCAATCCTCACCCCCCTGATATGTCTCAATTTTGCCCAAACCAAAGGTGTCAACTTTAGCCCAGGTTCAGTTCCCCCAGCATCTCCAGGTAGGGCTTGGAGAGAGACATGTCTGAAATCCTGGAGAGCTGCAGGCTGTCAGTGTAAGACAATGCTGAGCTATATTCTCTGGGAGAATTGAACGAGAGAGCAAAACAAACTCTTGAGCTGCCAATAAGCATAGGATGGCATCCAACTTAAAAATGGGAGCAAGCCACATGTACACACAGAGAGAACCTGAATTTGAAATACCTGCAGGCCTTTTTTCTTCCCAGCCATAATTAAATGCAAATAAAAGGGGAAGAAACGGAGGCAGTGAGAGATTTTACTTTCTTGGGCTCCATGATCACTGCAGATGGTGACAGCAGTCACGAAATTAAAAGACGCCTGCTCCTTGGGAGAAAGGCGATGGCAAACCTAGACAGCATCTTAAAAAAGCAGAGACATCACCTTGCCAACAAAGGTCCATATAGTTAAAGCGATGGTTTTCGCAGTAGTGATGTATGGAAGTGAGAGCTGGACCATAAAGAAGGCTGATTGCCAGAGAATTGATGCTTTTCAATTATGGTGCTGGAGGAGATTCTTGAGAGTCCCATGGACTGCAAGAAGATCAAACGCATCCATTCTTGAGGAAATCAGCCCTGAGTGCTCACTGGAAGGACAAATCCTGAAGCTGAGGCTCCAATACTTTGACCACCTCATGAGAAGAGAAGACTCCCTGGAAAAGACCCTGATGTTGGGAAAGATGGAGGGCACAAGGAGAAGGGGATGACAGATGGCTGGATAGTGTTCTCGAAGCTCCCAGCATGAGTTTGACCAAACTGCGGGAGGCAGTGGAAGACAGGAGTGCCTGGCGTGCTCTGGTCCATGGAGTCACGAAGGGTCGGACACGACTAAACGACTGAACAACAACAATACTATTTTATCCATTGATTTTCGTGGGCAGTTCTCCCTTAATTCCACAGCTCGGGTGGTTTTATTTGGAGTGGGGAGCCATAAAAAAAACAACACCCTGGAAGTTAGGGAGCCTTTATAAGTCCACACTTTATGCATCTCTATAAAAATTGTGAATTGATGTCCACAAGAAAACGCTTGATTTCCGTCTTGGAGCTGGGAGGCTTAGTGGACCCAGAAGTACGTTACCCCTTCATAGGTCTATTCGAAAGTCTACGGGCTTCCGGCTGACGTTCTGCGAACGTCCACAAGCGGACGGGCCTCTCCCTTTAACTGTCCCCGGGCCGGGCCGGAAACTTCCCCCTTTCCGGTGACGTAATGGACCCGCGCCGGAAGAAATGCGTGCGCCACGCGTCGCGCTTCCGGGCACTGCATCCCCGGCAAGTGAGTCGTGGAGGCGGTGGCGGTAGGGGCGACAGGGAAGGTAAGGGAGGGTCGAAGGCGGGGAGGCTGCGGCTGCGGTGGGCCGCCTTCCCTTCCCCGCTCCCCCGGGGCCGGGGGCCGGGTTTCAGAGGGGAGGGAAGCGGGGTTTCCTGTGGCGGGGAAGGTGGGCCGTGGTCGGGCGGCCTGCCTTGCCGGGGTGGCGTGTTGTGGGGCTAGGCCTCCCTTGCAGCGGGTGGCGGTGAGGCGTCCTCTCGAGCTCTCCTTATTTTACTAGGATTTGGAGATTT
The DNA here is from genome assembly GCF_965153285.1 of Podarcis tiliguerta. Lineage (NCBI taxonomy): Eukaryota > Metazoa > Chordata > Lepidosauria > Squamata > Lacertidae > Podarcis > Podarcis tiliguerta. The sequence goes on along the minus strand of NC_139541.1, from coordinate 19,072,750 downwards.
TCATCTTGGCTTCCCCCCAAGACGCTCGGAACTTCCTTCTCTGTCCAACCCCGTCCCACTTCATTCAAGTTCTGTTCACTTCATTCAAGTCCGGAGCCCCCGTTAGGGCTCTTGGCTGAGCGGGTGTTTTATTTATATACCGTTATTTATTTATTTATTAAATTTATGTACCGCCCCTTCGCCAAGGGTCAAATTGCGGTTTACAAGGTAAAAACGTGAAAGGGCATAGCCACAATGACAAAACCAAACAATAACATCCACCCCAATTCGAGCTTTTCCTCTTCCTGGTCCTGCCCTGTGCCCTCACTACAAATACAATGCTGTATGGGTTTTTGGGTTTTTTGTGTGTGCGTAAGGCTGCAAAATTCAAAGGCTAGCTTGTGGACTGTGAGCTTTTTCTTTTAAGGAACTTTTGATGGTGTGGTTTGTTCATGGTCGCTGCACCTGCTGAAATTACTAGCTCTAGTACAGCTGCGCAGGGGCCATGCCTTCTGAATACCTTTAGCAATGGTGCATTTGGGGCAAACTGCTTGTGGAGGCTGTTGCCCACCAGTCGATGATATATGGGGAGGAAACAGCTTGAAGGAGTGGGGGCTGCGTGCGTCACGTTCCAAAAGCCCCAGGTTTAAACCTTTGTCCTTGCTATTATAAGATGTGTTGGAATCCTTTGGTCCTACAGATGTTGTTGAACTACAAAACCCATCTTCCCTGGCCATTGGCTGTGTTTTCTTGGGCTGATGTGAGATGTAGTTCAGCAATGCCTGCAGGGCCAAAAGTTACCGGTGTCTCAGTTTAAATAATTAGGTAGCAGGTGATGGGAGAAACCTCTCTCTTCCTGAGAGGCTAGAGAGCTGTTCAAAGGAGACAATAGCTGAGCTAGGAGAATCAGGTGACTGATGTGCTCCAAGGCAGCTTTCAATGACCCTATTAATAAATGAATGCTGTAGTTACATTATACTAGCAGCCTTGTACCCAGCGTTGCTTGGAAATTATATACAGTCATAGAATCATAGAGTTGGAAGAGACCACAAGGGTCATCGAGTCCAACCCCCTGCCAAGCAGGAAACACCATCAGAGCACTCCTGACATATGGTTGTCAAGCCTCTGCTTAAAGACCTCCAAAGAAGGAGACTCCACCACACTCCTTGGCAGCAAATTCCACTGTCGAACAGCTCTTACTGTCAGGAAGTTCTTCCTAATGTTTAGGTGGAATCTTCTTTCTTGTAGTTTGTATCCATTGCTCCGTGTCCGCTTCTCTGGAGCAGCAGAAAACAACCTTTCTCCCTCCTCTATGTGACATCCTTTTATATATTTGAACATGGCTATCATATCACCCCTTAACCTCCTCTTCTCCAGGCTAAACATGCCCAGCTCCCTTAGCCGATCCTCATAAGGCATTGTTTCCAGGCCTTTGACCATTTTGGTTGCCCTCCTCTGTACACGTTCTAGTTTGTCAGTGTCCTTCTTGAACTGTGGTGCCCAGAACTGGACACAGTACTCCAGGTGAGGTCTGACCAGAGCAGAATACAGTGGCACTATAACTTCCCTTGATCTAGATGCTATACTCCTATTGATGCAGCCCAGAATTGCATTGGCTTTTTTAGCTGCCGCGTCACACTGTTGGCTCATGTCAAGTTTGTGGTCAACCAAGACTCCTAGATCCTTTTCACATGTACTGCTCTCAAGCCAGGTGTCACCCATCTTGTATTTGTGCCTCTCATTTTTTTTGCCCAAGTGCAATACTTTACATTTCTCCCTGTTAAAATTCATCTTGTTTGTTTTGGCCCAGTTCTCTAATCTGTCAAGGTCGTTTTGAAGTGTGATCCTGTCTTCTGGGGTGTTAGCCACCCCTCCCAGTTTGGTGTCATCTGCAAATTTGATCAGGATGCCCTTGAGTCCATCATCCAAGTCGTTGATAAAGATGTTGAATAAGACCGGGCCCAAGACAGAACCCTGTGGCACCCCACTAGTCACTCTTCTCCAGGATGAAGAGGAACCATTGATGAGCACCCTTTGGGTCCGGTCAGTCAGCCAGTTACAAATCCACTGAGTGGTAGCATAGTCAAGACCGCATTTTACCAGCTTCTTTACAAGAATATCATGGGGCACCTTGTCAAATGCCTTGCTGAAATCAAGGTAGACTACATCCACTGCGTTCCCTTCATCTACCAGGCTTGTAATTCTGTCAAAAAATGAGATCAGGTTAGTCTGACATGACTTATTTTTCAGAAATCCATGCTGACTATTGGTGATCACAGCATTCCTTTCTAGGTGCTCACAGATTGTTTGCTTAATGATCTGCTCCAGAATCTTCCCTGGTATTGATGTTAGACTGACTGGGCGGTAATTATTTGGGTCCTCTCTTTTCCCCTTTTTGAAAATAGGGACAACATTTGCCCTCCTCCAGTCTGCCGGGACTTCGCCTGTTCTCCAGGAATTCTCAAAGATGACTGCCAGTGGTTCTGAGATCACATCTGCCAGTTCTTTTAATACTCTTGGATGCAGTTCATCTGGCCCTGGAGACTTGAATACATCTAAACTAGCCAAGTATTCTTGTACTATCTCCTTAGTTATTCTGGGCTGTGTTTCCTCTGCTGAATCATTTCCTCCAAATTCTTCAGGTCGGGCATTGTTTTCTTTATCGGAGAAGACTGAGGCAAAGAAGGCATTGAGGAGTTCAGCCCTTTCTGTGTCCCCTGTTTGCATTTCACCATCTTCTCCTCTGAGTGATACCTCGTCATACCTCGGGTTAAATATGCTTCGAGTTGAGAGCGTTCGAGTTGCACTCCTCGGCAACCCGGAAGTAACGGAGCGCGTTACTTCTGGGTTTCGCCGCTTGCACATGTGCGGACGCTCAAAATAACGTCACGTGCATGCGCAGAAGCAGCGAAAAGCGACACGTGCGTGCCTGCGCAGACATGCCATCGCTAGTTACATTTACCTCTAGATGCGAACAGGGCTTCGGAACGGATCCCGTTCATATCTAGAGGTACCACTGTATAAACAACCCAAAACCAGTACATTGTTGAAACCAGTCATTAAAATCAGTGCAGCTTCGAATGGTTCAGTCCACCATTTGAGTTCAAATGGCCTTGTATCCAAACATAGACCAAAAACTTGCTCTTTGAGCTCTTTCAAAAGTTTTGTTGCTCTATCTTAGGAAGTGTCCAAATGCATAGGCAGCAGACGAGCAACTTTCTGAAATATACAGTAGATGTTTTTCATGATGCCAACCCAGCTAGCAAACTGGCCAGTTTGTTTTGGGATAATTATAGTTTCCAAGTGCTTTTCAGAGGTGGCTGCAGGCAGAGTACCTTAACGGTAGTTTGGGGGACAGGAGGCGGGCAGGTGTGGAGAATTCCCTGGTCCTGAATGGGGAAACTGTGCCCCTGAAGGACCAGGTGTGGAGCCTGGGAGTCATTTTGGACTCACAGCTGTCTATGGAGGCACAGGTCAAATCTGTGTCCAGAGCAGCTGTTTACCAGCTCCATCTGGTACGTAGGCTGAGACCCTATCCGCCTGCGGACTGTCCTGCCAGAGTGGTGCATGCTCTGGTTATCTCCCGCTTGGACTACTGCAATGCGCTCTACGTGGGGCTACCTTTGAAGGTGACCCGGAAACTACAATTAATCCAGAATGCGGCAGCTAGACTGGTGACTGGGAGCGGCCGCCGAGACCATATAACACCGGTCTTGAAAGACCTACATTGGCTCCCAGTACGTTTCTGAGCACAATTCAAAGTGTTGGTGCTGACCTTTAAAGCCCTAAACGGCCTCGGTCCAGTATACCTGAAGGAGCGTCTCCACCCCCATTGTTCTGCCCGGACACTGAGGTCCAGCACCGAGGGCCTTCTGGTGGTTCCCTCACTGCGAGAGGCCAAGTTACAGGGAACCAGGGAGAGGGCCTTCTCGGTAGTGGCGCCCACCCTGTGGAACGCCCTCCCATCAGATGTCAAAGCGATAAACAACTACCTGACATTCAGAAGACATCTTAAGGCAGCCCTGTTCAGGGAAGTTTTTAATGTGTGATTTTAGTGTATTTTTGGTTTCTGTGGAAGCCGCCCAGAGTGGCTGGGGAAACCCAGCCAGATGGGCGGGGTACAAATAATAAATTATTATTATTATTATTATTATTATTACTCTCGGCGTTATTAAAATGTGGTCAGCCGGGTCCATGATAGGGTAGCAGCAGCCTCATTTGTTGGTTGTCTTTTCTTTCAGTGCCTTTTTAAACACAAATGGGTGATGAAAAGGAATCTTGGAAAGTGAAAACGTTAGATGAAATTCTTCAGGAGAAGAAACGTCGCAAAGAGCAAGAGGAGAAAGCAGACATAAAGCGCCTCAAAAATGTAAGCTGCCCTTCTAGAGCCAGTGCCTATAAGGGACATGAGTATGTTTTCTTTTCCCTCATTTTCTTCCCCCTCTCTCTCATTAGAACAAAGCTTCTTCTGGTATTCTCAGGCAGCAGTCCTGTGCACGCCTGCTTGAAGTAACTGAGACTTGCTCCCAAGTTCACACACATAGGATTGCATGTCTGGTGAAAGTCCTTTGTGCTAGTCGAGTACCACTCTCATGGTGACATTGTGCAGTTTAGAAAACTACCCAAACTTTGCTCCCCCACCTCTAATTAAAGAGAAAGCATTCTATAGGTTGTTATAACCTGCTCCGGGACCTGCTGGTGAAGGGCAGGTAATAACCGTAATCTCCCGGGGGGGGGGGGCAGGTTTCCTCCTAAATATTATTTTGCTTATTTTAATGTTATTATTTAATTTCTATACTGCCTAATAAATTAAAAAGATATCTAAGCAGGGTACAGAAAACTGAAGCAACAACAGGCAACTTAAACCATTACAACAATACACAGCTGCATATAAAAATGTTACAATGATATAAAATTACTAATGTATCTATACTTATACATCAGTTCATTTTCCTCCTGCCACACCCTCCGGGTTCTCACCCAGGGTCCAAACAAACACTCAGCTCAACCATAAAAGTATCATAAGAAGAAGAGTTCCTGCAAACAGCAGACATTGCCCTAGTCTCTTGCTCTAGACTTGCTTTTTATGGGCAGGCCCAAGGGGGATGATACTTCCTCAGGCTGCCCGCAGCTGTGTCCCATTTAGCTGCACTCTCCACACCCAGTTCCAGGTACAGCAGGTTTGTACTTTTGCAAACCTCAGTGTTGTTGTTTATTACCGTATTTTTCGCCCTATAGGGCGCACTGGCCCATAGGGCACACCTCGTTTTTTGGGGGGGAAATAAATAAAAAATATATATTCCCCCCCCCCCCCAGCCACGGGGCTGGGGTGGGGGAAGCCCGAGCTTCCCCTGACCCCAGCCCCCAGAACAGGCTGCTACCCGCAAGCCTTCATTTTTGGAGAGGAAAAAGTGCGTCCTATAGGGCGAAAAATACGGTACATTTGTATACCGCCCTTCATCACAAGATATTAGGGCGGTTCACAGAACCAAACTGTCTTGCCAAAGGCAAGGTGGTTCTTTTAAAATGAGATTCAGAAGCAATACAAAATACACAAGTGAGTAAGAAGCCCTCAAGAAGCAGCAATGCGACTCCCCCAGGTAGCCTTAGTTTGCGTGGCCCTGCAGCCGATCAGTCCATGCACGAGCTTCAAAGAAACTCTGCCCAAATTGTCCAATTCTGTGTGGCTTCCAAGACTGACTACGTGCAGATCATCCATTAGTCACCCTCTCCCAATGCCTTACTTTCTCAAAACAATGTCCAACATCGAAGAAGGTACTCAGCGCTATCCTCCACAGCTGATTAAGGCAGCTGTTGGGGGGGGGCTTCACCTCCTCCCAACGTTCTCAGGACATTAAAGACTGTTCTCGCACCATCGAAAAACTTAACAAGAGCGAGGGAGTGGGAAGGAACAGAGGCAGGGAGGGTAACCATGTGAAATCACTACTCGATTCATTTTTGTCTTCTGGATGCATTTCCCATATGCAAACACAGGATAAAAACACAGTGTTCTGCCTAACCTGGCAAATTTGTTGCAAAGGAACTTCCACATTCACTTACCACCCCCGACATCATACTCATTAGCTTATTCACAAACGTGCACATGCAGCAGCCAATTAACTCTTGCTTCCAGAAAGAAAGTGAATTGGATTGGAGGGTTCAAAACAGTTGTCTGCAGCAGCAGCATGACACTACCCAGGTTGTAAATAAAAACCTGTTGGATTATGGTGGCATCCTACTTATGTGCACTGGTCCCCAGAGGTGAAAGAGTGCTTGCATGATCTTCTTTCCCCACTATACTTTGGTTCTACCCATTTGTCCAAAGTTCCCTGGAATATTTGTATGAAACATTCCATCATCAAAAGCACATCAAGTAGCATCCTGTGATTCCCTCTCCCCCCCCCCCCCGCCGCCTTTGAAGTGAATATAGTACACAAATAGGTTTCCCCCTTTTAAATGTCTGTGTTCTTTCCAATAGTACAACAAGCTCTCTGCCTCTGCTATGATCGGGTAACAAAGTTTGGGGGGGTGGTAAAACTACGAATAATCTTTCACTGTGCACAATTTCCGAAAGCCAAAATGTGTGTTTCCCCCTATCGTCGTAGTCTGATGATCGGGACTCGAAGCGAGATTCCCTTGAAGAGGGAGAGCTGAGAGATCACCGCATGGAGATAACTATCCGGAATTCGCCTTACAGGAGGGAAGACTCTATGGAAGACCGGTAGGAAAGCCGCTAGCAGAGGGAGGGTTATACCCTCTCTCTCACACACACGGTTTAATTACAATTACTCACACTTACCATATGATAGGAATGTGTATGGCGGTCTGGAACCCTTCCAGATATTCTTGGGCTGCAACCCCTATCATCCTTGAACACTAGGCCTGATGGAGGCTAGCAATATCTGGAGGGCCACAGATTCCTTTTCCCTGCGTTGAAAGAAGGCAGATTTGTGATGGTGGTGGTGGCTGGGAGCAAGTGATGGTCTAGCTTAGGGATGGGGAGCTTGTGACCCTTCCAGATGTTGGACTGCAACTCTCACCATCCCTGACCATTGGCCATTCTGGCTGGGACCGATGGGAGTTAGAGTTCAGCAACATCCAGAGACTTCTGGTCTACAGAGATGTGGCCGTTACGATGGGCTGCACCTGAATTAGTAGGCTGGCAGGTTCTAGTTCCAGCTTCCCTTCGCAGCTGGCTTTGCTTCATTGGCAGTCTTCCCTGTCATCGTCTTTGGGACCATCACCTCTGCCTTCCACGATTGCTATACTGTTGCATTGCGCTATACTTCATTTCTCATTTTTAAGCAGCTGTGTTTTACTAAGCACTGTGCACAGATTAAAAGTCTTTGCTCTGCAGCTTACAGGAGGAAAACAAGGTGGGGAGGGTTAAAATAAGCAACCTTGGGCATGTACTTTTAAAGTGACATAGTGATGACCAGCTTGAGTAGAAGCGATTCAAGGGAGGGAAGAAGCCAATGAGCAGCTGGTTTCAGTTGCCACTGTCCCATCTCTCAGGCTGCTGTTGCCAGTGACTCCTGATAGACGACAGTAAATGAATGAACTCTTGTTCTGCATACACACGATCCCTTTCCCATTCTCCCTCCCCCCATTGTTGTGGACTTCAGGGGAGAAGAGGACGACTCCCTGGCAATCAAACCCCCCCAGCAAATGTCACGGAAGGAGAGGGCACACCACAGAAAAGACGAGAAGAGGAAAGAGAAGCGGCGTCATCGCAGTCACTCGGCAGAAGGTACTCAGGTCCCTTCTTAGCATTTCCTCCTCAGTGTCTCCTGACCTCTGGCGTCCTTGGAAGAGGGTTGGTGTCTGGAACCCATCACACAATGATGAGTTCAGTTAAGGCAGCCTTATATGTACGCCCACAAAGTTTAGTAGCCAGCAGGCTCCCCTCCCGCCCGCTTAGAGCGCAGCTAGCTAACTTACAGTTCGATATTCTGATCTGGCCTTCAAGAATTATTTTTGCTGGCCCTTTAAGAACTCAGCAATTTTTACTGGCAGTGGTAAGGGAAGTTCTTCAGCCATTGGCTCAATTGCTCATCAGGTGACCGCTCCTACTTTTGACCACACCCCATTATGTTGCGCTAACCAATGAGCTGTAAATGGTGGACCTTCTCATATTAGAGGCTAATAGCCTCTGTTTCCATCTCCGCCTTTCAGGGAGCATGGAAATGCAGAGGATTCTTAACAGGGTAGTTTTAAAAAGCTGTGGCTTCTACTGAGCCATTCATTTTCTCTCTGCATTTCCATGCAGGTTGTAGAGGAAGAGACTTTCCTCCCTATGCAACTAGCCTGGGAACCAAGTGGAGGGGCTGATGCACTCTATTCCTCCTTCCCCAGAGCACTCATTCATCTGCATGGAATCCCTGGTTGCCTATGGCAAGCCGTTGAATATATGAGCTGACCCTCCCCATGTAAGGTTGTCTGCTGAGACACCCCCAGCATACTTCAGGGTGTAAGCTCAGTCCATGTGGGGCACTGGGTCTTTCGGGCCTCACCATTGCTGTATGTCGACTGAGAACACACCTTGGGTCTATCAGTTGTCTGCTGGCCACCTGGTACCTTCTGGTTGCTGGCATCCATGAGGAGAATGCTGGACCATGTGCATCAATAAGCTTCTTACGTTCTCAGGTGAGAGCTCGGAGCCAGGGTAGCTTTTACCCTGTGTCAGTAGAGTAATATTGTTAATAGTGCCAGCTGCAAAGGCACAAGGAAGGGAGAAGTTCCAGCGTTCATGGAAGTCAGCTTTAATTTTTAAAAGCCCTTTAACCTGATGGCTAATCTTAGCCATGGTGGATTGTGGTTTTGTTTTGTTTTGTTTTAGCAGAGTCCCAAGAGAAATGATTCTTTCATAATCTGTGTTTCCCTCTCCTTCTCTTTTTCATCTGGTTCCTTTGCTCGTTTTACGACTTCCGAATGCTGTTTGGGAGGGGGGGTAACGGTTTGGCCTTTTTTTTTTGTATCTCTATTATTAGGGAAGCATGCTAGGGTGAAAGAGAAGGAGCGCGAGCATGAACGTAGGAAAAGGCACCGCGAAGAGCAGGATAAGGCCCGCCGTGAATGGGAGAGGCAGAAAAGGAGGGAATTGGCTAGGGAGCATTCCCGGAGAGAGAGGTAAATCCCCCCCTGGCCCCGGAGCCCCAAATCCAGCATTTCCTCCCCAGAACCAACTTCGTAGGGACATTGTGCAATCAGTCTAACAGCTGTACATCTGCTCCTTTGATTCTGTGCTTATGTCACCTGCCACTAAATAGCTGTCTGGGGGCCGTGATCACAAGAACTTCAGAGATGTGGCAATTTGCTTAACCGTGTAAATCAAGCACTTAACTGGTTTAACCGTGTAAGCGAAGGTATGGGCTATTGGAATGTGGTATTATTTCCATGATGCCGCATAGGCAGCAGTTCCAAAAAAAGCTACAGACTGTGCTGTTGACTTAAGAATTTAGTTTCCTGGGACTACCTTTTTCTTGTAATGCAAACATAGGATCACTGTGATGAGTGGTTTTTTAAAAAAGTGGGTGGACAGTGCTTGGTAACATTGCAGAAACTAGAGATGCAGTGGAATAATGGTTTGATGCAGCTCCCAGTTGTTGATTTGGAGTCATGGAGAGCGCCACAGAAAAGCTGAACTAGACCATGGAAGCAAACTTATTGGTTTGGCTGAGGGCAAAATGCACACTTCTACTTTTTGAGAATGCATTGGCTCTGCTGTATTACTGTAATGAATCAAAAAGAAGATGCAGGACCACAGGTTAGCTACTCCTGACTTAACAGGACACGGACAAAGCCTAACGGCCCCCCAGGCTCACACCCTCTCTCCTCCTCTGTGGCTGGGAGGATGAGTTTGAAAGCTTTCACACCCACTTGTAGTTCAGCACAGTTGGTCTTGTCATTTGAGCATGGAACTGTGGTTGACAGTGACTGTGGTTGATTTAAAAACAAGCCACCATCAAACCATGGTTTCTGAAGCTGGCTTGTTAAAAGGAGTCATACTTAACGCAAACCACAGTTCCTGGTGTGGGTGGCATGGCAAGTTGCACTTAACCAAAAGCACAAGCTGACAGAGTCCTCCCAGCTGCATAGTGGGAGGAGAGCAGGGAGCTCGTAACCTCTTAGCTGCTGTGAGAGGGAGGGGAAAGGGTTGGGGGGCATGTTGGGGGGGGGTAACAGCTAGGCATCAAATCATACTCTGTGTGATCTCTGAACATAGCTTTTAATTGATTGAGAAACCTAATAAGTTGAGGTTACGCAAGTTCGGCCTTCATCAGAAGCCATGGTTTGGGCATCTAACTGAGTGTGCCTGTTGAGCGATGGGTGGAGCTGGGGTTAGGAGTTGCTCCTTGTGCAGAAATCTAGCTAAAGAAAGACACCCATGGAGGAGTCCTGTAGCCCTATGGATGCAATTGATATGTGAGCTTGGTGAGAAATGTACAGTAGTGATTTGAACCAACATTCAGAAAACCACCTTTAATATGAGGGATATTACAACTTAAGAAATGGACCGTGCATTTCACACAGCTTAATCCTGCATATCTGATTCACCCCAGTGGGCACCAGATAAGTACATAGGAACACAAAAGCTGTCTTAGCACCTGTTCAGACTGTTTGTCTGTCTTGCCTAATATTGCCCGCTTGGATGGTGGGGAACCTTTGTCTGTCCAGCTGCTGTTGGACTCCAACTCCCATCAGCCCCTGCCAGCATGGCCAATGGACAGGGAAGGTGTGAGTTGGAGTCCAGCAGCATCTAGACAGAGCGCCTCCCCATTCCTGGTCTGCTACGACTGGCAGATGTTCTCCATGATCTTGGACAAAGAGAGGTCCTTCCCATCCGCTGCTACCTACTGTTTAACTGGGAATACCTGGAATTGAACTGGGGGCCTTCTGCATCTAAAGCAGGTCCTCTGCCACCAAGGTCTGTGATCCCTCCCCATCAAAATTCTCCAGCGTGGAGGCCTCAAGTCTCCTACCAGCCCATAAAGCAATGTTACAATGCCTTCCCCTTAAGAGAGAACATTTGGGCACTAGATCAAGCGCATGGTTAAGAAATTGTGGGCTGTATCCAGGGTCTGCCCTGCTCCAAGCAGATCCATTGAAATCAGTCCACGTGGCTGACTTGGGCCACTTAATTTCAGTGCATCTGAGTAGGGCTAATACTGGATTCAGCTATGTGTTACAGGGATGGAGAACATCTGCCCTCTCTTATCTTCCCCTCGGGACTCTTCCACAGGCCACCGCCTCTCCTTAAGTGTTTGGGTTTTTTTGCCTGGCCAGAATGTGCCCTTGAATTCTGATAATGCCTCTGGCTTTCCTGGAACGCAGGGATAAAGAGTGTAATGTAGAAACTCACTTGCTGAAGGAAGGGGAAATTCACACCTATTGCTCTGCCTGCTTTTGCCTCTGGCTCCACCCACCACAGGCATGTGGCCCCCAGAATGTTGCCGAGAATGGAAATCGGCCCTCAGACTGAGAAAGGTTCCCCACTGCAGTTGTACTACATCCATGGTACTGTTGCCAGAACCATGAGCCAGAGGCGATGTTGGTAGTCACTGTCCTCCCAGGAGGGGTCTCTCTTTCGTATTTGAGGAGGGTCCACAGCAGGGTAGGTGGGTGGGCAGTCAATAAATATCTTAACATCCTGATTTGTGTTGGTGCTGACTTGGCTAAGCAAAACCTCTCTTGATAAGGGAGATTCGGCCTTTGCGCAGATGCCAGAAGCTACGCTCTTAAAATAAACATTGCTAACCTTTCTAGAGGGAATGCAGCGAAAGAGACCATATAATTCAAAATTGTTAATTAAAACAAACAAAAACCAATTCGATAAAATAACACGGGCGCCTGATGAAACCCTTCGTAGGGACCGCCTGGAGCAGCTTGAGCGGAAGAGGGAGCGAGAGAGGAAAATGAGAGAGCAGCAGAAAGAGCAGCGGGAGATCAAGGAACGGGAGAGGCGAGCGGAGGAGAGGCGTAAAGAACGGGAGGCCAGACGAGAGAGTAAGTAGCTCAGAGGCGGGGGCGGAACGGGGCGAGGGAAGCCTTATTTCCTTGCGGGTACGGATCGTGTGTTTATTTCGTCTATGACGTTTATGCCCTGAAAACCTTTGACACAGACGTGCTCCTGGATGTCGGGCAAAGGAGGCTGTCTTACGCCGCATCAGATTCTTAGGACATCAAGCTCAGTACTGCCTCTTAATTGACTTTCCATTGGCACCAGCTCTCCGGGGTTCCAGGAAACTCCACCTGGACACGATGGGGGATCAAACCTGGGATCTTCTAATACAAAACGGATGCTCTGCCGCTGAACAGCATCCCTTCTCCTAAGACCTAGGAACATAGGAAGCTGTGTTCTCTTGAGTCAGACCATCGGTCCAGCTCGCTCAGTATTATCTACACCACTGTTTCCCAAACTTTGGTCTCCAGCTGTTTTTGGACCTCAACTCCCATCCTCTCTACCCAGCAGGACCAGTGGTCAGGAATGATGGGAATTGTAGTTCAAAACCAGCTGGAGACCTGAGTTTGGAAACCCTGGTCTACCCTGACTGGCAGCAGCTCTCCAGGGTTTCAGGTATGAATCTCTCCCAGCCCTACCTGGAGATGCTGGGGTGTTGAAACTGCTCTGCCACCGAGCTACGCTTTCCCTAAAAATAAAAGCAGGGTTCCAGTCCTCATGTTTCTGAATAAAGAGCCAATTTAAATAGGAGCATAGTAAGCTTCCTTGTACTAAGTGCATCTAACTCAGTGGTTTCTGCACTGACTTGCAGGGGTCTCCAGGGTTTCAGACGCAAGTCGTTTTTTCCAGCCTTGCCTGCAGAAACCAGGGTTGGACCTGGGACCGTCTGTAAGCACAGCGTGTGCTGTAGCTCAACATTGTGTTTTTGTCTCAGGGCACAGAAGGGCATGGGCTTTGATTCTGGCTGCCGAATTGCCGCTTTCCAGGAATCTCCGCTTTCTCGTTTTAAAAGAGAAAAAGAGTTTATAGCCTTCACTGCTGCCAAGATAGGCTTGGAAGTGTTTGGGCAGAACATGGGAGCTCAAGGCATTGCCAAAAACAGCTTCACTGTGGTTGGATGCAGAAGCGCTGTGCTCTGTAGATGCTCCTGTGGTTATCGGAAGCAGGAGAGCAAAATAACCCCCAAGCATGGCTGCTCCTTTGCTGGTTATGCAGTGGCCTTACGATAAGCAGAAGGGTTGCGGTGGTGGAGGTTCCTTTTCCTGGTGCTCAAACTACTGGGCATGCTTAACCTTTTTTTGTTAGCCCCCCGGGTACTCTGTATTTTGTAGAAAGCTTGGGGACAGGGAGTGATTAGCTAAAATTGGGGTGGGGCGGAATTGGAATATAGTGGTACCTCGGGTTACATACGCTTCAGGTTACAGACTCCGCTAGCCCAGAAATAGTGCTTCAGGTTAAGAACTTTGCTTCAGGATAAGAACAGAAATCGGGCTCCGGCGGTGTGGCGGCAGCAGGAGGCCCCATTAGCTAAAGTGGTGCTTCAGGTTAAGAACAGTTTCAGGTTAAGAACGGACCTCCGGAACAAATTAAGTACCTAACCCGAGGTACCACTGTAGAGTGTTTGGATTGCATTAAGTCCTCCCTTCTCTACCCTCCACAATAATTTGCATTTTTTTAAATCCTCCACATTTAAATTTCCAAATGGGTATTCAAAATATGTAAAACTCTCCCATCCCACCCCACCCCCAGTGTCATTTCCTGTTCCACATAGTCTCTTAAAGTTAGCTGGTGTATTGTTGCTGTGTCTCAGTGCTAGCTTCTGCTGTGATTTTGGGTGTGACACATGGGGAAACAGAGGTATTGGGGTCTAAATGGACCCTAACATGGTGTGAACTCATATTTAGCAACCTAATAACAACTCAAAGTTAATCTTTTTTATTATTATTAAAAAGCACCACACATCTGTATATCTGCTATATATTTTTGGGAGGTTGTTCGTTCACTGTGCATTTGCATCACTTTTAAGGTATCATAGCCAAATTTTTGCATGATGGTTCCTGAGATCAAGGAGCAGGTTATTGTCTGTGTGTGGCTACACAAAATGGAGGCCATTTTGATTCAAGATTGGGCACTGAACCTTTCAGTACCACTACTTTTAACCATGGATTTGAAAACTACCATGGGTTTTTTTGTTGTTCCTTAGAATCCTGGGAAACTCGGGGCCGTGTGTATGCGCTTATCTGTCTGTGTATATATTTTATTGCAAATATATCTGAAAGAAAAAGGAAATAAATGTCAGATCACATTAACAATCATGCATCAATCTTACTTAAAAAACCACATATATAAATGCAATGAGTCTGGATGTTGAAACAGATATCCAGACAGGATTGATGATTGTATACATTAAAATGAAGATAGGTAAGTAAGATCTCCAGACTGTTGAGTAATGGATGGTGAATGTTTATCCTTCCAACTGTGACATACTAGTCTTTGTCCCACCACCACCCTCTTAATCTTCTGGAAATACTGAGTTTGAGGGAAACGGGCAAAGGGTAAGAGACCTGTGATTTGTGAGACCTCATAGGTCCCCAGGAAGTCACTATCCTCTCTTGTTTCCAAAGTACAGGTTGTCAGTGCCACTGATTATGTAGCAAAAATGGTGCTGTCGGTGCAGGAGAGGGAGGCATCTGCAGGCTAGGGAGAACCCCAAGGTTTGCAAGTGGATATATCTTCTTATATGTATAAAAACGTAAGTCTGTCATCACGCTGTCATCATAGCAACCAGTAGGCTATGTCAATAGCGTGACAACAGAATAGCAGGCAGGTGAACGAGCAAGCAGCATGGGCCGCAGGTGGCCTAGGAGAGCTGTTTCATGGGGGGGGGGCCTGCAGTTTGGACAATGAGAACTGAGCATTCTTGGTGGGCATGGAATGCTGGCTGACCGGGGGTGGAAAACGGAATGTGAGATGAAATGGAGTGGCTGAAATACTGAACAGCACCATCCCACATTTGCGACATGATATTGCGAGTTCCACATAGGAAGCTGGCTTATACTGACTCAGATCATTAGTCCATCTAGCTCAGTATTGTCTGCACTGACTGGCAGTGGCTCTCCAGAATTTCAGAGAGGGCCTCTGTCCCACCCCTAACCTGGAGATAGTGGGGTTTGAACATGGCACCTTCTGCACTCAAAACAGGTGAAGTCCTGAACTTTGGTCGCACCGTCTGATTTTGACTTCTGGCTTCACCCGGATTTGTTAGCAAGGAGGTTATCTAGGTAGCTGTCTTACACTGAGTTAGAACTTTGGTTCATCTACCTCAGTACTGTCTACCCTAACTGGCAGCAGCACCAGGATTTCTGTCCATCTCTACCTGGAGATGCCAAGGGTTGAACATGGGACCTTCTGCGTGCAAAGCAAATATTCTGCCACTTAGCCACAGCTCATCCTTGTGTAGACTCTGGATACCTTCCATGTCTAGCTATTTCCTGGCATCCACCCTCCCCACATCAAGTCGTATATAGATTTCTGAAATAGTTGTTCCCTGCTATCATAAATAATTGATTCTGGGTACCTATTTTTTATGTTTAATTGGAGTCGTCGTAAGAGTCTTCTGATTGATTTTAAAGCTGCGTCTTAGTCTGTCTGACCCTAATAGCCCATCACTGAGGTGTGTTTTCAAACTTAAGGATGGTTGAACCTTAATTAAACGTTGCTCCTTATTCGAATGTGCCAGTGTAGTACTGGTAGGCAGGGAAGGAATTCTCATTTCGCTAGAGCTGCAAAGTTTGCATGAAGCAAATTGCCATGGCGTAAGAACGGAGATTTCAGTCCAGGACTCACCAACAGATTTTTTTTTCTTGTGTTGACCAGTTTCAGCACACCACAGGACGGTGAGAGAAGACTACAACGAGAAAGTAAGGATCTGGAGCCGCAGCCCGCTACGACAACAGAGAGAAAAGCTTGAACAAGGAGAAATCCGAAAGCCAGGTAACTTTTAAAGGCATAAATGTGTCTTCCTTGCGCCAGGGAGGAATCCACCGAGCTAGCCGAAAGTATACGGCATTTTAAAATTATTTCTACTTAGTTATTATCCACCTTTCAACCTAAAGTCCCAGGGTGGCTTACAAGAATTAAAGCACAACATTAAAAATGTTTTTGTTTTCAAAAAACAAATTTGCAATCATAAAAATAAGGTGGATCCTAAGAACATGCACCTCAGGTGTCAAAAGCCAGGGTAAAGAGGTGAGTGTTCAGCATCCTCCGGAAGCTGCATATTGAAGGGGCCAAACACACCTCTGAGGAGGGAGTTCTACAATTTGGGGACCGTAGGAAAGTTTCCTCTCCATGTATATCATTTGAGCTCAGTGATTCAGTTTACTTGGCTTTTGTTTAGTAAACAAAACACAAGGATGCCATGTTAAAATTATTTCCAAGTGTTTTCGTGTGGCTTAAAGTTAACAAACTGAAATACTGCATTAAAAAGAGAGAGAGAGAGAGAGAGAGGTACCTCGGGTTAAGTACTTAATTCGTTCCGGAGGTCCATTCTTAACCTGAAACTGTTCTTAACCTGAAGCACCACCTTAGCTAATGGGGCCTCCTGCTGCCGCTGTGCTGACACCGCACGATTTCTGTTCTCATCCTGAAGCAAAGTTCTTAACCCGAGGTAATATTTCTGGGTTAGCAGAGTCTGTAACCTGAAGCGTATGTAACCTGAAGTGTATGTAACCCGAGGTACCACTGTAGATAGATAGATGGATAGATAGATAGATCATCCTTCCAGGGCAACTCAGTGCATGTTGACTTGGTTGGCCCACTTGGTGGCAGACATTTTCCTTGCATTCTTCAGACCAGGGAGAGGGAGGGGAGATGTTGGCCCTTTGTTTGTTGCTGGGGCTGATGGGAATTGGAGTCCAACGGCTTTCGGATGGTCATGGGGTTCCTCACCCCTGCTTTAGATTTTTAAGGCAGAAAAAGCCCTGCAATATTGTACAAGTAGAATCCATTAGTACTTTTGAGAATTGGGATTTCTCAACCCTGTTCCCAATTTTTTAAATTAAAAATAAAAAACAGTGAAAGAAGAAAAGCCAGAAGAGAGAGACCCCCTTTCTGATCTACAGGACATCAGTGACAGCGAAAGAAAAACCAGCTCAGCAGAAACATCCTCAGGTAACCACTGGGGTGTAAGAAATTTAGGGGTTCTTTAATGAGCCAATAGCAGTTAGCTTGAGAGTTGAGGTTGGGTTTTTTTTGCATTTTTTCATCTTTGTGTTTGCTTTCTTCAGGGGAATCTGGATCTGGTTCGGAGGAGGAAGAGGAGGAGGAGGAGGAAGAAGAGGAGGAGGAGTCCAGCAGTGAAGAGTCAGAAGAAGAGGAAGAGGAGGAGGAAGAGGAGGAGGAGGAGACAGGAAGCAACTCTGAAGAAGTGACAGAGCAGTCAGCTGGTAAGTGTCTCTCACGTACACACAAACACACAGCAGCATTCGTGTTTCTACTGTGGTCTCTTTGGAAGAGTGAAGTGTGTGTGCGCTTTTACACACTTTCTGCCTCTCAGGGTTGGGGGAGCTGAGCAGAGGGGGTGGCTGTTGGAAAGACGCCCGGGAATGGCTGCCAACTTCCCAAGTCTCTCCGGTGGTTCTCCCTGGCTGTAAATCTCCCTCAGTCCAGAGAGACCGGTAATAGGTGACCCTCCTCTCCCAAAAAGAGCACACCAGTCTTCTGGCATATCATAGCAGAAGAAAGACTCAATCATAGTTCTAAAACTACTTTATTTACAGTCTACATACAGAGACTCCATCAGTACGTCTGTGCTCTCTGAACACCAGTACAGAAACTGCGACAGAAGTGAAACTAACTTCCAAAAGTACTCAGGAAGAGATAATACAGACTTTCTTTCTCACACTCTCTCAGACACTCCCATGCTGTATACAATCATATTACCACCCACTGGTACAGCTGGAGCAGCTCGGATTGATAAAAAGCCTAACAGTGGCACCCACAGCACTGACGCAAAGACCCAGTTGTGCCCATGGGTCTAAAAACGTTGCCCACTCATGAAGCCAGTCTTTTGCAGCCCTACCTAAAGATGCCATTGTTTGAATCTGGGACCTTTTCCATGCTGTACCGCTGCTGTATCACTGAGCCACGGTCCCATTTTAGTAGTGTGATTTCTTTTTAACCATTGGAACCAGAAGAAGGCCATAGTTCAGTGGCAGAGCATCTTCTCTGCATGTGTAAGTCCCCAGGTTCAATCCCTGGCGTCCCCAGACAGGGCTGGGAATGTTCCCTGTGTGAAACCATAAAGAGGCGCAGCAGAAACGTCCTTAATTGAACTTGGCATCAGCCTCTGCTCTAGAGGTTGCAGGATCTGGAGCTGAGCTTCAAAGGAAACTTATGGAAGACTATGGTCCTTGAGATAGGTAAAGGTAGAGGGACCCCTGACCATTAGGTCCAGTCGTGACCGACTCTGGGGTTGCGGCGCTCATCTCTCTTTATTGGCCGAGGGAGCCGGCGTACAGCTTCCGGGTCATGTGGCCAGCAGGACTAAGCCGCTTCTGGCGAACCAGAGCAGCGCATGGAAACGCTGTTTACCTTCCCACCGGAGCGGTACCTATTTATCTACTTGCACTTTGACGTGCTTTCGAACTGCTAGGTTGGCAGGAGCTGGGACCGAGCAACGGGAGCTCACCCCGTCGCGGGGATTCGAACTGCTGACCTTCTGATGGGCAAGGCCTAAGCTCTGTGGTCTAACCCGCAGCGCCACCCGCGTCCCCTATGGTCCTTGAGATAAGTCAGGTCTAAAGTTGTTAAGGGTTTTATAGGCTGATGCTGCCACCAGCTCTTAAAAGTGCCTAAAAATTACAGAGCACCGTACAGTGATTAAAGGACCAACAAGATGATCCCCTGCCTGCAGAGGTATGAAAGCAATCAAGTTCAGTTTTCTTCCTAGCCTGTCTCATTCTTTCTCCTTTTTTTGCCTTGCAGAAGAGGTGAGCGAAGACGAAATGAGCGAAGAAGAAGAGCGGGAGAACGGAGACCACCTCCCAGTGGGTAAGAAGACAAATGGAGAAATGTGGCTCTATGTAATCTCTCTCTCTCCTTGTGCTTGTTGCATGACCTTGGTGATCCCCTGATGGTTTGGAGTTGCCTCCTAAAAATACGGTTTGCGTACTAAGGGTTCCCCCCACCCACCCCAGGCTGGTTCTCATGTTTGCAATTCTAAAGCAAGTATAGGGAACCTCAAATGCGGCCCCCAGTCCTCTCTGTCCCTTGAGACTCTTGCCAGGTTGCACCCTTCCCCACGCAACACCTTTTTAAAATTAACTTTGCTGCATTAAATGTACATTCTGCAGCTGGCCTCCTTTCTGGTGTTTCATTTTGTAATCTTTAAGGTAATATTTTAGTTTCCTGTTAAATTAACTTGCTTTTGAATGTGTACTGTGAGGTGTCTTACTTGCGTGGGTATAGAAATCTCTGGCTTTTGCATGACTTGAATGTATCTGTGATTCTTGCATTCCAGAGGTTTTGGACTAGGTGAGCCTTGTGCTCCCTTGCAGCCCTACAGTTCTATGATTCCAGTGTAGTCTACTGTACAAAGGCAAGAGTCACAACTGTTGCTCTGCCCATTTTTTATTTAACTCGGGCTTCAAGCTGAAAAAACAGTTCTGCGCTCCTGAACTGGAGCTTCCTCCTCCCTGACAGATACAAATATTTGGCAGCCGCTGAACATAGATCCTGGCCTGATTTGAGTGCAGGTTCTTGAAGGGTAAAAAGGCGGAGAAGCTTTACACAGTATATAATTTGACTTGTGGACCTTGCTGCCGCAAGACATGGTTAACAGGTGGATTCAGGAAGGATAGGTCTATCGAATAGCCATGGGAACCGTGTCTAATGTTTGTTCTACTTGCAGTAGGTTCATTGATTTCAGTGAATCTACAACTCAGAAATAATCCATCATATTGAAATGAAGCCTCCACACGAGTGGTTCTCAACCTGTGGGTCCCCAGATGTTGTTGGACTACAACTCCCATCATCCCTGACCACTGGCCATGCTGGCTAGGAATGATGGAAGTTGTAGTACAACAACATCTCAGGACCCACAGATTGAGAAGCACTGCTCCACACTCGGAGGTAGTTTGTCTCCGAGTGCTGGAGGCAAGGACAGGACGTTTCCTTCGCACCCTCCTTTTGAACTTCAGGGGGAGAGGATCCCCCAACATCCGCTTCCTGCCACGATTTGATTCTTACGTTTGAAGTTGCAGAGTCAAGGTTTGACCGGGATTCCGTGGGGAGCGAAGGAGAGGAAGAAGACGCTGGCGAGGGGACCCCGCAATCCAACACGATGACGGAGGGCGATTACCTTCCTGACTCACCTGTGTCATCACCTGTGGAGCTGAAGCAAGAGTTGCCCAAGTATCTACCTGCCCTTCAGGTTAGGGGGCCGCCATAGATCTCTGACCTTCCTGGGGAGGGGCCAGGCCAAGCCAGTGGTGTCTTTTGCTGACCTCTGAATGAACAGAGACTCCATGTACCCACCTGTCACAATGGCCCACTGGGATTGGGTGATCTAAGGGTCTGGCCTACTGGCTGGAATTGAAAAATGCAGCCATTCCGCTCCTTCCCAGGCCCTGCTACCAGTGTGCTACCCAGGTCTAAGCCATGGTTCTTCTTAACATTACTTCCAAACCTGGGCTCATGGTTTCTCTTGCCCCAGACATGCCATAGGCAAGGTTTGTGCTTGGTTTGCTGCATGTGGTTTGTCTGGGAAAGAAGCAGTGTACAGTGGTACCTCTGGTTACGTACTTAATTTGTTCTGGAGGTCTGTTCTTAACCTTAAACTGTTCTTAACCTGAGACACCACTTTAGCCAATGGGGCCTCCTGCTGCCGCCGCGCCACCGGAGCAGTTTCTGTTCTCATTCTGAAGCAAAGTTCTTAACCCGAGGTACTATTTCTGGGTTAGCAGAGTCTGTAACCTGAAGCGTATGTAACCCGAGGTACCACTGAAAGCCTGGTTCAGATGTGACCCTAAGCAAAACCATAGCTTCGCTCTGGGTAGTGCAGCAGCAGCAGCAGGACCAGAGGGGAGGAGAACAGCACTCACATTTTTTGCTAAGTTTATCTGCATACGTTCTCATTCACACTAAACCATGGTTTGGCTTGGCATTGGATGCAAACTGGGTCTGCGAGAGCCTCAAAACAATACTCCACACCACAAATATATAGAGACCCAAACATGTCCATATAGTTTCTATATTATAAT
This sequence comes from Podarcis tiliguerta, assembly GCF_965153285.1. Lineage (NCBI taxonomy): Eukaryota > Metazoa > Chordata > Lepidosauria > Squamata > Lacertidae > Podarcis > Podarcis tiliguerta. Next base: position 19,051,546 of record NC_139541.1, on the reverse strand, counting down.
AATACAAATTAAAATGACAAAATCCCACATGACCAAAAAAAACCCACTCACCCCATCCTGCGACTATGGATCACATGTAATTAACTTGTTTCAATTATGAGTCTTTCTCAAGCTCCTGCATACTCCTGCTATCAAATATTATTTCCTTGGAGTTGGGTTTTTAAAAAAAATCAGATTTCAGCTCAAACCAGAGATGAGCACAGCTCCACTCAGGATAGTTGTATAATAAATGGCCCTGGCTCTTGCACTGTGGTTTGAATAGAGCTTGAATTGGCTCTCTCCACCCCCCACACCCCATTTCTTTCTTTTTTAAAGTTTCTAGTCCCTACGAATGTGAAAAATAGGATTGGAATCACAGGACCTAAGAGGGGTTGTCTTGTGGCCCTGCGTAATTCCTTGCCCCTCCACCCGACTTCTAGAAGCAGAGTAATTTGAAACTTAAGAGAAATTGTGTACATATGCAACTTTTATTCTCTCTCTAGGGCTGTCGTAGCGTTGAGGAATTTCAGTGCTTAAACCGGATCGAGGAGGGAACATACGGAGTGGTGTACAGAGCAAAAGACAAAAAAACAGGTTTGTTGTTTCTTCAGCAATGGCACCGCTTAGAGACTATAGTAACGAAGCGGTACATAAATGGTCAAAATAAGTAGGTAAGTTAATAGTAATAATAATATTACTAATAATAAATACTTTCCAGATGAGATTGTGGCGCTGAAGCGGCTGAAGATGGAGAAGGAGAAAGAAGGTTTCCCCATTACTTCTCTAAGGGAGATCAACACCATCTTGAAAGCCCAGCACCCAAATATCGTCACTGTCAGGGTAAGGCCACTAGCACTTGATCGCTTGTTGATGTGTTAACTGGACGCCTTGTAATTGTCCGGGGTTACAGTGGCGTAGCGTGGGTTGTCAGCACCCGGGGCAAGGCAAGTAATTTGCGCCCCCTAACCCGTGGATTTGCGCCCCCTAACCCTAACCCCCAGACGTTGCGCCCGGTGCGGCCGGCCCCCCCTGCACCCCCCACGCTACGCCACTGCAGGGTTATATTCTGTGGCTTCCCCCTTGTTCCAACAGAGCTGCAGCATACATACCATCCTTGCGTGGAAGCCTATATATGTAGCTCCGTATCACTTAAGCCTCTTTCCCCCTCCACCCGCAAGGCAAGGGGACATTGCCTTTTATGAAAACACCATAAGAGGGTGGTGGATCAGGCCACTGGCACCTCTAGTACAGCATCCTGTTCTCACAATAGCCAGCTAGATGCCGGAATGGGAAGCTTCCAAGCAGAGGCTGGATAGATGGCCCATTGGCGTGAGCCAGCAAGGTGCTTCTTATGTTCTTAATTTAGCACTACATAGCTGGGATACATGGCTGATTTGTTTTTGAGACCTGAAAGAAAAGCAGGGCCTGAGCACGTGAGCGCTTTCCCGCTTCCTGTGGCTTCCAGGAACCTGGTATTCAGAAATATTACTGCCTCCAGCCATGGAAGCAGAGCATAAGCCAATATGGCTAGTAGCCGTTTCTAGCCCTTTCCTCCATGCATGTGTCTAATAATATTTTAAAGCCATCCGAGGTGGTGGCCCTGCCTCATGCGGCAGTGAATACCATAGTATTTACTAGGCGCTGTGTGAAGAAGTGCTTTCTTTTATCTGTGCTGAATCTTCCAACATTCAACTTCACTGGATAAGTTCTAGAAAGAAAGAAAAAAACATTTCTATCTAGCCTTTCTCTATCTAACCTTGTGTTTAAGCACTTGGCTGCAGAGGCATCGCTAGGGCATTTAAAGCATGGTCCGTTTCCTCTCCTAAGTGTTTCTGGGTAGGTAATGAATTCAGGAGATAAGTAAATTGGAGTGTGTATCCTAGGCTACTGGCTAGGGAAGGGATTTGGAGAAATTTTATCTCAAAGTGACCTTATCTAGAGGTCATTCAAAGGGTACTGAATGGGAGAAATGGAACTGGGTTTATTTGGCGCAGGATACATTGGGAAATTTGGGGGTAATTTGGAGTGATCTGGGGTGAGGAGCAAATTTATTCAGGGTGGCTTGGATGGGAAACTAGTTGGCTGGCCTCCAGTGACATTTTGATTAAAAAGAGTCCACACCTGTTAACATATTACATGTTAGCATATGTTAATTTGTATCTGTGTGCTGATACCCCAGATCTTCCCAAGTATCTGGTTATGTCTCGGCTTGGCTGGTAGTCATAGTCTGCAAGGAATCCCATACACTTGAGTGAGATGTAAGTAAGTGCAAAGAATGAAGGAAGGAAATTATGAATTAAACCCTGCAGTCATCCAGTGGTATCTGTGGCCTTTAGGATCACTGGCGCGTCTCATTTCTGTTTCCAGGAAATTGTCGTCGGCAGCAACATGGACAAGATATATATTGTAATGAATTACGTGGAGCACGATCTCAAGAGCCTCATGGAAACGATGAAACAGCCATTCTTGCCAGGTTTGTGGCGTTTCTCGAATTCTAAACAGACTTGAAATAAACTTAAGCTTACCAGGATGACAAAGGCACAGGTGGGTCTTGACTTCTTTCACCACCTCTTTAGGAACTCTGCTGTTGTTTATTTCAGGGGAAGTGAAAACCTTGATGATTCAACTGTTGCGAGGGGTCAAGCATCTTCACGATAACTGGATTCTTCATCGAGACTTGAAAACCTCCAACCTGCTATTGAGCCACGCTGGCATCTTAAAAGTAAGAGCCAACTTTCCGAAGCTGTTGCAAGCAGTCAGATGTGTTCATGGCAGGCTCTCTGCAGAGTACATTTTGACCCATCCGGGGTTGTTGTTGTTTTTCCAAATGCAACGTAAAATGATACGCTATTTATTGCATTTATTTATTAAGCTGTATGCCCTTCGTTTCTTTAAAACATTCACGGTGATTGTCCAAAGCTGCGAGAGAACCCAACCACTACCAGTGGGGTCTGGCTTCATTTGGTGACACTGCAGAATTTTAGAGTTGATAGGGTATTTAGAGGTTTATCCAGCACACTCCCTGCTCCTAATAGGTATCTTGCCACTACAGCATCCCTGGCAATAGGTTGTCCAGCCTCTACTTGAACAACCCTCACCTTCAAAGAGCTGGCAAAATAGGGGCCTCTGATATTTCAGCAGAAAGAGTACAGTGGTGTCTCGGGTTACATACGCTTCAAGTTACAGACGCTTCAGGTTACAGACTCCACTAGCCCAGAAATAGTACCTCAGGTTAAGAACTTTGCTTCAGGATGAGAACAGAAATCGTGCTCTGGTGGCGCGGCAGCAGTGGGAGGCCCCATTAGCTAAAGTGGTGCTTCAGGTTAAGAACAGTTTCAGGTTAAGAACGGACCTCCGGAACGAATTAAGTACTTAACATGAGGTACCACTGTATTTCACAATACTGGTTCCACCAATGTAAAAGCCCACCTCTCTATTACCAGACAGAGTGAGTGGACTTGCCGGGAGGCAATCTTTATGAGATCCTCTTCTCAGACAGTTTGAGGGCTTTAAAGGCTTAGAAACGAGCGCCTTGCTCAAACAGAAGCCAGGACAGTGATACAAAAAGTTCGTGGCTTTCTAGGGGAATCAAGCTGACTGCTGCCGAAAACCATATATAGAATTTAGCTTGTGGTCCCATTTGTCCAGGCAGTTCTTACACTATTCCATTTCTTTCTCACCAGGTTGGAGACTTTGGGCTGGCCCGAGAGTACGGATCGCCTCTGAAGCCGTATACCCCCGTCGTCGTGACATTGTGGTACAGGGCGCCTGAGCTGCTACTTGGAGCCAAGGTTTGTGACTGATAGCCTTTCCTGCCTGGGAGTTTCCAAAGGCAGCTATTTTTCATCATTCCCATTTTAACATTTATTGTGGCCGAATGTACCGTGCAGCTGACAAGCGGCACTCGCTTGGCTGGTTTTCCTTATTAAGTTGAGTGACCTCAAAGTTTTATAAACGTCTATAATATTCACCCTTGGCCATCTTTTCCCTGTATTTTAAAACAAAGCACAAATCTGGGACGTTTGCATCTCCCTTCCCTCAAGATGATGAACCCACCCATATATTGGGGTGCGGTGGGGGGGGGGGAATAAGTGGAGAAAATGGACGCTGCTAGACTCAAGTGCCAAATGATAACCTGCCATCGTGACTTACCGTATTTTTTGCTCTATAAGACACACATTTTCCCCTCCAAAAATTAAGGGGAAATGTGTGTGCGTCTTATGGAGCGAATGCAGGCTACTTGGCTTCAGCGATAGCAACGCGAAGCCTCCAAAGCGCAGCTCCCGCCGCTCTCTGGAGGCTTCACGTTGCTTTTGCTGAAGCCTGGAGAGTGAGAGGGGTTAGGAGCTCCCGCTGCGCTCCGGAGGCTTCTGGTTGCCTTCACTGAAGAGTAAGTGCCCCTTCAGCTAAGCGGGAGGAGAAATGGAACAGAGTGGGGGAGAATTTTTTTTTTTCCTTGTTCTCCCCCTCTAAAACAAGGTGCATCCTATGGTCGGGTGTGTCCTATAGAGCGAAAAATACAGTACCTTTTCAACCTCATCCACTCAGCAGCACAGTTTTGGAATTGTTGCCGTGGACTCTTCGCTCCCCATGCTGCAAAACAAAAACAAAAAACCCTTCCTTGTTCCAGAAATCTTCGCATGCCTCCTTACCACACCATACTGATCTGCCTTGACCAAGGCAGCCATGCTTGGCGGCCCACAAAATTAAGGAACTAACTTAATTTCTTATTCTCCTGCCTTCCAGGAATATTCCACAGCCGTCGACATGTGGTCCGTGGGTTGCATATTCGGAGAGCTGTTAACCCAGAAGCCGCTGTTTCCAGGGAAGTCGGATATTGACCAAATTAACAAAGTTTTCAAGGTAAAGCTTCACACAAACACACACACTGCCACTCATTATATATTTGCATAATGCCAAACTAAACAAAACAAAACAGGTGCTAGCTTTCTCTTTTCTGCTGCAAAGATCCCCTAAAGAGATGTTGTTAATTCCCTGTTTTTCACTTGATGATATTCCGGCCCCCAGTGGGTCAAAAAATAAGATGCTTGCTTTTCGATCCAATGTTCTTCCTTTGTTGCTAAGCAACTAGCTTGGCAGGCTATCAGTGTCTTGCTCTCCACCTGACATGGTCTGGATGGCACAGACATCCATTTAGTGACACACTAGGGAGCTGTAGGCAACTAGAAATTCCTTGTGGGCGAGCAAACCCTTCTAGTGGGCCCCCTCCTCCCCCTTTGTTCATGTACTAATTGCAGAAGAAGGAAACTCTTTTTCTTTCTCCAACCTGCATAGAAATGCAGTGAGTCTTAATTTTTTTACTAGCTGAGCAGTGGCTTTTGGTACCCCATGGTAGATAGTTTTAGGGTGTAAGGCAAGGAGCCCTAACAGTATTGTAGGGCTGGAGCCAATGACAACTCACTCGAGTTTTGTCCTCACCCTCCATCCTGCTGAGTTCTACAAAGGCCATACTGACTCAGAAGAGGAGGAGGAGGAAGCTGACAGACCATGCCTTCCTCTGGACTGGTTGTATGTTTTAAGGTAGGGACTGGCTGAGGTCAGATTGGATTTTCAGTAACAGAAGGCCAAGTCACTAGCAACAGACGCATACCAAAAGCCGCAAAAGTTCCTAACAATATATCGCCCAAATGGGATGATACTTCCTGGTTTTTCAAAACTTTTGTCCTCATTTTGTCTACGATCCTTATTCCATTATCTTGATCTCCACTATTTTTGTCCACAGACGATCCTCGCTAGTATCATACTGACTGGGGCAAGGGGAGAAGGGGGGTTGAGCCATTTTAAGCCAGCTTCCTTACATGGTTTTTCATAATTCTTCTTTCTGGAAGGATCTGGGAACCCCCAGTGAGAAAATCTGGCCTGGGTATAACGAGCTGCCGGCAGTGAAGAAGATGACGTTCACGGAATATCCTTACAACAACCTCCGCAAGCGGTTTGGGGCACTCCTCTCAGACCAGGGATTTGATCTCATGAATAAGTAAGTCCATAAGAATATCAAAAACGTAAGATGAGCCCTGCTGGATCGGACCAAAGCCCCATCTAGTCCAGCATCCTGTTCTCATAGTGGCCAGCCCAGCACAGGAGGAGGTAGAGCATAGCCTTCATGACTAGCCGTCCTCCATCAAATCCCCTTTTAAAGCTGTCCAAGGAGAGAACCATGAATTAGAACATTAGAAGAGGTCTTTTGGATCAGGCCCATCCGGTCCACTTTCCCCATTTGTAATTCCCAGCAGCTGGTATTCAGCTCCTTCCAAGAGTAAACTGCTTTGAGGTTTTACAGTGGTACCTTGGGTTACAGACGCTTCAGGTTACAGACTCCACTAACCCAGAAATAGTACCTCGGGTTAAGAACTTTTATTCAGGGTGAGAACAGAAATCGTGCGGCGGCAGCGGGAGGCCCCATTAGCTAAAGTGGTGCTTCAGGTTAAGAACGGACCTCCGGAATGAATTAAGTTCTTAACCCGAGGTACCACTGTATTACAATCATGCTGTGAAATATACTGTATAATTTGGAAAGTTGTTTGTCTGTCGGTTCTCTGCATTCAGACACTCCTGAAGTTATGGCCACCCACTTTGGCGTGATGGTTCCCAAGATGTAGGAGTGGGTTTCAATCTCTGTTCTAATACTGTTGGACACCATTCTGAGTCAAGATGGTGGACTGAACCTTTTCAAACGGCACTGATTTAGACACCTGTAGATACGCCGCCACCCGCTTTGGCACAATGGTCCCTGAGATGAAGGGCTGGGTTTTGATCTATGTATGTTTGGATACTATTGGGTGCCATGTTGAATCAAGATGGCGGCCTGACTGGTTGTAACCAAATTTGGCAGGAGACCAGCAAATCGCATTATATCCGTTAATGAATCTCAGTGCGGTTTCTTTGTTTATTAGAATTCCTGAGCAATGCTGCGTACTTTCTGCTAGTTAATGAATAAATAAATAGGCAGCACAGAGAGAACACAGTGATCATGGCTAGTAGCCACTGATAATAGCCTTATCCTCTATGAATAGCACCACATTCAAGAGGCAGATGCAACCCAGCGTTGCAGGGAAAATTGAGCCGCTTGGGTAAGGTTCTGACCCTAACCCACCCGACCTTGAGGCACATTGTGATTGCTACACACACACACACACACCCCAGATGCCATGCCATAGCGATTCTTCCCGGTGGGGAGTGAAGTGGTGTATGAAATTGTGCTAAGTGAACAATTTGCAAAAAAATCTTCTTTGGCGGCATCCGACTTCATGCTCACCCGCGTTTTTCTGCCCGAAGCTGCCTGCTACTTTTTTCCAGCACAGCGAGCAAATCGTCAGACATGAGAATTTGAAGTCCTGGGCCCCTGCTTTGTTTTGTTTCTAAAAGGGCTTTCAGTGAGCTCTCTTCCAGATAAAATAGAGGCAGCTTGGCATTGCAGGGTGGCTGCAGTTCATACTTGCCCACTCTGGCTCACCTCTCCTTCTGAAATTCATTTTCTTCGTCATTCCCATCAGCTCATTGTGGTAACCCTTTTCCAGGTTCCTGACGTACTACCCAGGCAGAAGGATCACCGCTGAAGACGGCTTGAAGCACGAGTATTTCCAGGAGACGCCGCTGCCCATTGAGCCGTCCATGTTTCCGACGTGGCCAGCAAAAAGTGAACAGCAGCGAGTGAAACGTGGGACGAGTCCACGGCCGCCAGAGGGGGGCTTAGGATACAGTCAGCTGGTAAGTTTCCTTGTAGTCGGCGAAGCTCTGTGTAAAAATTCACCATCCTAAAAAGGCCTGTGTTTTAAAAGAGAACAGGTTTCTGGACCTTATTGAAATTTTCAAAAAGGAAATCCCAAGGTGGAAGATGGTACACTTTAAGTCTATAATGCTTCCAACATAACTCCCCCTTTATTTGTAAAGGTAAAGGTAAAGGGACCCCTGACCATTAGGTCCAGTCGTGGCTGTCTCTGGGGTTGTGGCGCTCATCTCGCTTTATTGGCTGAGGGAGCCGGCGTACAGCTTCCGGGTCATGTGGCCAGCATGACTAAGCCGCTTCTGGCGAACCAGAGCAGTGCACGGAAACGCCATTTACCTTCCTGCCAGAGCGGTACCTATTTATCTACTTGCACTTTGACGTGCTTTCGAACTGCTAGGTTGGCAGGAGCAGGGACTGAGCAACGGGAGCTCACCCCGTCGCGGGGATTTGAACTGCCAACCTTCTGATCGGCAAGTCCTAGGTTAAACCACAGAGTCACCCACGTCCCCTTTATCTGTACGTTATGTCAATTTTATGTTCTCATTCTTTGACCAAGATGACGTAACCAGGTGAAGAAGCTCTGGGTGTGCTTGGTTTCCTTTTTCTTTTTAAAGAGGAGGAAGTCACAGTCTTCCTTCTCTGGGCTGTACCAGGGGGGAAGAACAGTTTTGAACGCTCGTCTTGCGTCCTTCCAAGCAAGAGCAGAACCAGGTGCTCCTAAGCCAGGAAGGAGAGGTGGAACACAGCTTTCCTGGAACCAACTTCGCCCTTTTCAAAATCACCATGTGCAACCTCTTTCTACAAATTATGCAGACCATCCTTGCCCCAATGTGATGCCCTCCAGATATTTGGACTTACAGCAGGACCAGTGGCCAGGCATGATGGGACTTGTACTCCCAACAACAGCTGGATACCCACGTTCGAGAAACACTGGTCTACACTGACAGCAGTTTTCAGAGGGTTCAGGCATGGGGCATTCATTGCCCTACTAGGAGATGCCAGCTGGGATTGAACCAGGAACCTTCTGCGTACAGGGTAGATTCTCTGCGACTGAGCTATCGCCCTTCTCCAGCAACGCTGTTAACAGGAAGAAGGGCCTGTTACATAGCTCAGTGACAGAGCACTCCTCTTGGCGTATAGAAAAAAACCCTGTTTCAATCAGTCCTAAGGATCAGAGATAGCAAGCCGCCTCCTTCATCTCTCCTTCAGAGATGGCTGGCAGCAGTTAAAAACTCAGTGCTATGCCCACTGCTAGTGCTCACATTGCAACCACTATCTCAGGGGTCAGCAAACTTTTTCAGCAGGGGACCAGTCCACTGTCCCTCAGACCTTGTGGGGGGGTCGGACTATATTGGGGGGGGGGACGAATTCCCATGCCCCACAAATAACCCAGAGATGCATTTTAAATAAATGCACACATTCTACTTGTGTAAAAACACCAGGCAGACCCCACAAATAACCCAGAGATGCATTTTAAATGAAAGGACACATTCTACTCATGTAAAAACACCAGGCAGGCCCCACAACCAACCCAGAGATGCATTTTAAATAAAAGGACACATTCTACTCATGTAAAAACACCAGGCAGACCCCACAAATAACCCAGAGATGCATTTTAAATAAAAGGGCACATTCTACTCAGGTAAAAACACGCTGATTCCCGCATTTAAAAGGTGATTGGGCCGAATCTGACTCCCAGGCCTTAGTTTACCTACCCATGCACTATTCAGTCTATCTTGCCCCCCCCCCCCCCCCAGTCTCAGACAGTGGCTGCATTTGGCTTGGTAGGTTTGCAACCGGCGCAGGCCTTATCTGCCAGCAGGTGGCACTGTTGCTTTGTGGAAGGCTTAAAGACTATATGTGAGATAGAGCCTTTTGGATCAGACCAAAAGGCCTCTCTAGTCCATCATCTTCTTCCTCACCATGGCCTGTGGGAAGTCCACAAGCAGGGCCTGAGAACAGTTGCCCTTTTCCCACAGACTGGTACACAGTTGCAAACCTGCGTGTGCCTATAACCATCGCAGCTTGCTAGCTGTTGCATGAGCTCCCCTCTTCGACTCATAAGCCTCATTTCCTTCTCAGCTCATCTTAAACTGGCAGCTATTGGTACATCTTGTGGGAGTGAGTTCCATAAGCTCACTACGCACTGTGTGACGAAGTCCTTCCTTTTGTCTGTCTTGAAATATCCCACCATTCAGAAGGCCTGGCATTCTTAGAATCTCCTTACCTGCAGCCGACTGTTGGCTAGTGAAACATCTTAAGTTCGCATATCCGTTTTGTCATTCTAGGGTGACGACGACCTGAAGGACACCGGCTTCCATCTTACGACCACAAACCAAGGGGCATCAGCCGCGGGACCAGGCTTCAGTTTGAAGTTCTAAAGCGTAAGGCGGAGCAGTGCAGGAAGGAGACGGGGAGAAGCCAGAAGGGAAGCGAACACTTTGCTTTTCTGCTGAAGCAGTTGGCAAGCGTGTCGACAAGCGCTCACCGTGCAAATCCACTCCTCTCGGGGGGAGGGGTGTGTGTTTGTTTTTTGCAGGATGTCACCTGCATATGTGAAAAACGTTCTTCCTGGATCTGGCACAAAAAGTCACTGCGATTCCATTTCAAGGATTGGAATTAATCTGAATAGCCAAGGACTCTTTTTTTGCAAAAAGAAGAAAAGAAAAGGCAAAACAAGAAAACAAAATCCCAACGAACTTGAATGGTACAGTTTTGGAAATGATTCTTTTTTTCTTTTCTCTTGTTTGTATTTAAATCTTCTACTCTGGATGGGATTTTTGTTTTTGTTTTTGCTTGTACATTTGTAGAATAAAGAAATACAATTTTTAATTGTTTACCCCGTGTAAAGGAAACTCTTCTTCACTAGTGCCAGACTCGGAAACAGGAAATGATTTGCACAGAGGCTACGCAGATCTTCACCCCTCCTTCTTTTTCACCATTATCAGACCTTTTTTTCTTTTTCGCGCTGCTGTAGTTTTCCTCAGTTTCACTTCTGGAAATCGAATTACATTTCCAGCAGGGGAATAATTTGGCCAGCTTGCATTTTGAATGTGTACATTTTCCTCGGACGTTTTGTGGTGCAATGCTGAGTGGAATGTCAAAATGTTTAAGGGGAAGCATGTATCAGTCCAATGATTGATGGCAGATGCCTGCTAAGTTACTCTGGAGGTTGCTAACCCACCAAAGTCTGAGTGCTTTTATTTCTCTCTCTTGCCTCCCTGTCTTCCATCCACTATTCCCCTCAAGCGCAGAAGGGCAGGGCTGCCAGGGAAGCACCTTGGATGCTCACCTTGAAATTGCGCAAAGTGCAATGACCTTTGATTGCTCAGGACTGTTCTGTTGCACAAGCTTGTTGCAAACAGAACAACATCGAGAGACAGCTGAGCAGAGGACATTCGGAGTCTTTGAGTTCTGACTCTGACCAGCAGCCTCAGCCTGCCGGTTACTTTTTATTGCTAATCCACAGAAACGGGTTCACATAACTGTAAGGGACAGGCACGGATGATTGTATCCAACTTTCTTTTACTCCCAGTAGACTCCTCAAAATTAGTGGACCTAAGTTACTTGTGTCTATTAATTCTTAATAGGTCTCTATTCTGAGCAGGACTCTCATGGGTTACAAAGCTTTGGGGAGCTGCATAGCTGAAAGTTTCTCCGAGCAAATGCAGATATCAGTCCCTCGATAAAGCAACTCTCCCCGCTCACCAAAGGTGTTGGGGACTGCTCAGTTGAGGCAGTTTGTTCTGCAGTTGTTAAAACTGTCCTTAAATGAAAGGAAAGGATGGTGTGTGTGTGTGTGTATAATATATTTCATATATATATTAGAAGTTCTACCAAGTAATCGCGGACCATAATGCATTGAAATTGTTCCACTGCATCTTCCTGGCAGGTATTTAAACAGAGAGAGTGGGATGGCAGCTGACTCGCTCGCAGAGTACATTTCTGTCAAATTTTCATTTATGCTGCCCCCATGGACTAGAATATCATCAGGTACCCTCTTTTCTTTTTGCCTCTTCCTGCGGATCCAAGTTTGTTTTCCAGGTACCTCTGTTGCCTTCCCAGATCTGACGAGAATTGGATCTGATCAGTGTTAAAAACACCCATTTCAAAGCAGAGATGAGCATGTGGCCTTTCAGATGTTGTTGGATTTCAACTCCCAGCTTCTTGACTGTTGGGCTGTACTGGCTGGGGCTGATGGGTCTCATAGCAGTTGGAGGGCCGCTGGTTGCCCCACCCCCACCCCCTTTTCACCATCACAGTTGGAAAAACTAGATGACTTCCCCCCCCAACCAGAAGCCTGCCATTCTTAGAATCTCCTTATCCACAACACATCCAACCCACCTTGTTGAAACATGTATGGGATGCACTTTAAATGTACAGTGTAGATTTGCCCTAAGACTGTGCGAAATTGATTTGCCAGGCTATCGGCGTGCAAAGAAACCTGCATTGGGTGCAGAGTTCTGCATCTTGAAAATCTCAGGGATAACTGCTTCCATTCGAAAACACCAGCGGTGTGTGAGAGTTTCTAATCTTTGTGACGGTGGAAATAACGCTTGGAAGTAGGTTGGCTACTGAAATTTCATGTGGCAGAATAAGATGGCCAGAGCCTAGAAACTTGCAGCAGAACAAACCCAGCTCAGCCTTGCCTACTCAGACTGGCAGTTGCCATCTAAGATCTCAGGCTGTGACCTTAACCCTGGGACTTTAGGTGAGAGGCAGGTAAGAAATCTGATTCATAAGAATGAACAAGGATGATACTGTTTGAGCATATCTATAAATGCACTCTTGACATGTGCTGTATGCGCATGCTCCACTGTGATGTGGCCAGTTTTTTTGGTCACGTGAAGCTCTTGGTCAGAATCAGGTTCCTATTCCTCCTTTAACTTTTATTTTTGTACGTTCACCAAGCAAGGCATTTTGTTTTGATCCTGAAGTGTTCTGCTGGGTGTGAAACCAGCAGAGGGGAGCATGGGGTTTTTTTCTGTACTTTTGCGGAAGAATCGTGACTTGTACATAGTGTTTTCATGTAACATCAATGGTTTTGCTACTCTGCTGGAAAATGTACAGATATTTATACTTGTGTACAGCTGAAATGTTTTTGGGACTTCGCAACATTCCGTTGGGCATGTTGAAATATGTAAATGCACAAATTCGGACTGTGTGTGGAAGCCAGCCTACTGCACCCAAAGGTAATATTTACATCCATAGCTCCGCCCACTTTTGTCTTTGGCCCCACCCACCTCTGGCAGGTGACCCTTTGGCAGAAAAGGGTTGCCCACTGGGTGCGCTAGGGATGTCCTCATAAACTGGGTGTTGTAGTCAGAGTAGGCCCATTGAAATCAATAGACCTTAGTCAGGCTGATTAATTTTAGTGGGTCTATTCTGATTAGGGCCACACCCATACCACACAGCTTCCCCCAAAGAATCCTGGGAACTGCTGTTTCTTAAGGCTGCTGGGAACTGTAGTTCTTGGGCAGGGGGAATCTATATACTCGAAATGTGTGTTAGATCTGTGGTATGGATGTGACCTGGGACTTGTTCGCTTGTTTGTTTGTAAGTTGCTTTGGGTTGGGGCTAATAAATAAAAACGTTAGATACAACCCCATGCTTTCGCAGATATTCTGCCGCCAGAGGGAAGCCAGCTGTCTGTATGTCTGATCCTTTTGACTGAAGCTGGAAGGGGGGGGGGGGACTATTCCCTCTATGGATGATTATGTACTGCGATTCATTTCGATGGCTTCGCGAATGCAAGAGGGTGGGGTAATTATAGGTCAAGAAGGGTTTTAACGCAAACATGCAGCTGTCTGCCATTGATCTCTTAACCTAATTTATTGGGGGCACCTGGTTTTCTCTTAGAAGGATTTGCGGGCAGCATAATTTCTACATCAACGACAAGAATGACGGCAGAGTCAGGAAGCACTTTATTCAAACAGGAGAACCGCAGTAATTTACCAGTGAAATTCCTAGAGGATCAACTGTCCTTTAGCTTTCCAGAAGCTGTAGACAGCTCTTCAAGAGGCTCAACCGACGGATAAGTGCATCGCAACATATGCAAGGAATTTGACAGCGTCTAATAAGCTTCCTTGAGTCGCCATCACAGAAAGCAAATCAGAGAGTTGATGGCTCACGGTGGATAAATCTTTTTTGTTACTCTGAGGAATACGCGATCTTTACACCTAGGAGCTGCGTAGCATTTTCAAGTGCCCCTGAACTACAGTTCCCACCAGCAAGCAGGGAGTTGTAGCACAGCAACAACTGGAGGGCTAAAGATTCCCCCACACCTGCTTCTACATCTTATCATTTCATCGCTTTTGTAAGGAAAATCAATATTAACTGCAGCAATAGCAATGTTGCAGCTGAATTTATTACCAAGGTGACATTTCAGTTATTCTCCATCTGGTAGCCACTAGACATTTCCACTTCCCAAAGCTGTTGGGACCTCCCCAGACCTAGATGTCCACAGGTGTGTGGGCTTTGTTTGGGTCCCCCATACATTTTACAGACATTCTTTTCGTAACGGTAGCAAGATAAACAAAACAGCCATTCTACCTCCCATCTCTTTGACCTGCTAAAACTAAAATATACAGAACAGATGAATTTTGTACTCATCTCCTTTTGGAAGCAGTTGGGGAGGAAGGCCCAGCCTCCCCACACATTGCCCAAGCCACACCTGTGGATGGGCTTTGCCGTTTTTAAGATCGGGTGCACTGCTGAAAGTTAGATATACAAAACGACAGGCGGAAAAGAGGAAACCCAACATGGGACAGAACCACTTGGGTTTTACCAAAGTCCTTTGCAAAGGCTTCCCTGCTAGTGCTTCAGCCTGACCCTCCAAGAATACGTGGTGAGGATCTGAGACTTTTTCTTCACTACACAAGTATAGGTCCCTTCATTGATGACGTTGGCTATGATGCTCATGTGGTCGTCATTCAGAGACAGGTATCCCGGATAGGAGTATTCCAGAAGCTCCTTCTCTTTATACCAGCTGTGTGTGGGAAAAGCAAGAGGGGAAGATTGATATTCACCATGTTTGATCCCTTTAACCATGCCTTAGAGTCCTGTGTCGCGTTCTGGGCGCCTCATTTTAAGGAGGGTATCGACAAGCTGGGACATGCGCAAAAGAGGGTGACTGGAACCAAGGAATGGTTGACTCAGTATAAGTCAGCTTTCTATGTAACCCCTGGTGCTGGTTGTCCCTAATTCAAGGTAACCCACTTTGGACTAGATGAGTTTTGGGATTCCTTCCAACTGCACAATTCTAATGATTCCCAAAGATCACATACAGACACACATTCCAAACCAAAAAGTTAGAGAGACATGCATGCATGGTCTGGCTCAGCCCCAAGTGAGATTACTTACTAAACTTTGCCTTTTTTATGAATGATCTTCTGGCCACAGCGGAAGGTAACGTTCCTGCCTTCGGGAACAATCCTCGTTTTCATCCTCGGGGGAAGTGGCGTCGGCATCACCGTTGGGAACGGGAATTCTGCCGGCAGAACAAGGAAGGGAGAGCAAAACAAAAAGGACATATTGTCAGCTTCGAGCTACAGATTTAGGATTACATGATTGTTTTCCTACTGTCGTCTTACTAATTTTGAAAATCGAAGAATCTTGGGGAAGGGCTGGAGTTCAGTGGTTAGAGCATCAGCCTTGCATGCAGAAGGTCCCAGGTTCAATCCCCAGCAGGGTTGAGAGAGACCCCAATCTGAAAACCTGAAGAGCTGCTGCCAGCCAGTGTAAAAAACACTGGGTTGAAAGGCTCCCCAAGGATCATTTAGTCCAACCCCCGCTGCAATGCAAGAATCACATAAGAATCCCTGAAGCAACTGTTACTGAGCCAGGTTCAAGGGCCTTTTCTTAACAAAGCCCTAAACAGCTCAGGGACAACATGAGCCCTTATATCCTGGCTTGATAAGCTGCAGGAGCATAGCTGGTCATTCCCCCAATCAGTGATGCTGATTTGAAATCAACACAAAATGCAGCCTTTAGTGTCATTGGCCCAGTCATGTGGGAACTCAGCCCATAGAGATTCATCAGGCACCTTGTTTTTCAACTTTTAAATGCCTGCTGAAAACTTTTCTATGCCTCCAGGCTTAAGCAGGCAATTAACAAACAGCAGTTATCCGATATTTGATCTTAAATGTTTTAATGGCTTCATGGGTGGTTGTTGTAAACCACTCGGATTTTTTTTAAAAAATGAGTAAAGGTATATAAATATTCTATTAAAAAATACATGATCATATTATCATTTATGAATCGCTTCCCACGAGGCATCCCATCTTCCTAAACTCTCTTGGATGTTGCATTCCAAACACCAGAGAGAGACTCCCAGCTATCAGGAGAATGTGGCCTGTCATTAGCTGCCATTAATAAAATATCAGCCCATTATCCTGGACAGGCCAAGCTATCAGCCTAGCAAAAGAGCATTCTCCCCTAGCGTCTACTGCTTATAAATATATTATATATCCCTTTTAGAAGCAGATATCCTTGAATGCTAGATTCAAAGCAAAGTATATTCATTACCTGAGCAAAAGCCGCAGCTATACGGACAATTTTTCTTCATAAACTTCCTGCGCGTTCTGCAGTAGCCTTTCTGAGACCATGAAGGACATATGAAGATTCGATCTTTACAGCCTAAAATAGGAAGATTCATTAACGGTGGCAATAAAAACTTTTTAAAAGCTGATTGAACTTTGTGCACTTTGATTTCAACCGATGTTGGTCCTGTCAACGGAACTGTACCCACATATTTACGTATTGGAAGCATTTTTTTAATCCTGCTTTTCAGCTGAGAACGGCTATACATGTGTGACTTACAGATATCAGTGGTAAGACAGCCCATGCCTTCAGGCTTATGAAATAGCATAAAAGGAAAAGATATGGGGAGGGAGGTGGAAGAAAGCAAGCTCAAGGCACTAGTTACTGGGTAATGGTTCCTGTAGCAACTAGCCAGCATGAAAAACTTTGTAGAGGTGGAGTCCAAGGTAGCTGATCTTTCAGCCGAGTCTTTAATTTTTCTTTGCTCCAACAGTTGAAAAAGCATGCTTGGAGGGTGGATGGCTTGAGTGGAAGAAGCATATTTACAAATATACAGTGGTACCTTGGGTTAAGTACTTAATTCGTTCTGGAGGTCCGTTCTTAACCTGAAGCATCACTTTAGCTAATGGGGCCTCCTGCTGCCGCCGCATTGCCGGAGCACAATTTCTGTTCTCATCCTGAAGCAAAGTTCTTAACCCGAGGTAATATTTCTGTGTTAGCGGAGTCTGTAACCTGAAGCATATGTAACCTGAAGCATATGTAACTCGAGGTACCACTGTATGTGAAAACCTGCCACGTCACCAGAATGTAAGAAGAATCTTGCTGCATAAAGGGTTAAGAGTCATGCATCCATTGCTCCGCCTACTTTTTTCCTCTGGCCCCACCCACTTCTGGCAGGTGGCCCTAGGAGACAATGCCGGCCCTTGGGGCTGCAAAAATGCCTCCCACCCCGGTTGAACCTGGCTGCATAAAGCAAGGCTAAGATCATATAATACATTAGAACAACACCCCCCCCCCCAAAAAAAAAGAAGGAAAGAAAATCAAGCTCAGCTGAAGCACATTTTGGCTTCACAGTTATGGGCACTTGTTATTAGAAGGAGCGAAACGTGCGACTGGGAAGGTGGCACAGGCTTGGCACAGAAAGCAGTCCTTCGACGGCAATGCCAATTCAACCTTTTTTTCAAACTGTAGGAAAACAAGGCTGGTTTCTGATCTCTCCGCTGCCAGAGCTATGTTCTCATCAGGCCGTTTTCTCCTCACCCCACCTCACCCTCCGCTGTAAATATAGCATTTCACAGAATTTCTATGATGGACCAGAAACGTATCATTTTCTCTCCCCAATACTAGTTTTCAGAGGCCCAGCCTCAGGAAATCTGGGGAAGTTGGAGCCAGCAACTTCCAAACTGAAGGCGTGTGGTGCAAGCCTGCAGGGATAAATGCTGCTTTCAGGAGAGAAGCGGGAGCCACTGATGTAAACACGTTTCTGCAGGGAAGCAGCAAAGAGACGGGCAGGCTGGCACTCAAGAAGGCAGCTTTGTGTAGTGGTTAGAGTGCCAGACTCTAGGTCCCTGGAAGACCAGGGTTCAAATCCCACCACACAGCCGTGAAGATCTCCTTGCAGGGCTAGCTTGGGGCCAGTCCCTGTCTCTCACTCTAGCCTACCTCACAGGGTTGTTGTGAGAATAAAATGGAGGGGGAGCCACATACAGCCTGCCATGTGTGTTGGAATTGTTTAAAAGGTGTTTTCCTAGAGGAATCAGAATTGCAGAGTTAAAAGGGACCCTGAAATCATTTAGTCCAGGGGTAGGCAAACTAAGGACCGGGGGCCGGATCCAGCCCAATCGCCTTCAAAATCTGGCCCACAGATGGTCCGGGAATCAACATGTTTTTACATGAGTAGAATGTGTACTTTTATTTAAAATGCATCTCTGTTACTTGTGGGGCATAGGAATTCCTTCATATTTTTTTCCAAAATATAGTCCAGCCCTCCACAAGGTCTGAGGGACAGTGGTCAGGCCCCTGCTGAAAAAGTTTGCTGACCCCTGATCTAGTCCAACCCCCTGCAATGCAGGAATATGCAGTTGTCCCATACAGGATCGAACCTGCAACCTTGGCATTATCAGCACCACGCTCTAATTTTAAAGTGTTAATTTTATTAAAATTGTTTTATCACTTGCTGCTTGCCACTCTGGCCTCCTTTTTGGAGAAACGGCAGGATTATAAAGTTAATAAATAAATAAATTGTATGTCACCATGAGCAACTTAGAGAAAGGCAAGATAGAAATGAAATGACTTTTTAAAAATAAAATAACGTAACATAACATTTATGGGACGAGGATGGTGATGTGGGTTAAACCACAGAGCCTAGGGCTTGCTGATCAGAAGGTCGGTGGTTCGATTCCCCGCGACGGGGTGAGCTCCTGTTGCTCGGTCCCTGCTCCTGCCAACCTAGCAGTTTGAAAGCATGTCAAAGTGCAAGTAGATAAATAGGTACCGCTCCGGCGGGAAGGTAAACGGCATTTCTGTGCTCTGCTCTGGTTCGCCAGAAGCGGCTTGGTCATGTGGCCACATGACCCGGAAGATGTACGCCGGCTCCCTTGGCCAGTAAAGCGAGATGAGCGCCGCAACCCCAGAGTTGGTCACGACTGGACCTAATGGTCAGGGGTCCCTTTACCTTTACCTTTAACATAACATTTGGCCCCTATAAGCTCATCATCTAGCCCCTTTGCAGCCTCCCACCTCTAAGAACCCCCTCCCCTGCCTGAACCCAGGGCTTTTTAACCCCTCCTCCAGGGGGCCACCATTGCCACTGAGCAGGAAGCTGGTCTCCACTCTCACCTCTCTGGCCAATTTGCACATGCAGCATTGCGTGAAGGGACAGGGCAGCAGAAGAGCTAACAGTGCTTAACCATGCAACTGCTGGTTGAGTCCTTGCTTTCCCTTCTTGCAGCCAACAATGCTCTCGCTCACCGTAAAGGCGGAAGATCCCCCACATCTCGTCCTGCGAAATGGTGTTTTTCCCAGTCAGGGTGGCGTTGATGTGCATCAAGGCATTGGGGTCCAGGGAGTGCATGAGGCCCAAAGCGTGGCCGATTTCATGGGCTGCAACGTGGACCAGGTCTGTAAGCCAAACGCCTAGAAAGAGAGAGGGAGATAGAAAGGTGGGGGAAAAAAATCAGTGTCCTTAAATCAATAACGCAACAGACCAGAGCACCAACCAGATGTACAAAGCCACCTTTCGCCAGATCAGACCATTGGGTCCACCTAGCTCAGTGCAATCCAATTTCAACCTGAGATCACAATGATGCTCACACACCGGGGTTCCGAGTTCGGGTTGATGCCACCTTTTCACCACAAAAAGCAGTCAGGAGAGTTGGATGGAGAGCAAGCCAAGCAATACCTTTTACAATCTACCAGTTGGGTTTTATCAATCTTATTTGGAGACAAGATGCCTTGTTGGCAAGAAGCAATCTTTAAAATGTCCATTCCCTCCCCCCCACACCCTTGGCCCAAAGTGGAAGAATTGTGAAATCTGTGGTGATGGCGGTGAACTAATCTGTACTGTCAGTAAAAACATTATAAATGTGTTCTAAACATGTGACACCAGAAGGCTCTGCAGAACAATTTAAAACCATCAGTGTAACATTGCATTGAGAGCTGTGTAACTTTATTTAAAGCGTTTTTACAAATCAGTATAGATCCAGCCGGTGTTTACGCACAATAAACCCCAAGGTGATGCAACACCTTTCTATTTTCACTCAAATACGAAACATGCTTGCAAAGCCATGTCAAGACAGGACACATGGGAAATCCTTCCCTATCAAGCCAGAATGTAGATAGACTTTCAGAGGTGGAAGCCAGTCATTCACATTTCACAAGGTCCGGCACCTCAGCAAATCTGTGCGTGGAAGCAGAAAGATGTGAGAGCCGGCAGTTAAGTGCATTCCCCTCCGGTGATTTCACGGCTCTGGGTTTTAATGGAGGGTTTCTACTGGTCAGAGCAACCCACCTCATGCTTGGAAACCACAACCCAGGAACTTATGACCTGAATTTTGTGGGCTGGTTTTGTCTCTTTGGACCTGGCAAGCAGGGGGTCTCCTATGAGCCTAGCAGTCAACCCCGTCATGGGAAGTTGAACCATAAAACAAAGCAAGCAATAAGGACGAGGGCAAAGGTTAGCTTCACTTTTCCAGTAGATAAAACTTAAGGCCACCTTCGCACCATAAGTTTAAAGCACTGCAATACTACTTTCAACAGTCATGGCTTCGCCCCCAAAGAATTCTGGGAACTGTCATTTGTTAAGGGACGTGGAGAGTTGTGAGGAGAAATCTTCCCTCACAGAACTACAATTCCCAAGGCGGCATAACAGGCAATCTCTCTTACCAGGGAACTCTGGGAATTGTAGCTCTGGGAGGGGAAGAAGGGCTTCCCAACAGCTCTGAGAGCTCTTAGCAATAACGGTGTGAATTAGGAAAGTTCACCTTTAAATGCAGTCTGACCCATATTTCTCTTCTGTCTCCAGCATTCATCCTGACCTGCTTGCACCAATGTTATGAGGCGGTTAGACTATTTCCAGGCTTTATTGCACGTTCACTCTCATTTGTTTACAGGGCGGTTGCACACAGTGCTGTTTTTCTAGAAAAAGAGGTGCTGGAACCCACCATGAACACCTCCTCTTATAATGGCAATGGCACCCACCTGAGAGGTGCCAGAACTAAGTTCTAGTGAGTTCTAGCTGAAAAGAAGCCCTGAGCACTCATCCCAATTTACTTTTACAGTAGTACCTCGGGTTAAGGACTTAATTTGTTCTGGAGGTCCATTCTTAACCTGAAACTGTTCTTAACCTGAGGTACCACTTTAGCTAATGGGGCCTCCCGCTATCGCCGCACAATTTCTGTTCTCATCCTGAGGTAAAGTTCTTAACCTGAGGTACTATTTCTGGGTTAGCTGAGTCTGTAACCTGAAGCATCTGTAACCCGAGGTACCACTGTGCATGTCTCCCCATTAATCATTCACCCACTGCAAATTTTTCAACACATATCCCTGTAGCTTTCTTAACCGCCAAAGTTGATTTTTAAAAACAAAAGCAGATTTGCCACGCTATTTGATCTGTGTCAGGTGCACCAATCTAAAGTCCCATACCCTCCAACATTTCTCTGATGAAAATAGTGATGTCCCAATTCCATAATTATAATTTATACCCCACACATCTTACTGGGTTGCCGCAGCACTCTGAGCAACATATATAAAAACATAATAAAATATTAAACACTTTTAAAAAACTTCCCTATACAGGGCTGCCTTCAGATGACTCAGGGGTCGGATACCCTCCAAGATTTCCAATGAAAATAGGGGCATCCTAAGGAAAAGCAGGACATTTCTGGATCAAATCAGAAACCAGGGCGGCTTTTCTAAATCAGGGACGTCCCTGGAAAATAGGGACACTAGGAGGGCCTGAAGTTCTGGTATGTGTCCAAATTCTCCATCTGGTCACACTGTGAGGACTGTTGTAGGGTTAAAAAATTGGGAGGTTTGAAAAAATAAAGGTGGCTAGGCTGCGGTGGGGACAACAATTGTTGCAGACACTTCCCGTCCCTATTAAAGACCCATTTGCTTAGAATTTAATGTCAAGTGGAGCTTTTTAAAAGAGCAACCCGGTCCGTAATGGAGGCATCTGCTGCCCACAAAATGTCCACGTCTGCAGGAAATCTGGTGATCCAAGTGAACAAAAATGTAAACAGCCCTCCCCCCCCCCTTTTCTTTTCTTTTGGACGAGAAATCAAGGGAAGGAACAAGGCAAAACCTCTCCCCACTGATAGCACAACTGCCTGGCTCTAAGCTGGGGTGGGAATGGTTTGTGCAACTGTGGTTGCAGCAGCCCCACTGAGTCACCGAAAACTGAATCTGGACCGGCTACCCCTAAATCTGGAACATTCTGTGTGCAGAACTCCTTCGTCAGCTCACGTCGCAGACATTTTTCTCCCCCTGATGTCTGGCAAGACAGACGTGGAACCGGGGGGGGGGGGGGGGGAAGCTGTCTAATCTAAGTCAACCCCAAGGAAGGTCAACGCATCAGAAAGCTTTGATGCTCCTCATGGGAAGAGTCTGGGCACATCTTAATTGTCTAGCAAACCACTCAAGAGGATTGCAGGCAGCCTTTTGTTTTTAACAGTTCCCACTCCCAACCAAACAGTGTAAGGAGCCTTACAGGCCTCTCCAGACAAGAATAAAAATAAATCGATATTTTAAAAATATCTGTGCTGAAAAGAAAGTGAGGCTGTGTACCCATTATAGGCTTAAAGCATATTCCAATGTCCCCTGTCCCCAAGAATCCTGGGAACTTTAATTTGCCTCTCACAGAGCTACAATTCCCAGCACCCTGAACAAACTACAGTTCCCAGGATCTTTTGCAGGGGGGTGTACTCTGAAGGATTGTAGGCAGCCTCTGAGTGACTGAGAAATCTTGTGACCTGTATATGCATTTATTATGACTGAGTATATTTGCATAATGTATGCGACAAGGCTGAGTTCACACAGTATATTCAGAGCATATTCAAAGCACATCCTTTCTCTCAATAACTATGGGCAATGTAGTCCCAGAAACCCCCGATAAAACTGCAGTGTCCAGAATTTTTTTCAGGGAAAGAAAGCATATTTTGCAGGGCCAAAGGGACTGGAAACTTGTTTTTATAAAAAATAAATAAAGAAACCCAGAAAGCACCTGCAAAATCACACACAAGAGCAGCTATGTGTAAATTCCATGAGGAAAGGCAGCGAAATGGCACCAAATGTTACCCACGATGACGTCGGCCTCAAGAATCGAGACACGTGATTCCCTTACCCTTTTTCCAGCTGAACCTCGTGTTGCCCACAATCCAGTATTCATGGTCGTCAAAATGGATCTCGCCTGTCTGAGGGAAAAAGGCGTGGGCAAGCTCTCCCGTTGTCCCATCAAAACAGTGGTGGATACTGGACTCCAAGCAGTCTGTATGGTTTATGGAATAGAAGCCTGGGGAGAAATGAAAATGATGAAATGGGATCTCTTAATAACGGTGGAAGCTGGTCCGTTAGGGCCAAGGAGGCAGTTTCCCACCAGCCTTAGTCTGCCCTCGAAAGGGAAAATATTTTATTGATTTTTCAAAGTAAATGAAATCCCCCACATCCAACAATGCCCTCTTCCCACTGCACCCTCCAAATGCAGTTTCTTTGTGGGAAAACACTGAGTGGAAGCCTGTTGTGTGTGTAAGAAAATAATGCCATAAAGTTATATTTCTGGGTAATGCCTTGACTTCCTTAGTTAATTTTTCAGCGAGTGCCGAGGTCCATACTTCTTGTTTCTACTGCGATGATTCCAAATGTCCTAGGGTCATGGAAATATATGTGCAAGGAAGCAAACATCACTGTCCTCACTAAGACAGGGTGAACGGACAAGGTGGCTGCCTAATACTGAGGTTGTACACACATCCGTGTCTTAAAATGCAGAAGCTGGTTTGAGGGAAATGGCATCAAACAGGAGCACTTCTCAAGAAACATCAGGATGGATACGGATTGTGGCTGGTGTCATGGGCCCTTGGTTTCAAACGCCTGCAGTGGGAGCCAGAGTAAGCGCTAATGGTCCGAGTCAGACCATTGGTCCATTTGGCTCAGCATCATCCACACAGACCGCCAATGGCTCTCAAGGGTTGGAGACAGGGAGTCTTCCCTGCCATACCTGGAGAATCCCCAAGATAGACCCTGGGACCTTCCTAGTGCAAAACCACTGAGCTGTGCCCTTTCCCCATATCAAAACTTCCAACAAAATGTTGCAGTGCTGTTCTACAAGGTGTGACCGGAAAGTTCGGTGAATGTTCACAGAAATCGGACAGCGAGAAGTATTCAAACATACAATGATCCTCGGAAACCCACGAAATGCTCACAATTGTTTACGGAGATGACGCTGTAGCTCGAAAGACAGTGTATGAGTGCTTTAAGCATTTCCGTGATGGGCAGCAAACCTTTGAAGATGACCCTCAGTCAGGCAGACTGTCGACGAGCTGAACGGCGGCAAATGTCAACAGAGTTCGTGAATTATTGAGTTTGTCCGTCTGAATGATGGCGGAAGATTTGCATAGTCCACGTGAAATCGTTACTGATGTTACTGAGTTCTCCCACCCTCCATATTCTTCCCATCTGTCCCCCACTGGATTTCTTTCTTTTTCCAAAACTGAAATCTGCACTAAAAGGGTACAGATTTTCCAACATTTCAAACATCCAAGCAGCTGTGACGAGGGAACTGAAAGCAGTATGAAAAAAGGACTTCTCCAGAAGTTTCCAACAGTTCTACGAATGTTGTCAACAGTACATTGTATCTGAGGGGGCCTACTTTGAAGGCCTGTAAAGTTTGAATATTTCTTGCTATACAATTTCTGTGACCATTCACCGAACTTTCTGGTCACACCTTGTATGTTCCAGCCAACCATGCCCTCTGCTAGGGCACTCCATTCCATCTTCCTTGTTCTCCCTCCATCCTGACACAAAGCATTCTGTAACCAGTGAGCATGTTCAGTTCTCAGCGGGGTTGCTGTGGGTTTTCACCCCCCCCATCACTCTTTCAGAGTTTTCTTCTGAAACCAGCACTATAAGAGGTAAAAGGTAAAGGGACCCCTGGCCATTAGGTCCAGTCGTGGCCGACTCTGGGGTTGCGGCGCTCATCTCGCTTTATTGGCCGAGGGAGCTGGCGTACAGCTTCCAGGTCATGTGGCCAGCATGACTAAGCTGCTTCTGGCGAACCAGAACAGTGCACGGAAACACCATTTACCTTCCCCCCGGAGCAGTACCTATTTATCTACTTGCACTTTTTGGGGTGCTTTCGAACTGCTAGGTTGGCAGGAGCTGGGAACGAGCAACAGGAGCTCACCCCGTTGTGGGGATTCGAACCGCCGACCTTCTGATCGGCAAGTCCTAGGCTCTGTGGTTTAACCCACAACGCCACCCGCGCCCCTGCTATAAGAGGAACCCCTACCAATTTTTAGGTCACTGGCTGCCCTTGGCGGCACCTCTCGAAAGCTGAAGGGGGAGACTTCGCTCCACATGCGGAAAGCAGCAGACAGGCCCTTCCTTGTCTGGCTCTCGTTGATGATGTTCCTAGGAAAAGACAGAATCCTGGAAGGAAATGGAATTGGAATGAAAATAAGAGGCAGCTTTGGAACTGTTTGAGCTAATAGAGACCAGAGGGATCGCGACCAGAAATGGCTGTTCAGCCACACCCAGACTTAGAAGATCACATAGTATCACATACAGAGAGAGATGGAGGTTGGGAATTATAGGGAAAGAACTACCCAAACTGTATAGAAATCTATTCATGTATGCGATGACAGCAGAAAGAATGTTACTTGCCCAAAAATGGAAAGAAGAAGAAGTCATCCCAATGAAAGAAGAATGAATAACACAAACTTACGGAATATGCAGAAATGGCGAAACTTACCGGAAAAATAAGAAATCAAGATAAGAAACTTTTAAATAAAAGAATGGAAATGGTTTATTGGATATTTGCAAATAAACTGTAAACAGATAAGGACACAGGCAGGGTTATTGTAATAACCTGCAGTTTTATAAGAATGTATATTTAAATAGATGAATAAATGAGTAAGTTAATTTGGAATATGCAGAAAATAAAAATAAATAAATTTAAGGAACCACAGAAAGAGGGGGAAGGAAGTTGAGTTTTGAAATGTTAAAATGACTGTAAAATGTATAGAATTGAAAATCATAAATAAAAATTATATTAAAAAACAGAGAGAGATGGGGGGGCCCCCCTCACAGATCCCTGCAAAGGGTGCCAGGTTAAATCCCAACACCTCCTGTTTGAAACATTGACTTGCAGCCTAGACCAGGGCTGGGAAACCATGGCCCTCCAAGTCTTCAGAACTGCAGCCAGCCATGCCCCTTTCCAGCACATTCTATTCCATTTCCCCTCCCACTAGGCTTCCTTGTCCGAATGGAAAGTAAGCATTGCCTGTGTGGATGGAAGACAGAGCCCTCCCCTTTATCATTTCCACCCCTTCCCAGAAACCAGTATTCAAACCAGGAAAGGGGAGAGAAATTTACATTGCAACGTATTTTCCCCAAACAAACACTAATTTGCACTTCCTCCAGGGTTAGCCAAATCAAAATGCGGTTATACTTTGAAATTCCCATGCCTCTGACACAGTTTGCCGAGCCCCACAAAAAGTGCAAAAATATGAGTATTTGAGGTATGCAGAAGAATGCATATGCATTTGTAAAAACAACGGGCGTAGATGTAATTTAACAGAGAAAATCCATTGCAAAAATTACCGTATTTTTTGCTCTATAAGACTCACTTTTTCCCTCCTAAAAAGGGGAAATGTGTGTGCGTCTTATGGAGCGAATGCAGGCTGCGCAGCTATCCCAGAAGCCAGAACAGCAAGAGGGATTGCTGCTTTCACTGCACAGTGATCCCTCTTGCTCTTCTGGCTTCTGATATTCAGAATATTTTTTTTCTTGTTTTCCTCCTCCAAAAACTAGGTGCGTGTTGTGGTCTGGTGCATCTTATAGAGCGAAAAATACGGTAAGTATTTGACCCCACCCCCAAAACTATTAGTATTTCTACAAATCCTGGCCTTACTTGTACGTGAGATTGAAGTGGTCCCACTTCAGGTGACCTGGCGTGAGCGTGTAGCGTTTCTTCCGGCTATGGGGATGGGGTGGAAATTTGCCATCTCGGAGAGCAGGGGGAATTCCAGGAGGAAAACCATGAAGAGCAGGATCTGCCTTAAAAAAGCCAAGCCAAGCAGGTCAGGAGGAGAGCTCAGCACGCCAGCTCTGCACCAAAGCCTCTGGGTTGGGTCCCCGTTACGTGAGAGGCAGCGTGGTGAAGCGGTTAGAGTGATGGACCCAACTCAGCCATGATTCACACTGGGAAGACTGTGGGTAGGAATGTCACAGAGTTCGGATGAAAACTGAAACAGAAAAATCGTTCCGTGGCCAGAAAGGAAATCAATCCAGCAAATACAATCAGAATCCGCTGTTTTTGCTTGGTCTGCAAACAAGATGTTGTTCCATCTGCAAACAATACGTAATTTATTACTCGCCCCCTCACTGCCCAATTTGCAATTGAATGAATGGGGGTGGAGTAACATCATTTACACTATTAATTATGGAAGCCATGTGATTTTGCCACAGTGGACAGTGAGACTAATAACCTGGCTTTTGGTGGAAGATGAACTGAACGGAAACTGTGCTGCCTGTGATGATCACAGAGTGAAAAGGAAAACAAAGCCTTCTTACTTCCACATCCGAGGGCCCGTCACTGTCTCTCACCCTACCCTACCTCACAGGGTTGTTGTGAGGATAAAATGGAGGGAGAACCATGTACAAATGCCCTGCTACGGATATACCAATAGACAGGACATTCAATTGGGAGGCTAAAAGAAGACTATAAGGGACGCCTCTTTCTTTTATGAAAAAGCTAATGTCGCCATTCTGCCACTAGGTGACAGTGTAGAGAACAAGGTGGTTTGAGGGCAAAACTAACTCTGACCAGAATTTCATTTTTGTAAACTGACCCCAATCTGAAACCCTGGATAGCTGCCGCCGGTCAGTGTAGCTAGGTGGACCAACGGCTTGCTACAAAGCCAGCTTCTTGTATTCCTCTCTTCTGCAGGGCAAAGGGAATCCTGAAGGTTAAACTAGCATGAGAAATGGGCTCTGGATCTCAACAGGGAAAGAAACAAGGAACTGCCAGATCCTGCCTTGTATTCTCCCCTAGCTCTTGTCAGGAATGGTAGCTCTTAGAGCTGAGGCCAAGCTGGCTTAGTTGAGATGTTGGACTCAGAAGATCTTTCACTAGGTGCGCAGCTCTTGGTCTGAACAGCCCTCATGAGCTGCACACAGTGGAGGCTGATCCATTAGGGCAAATGGGGCACTGCCCCACCAACCTCATTTTGCCTGCCTTTTTTATTACACCAAGTCCAGGGGGTGGCCCTGACTGCCAACGTCCTCCTCCTCTTTAGTCTCAGGGACAAAACTCGAATTAAGTAGGCTCTGCCCCTCACTGGCTCTGGCGCCACCTGCTGTTGGGCTCCCTGCCTTCTGCCCCATCAGCCTCTTCTGCCACATGATGCCAACCAACTCCCAGCCTCACATGTTTTTTTCCAGGAAAGGTCTGTGAGCCAGGGAAAGAGCTGGCTGGTTCCTTAAAGTGAAGGCAGCCAAGCACAAATGGGCTTTTTTTAGGGCTGCCAGCTCTCTGGTTGCAGCCTCAGAGACTCTTGTGTTTCAGGGTCCTTTTTTCAGGAGCTTGGAGCTGGAAATATTAAGCATCAAGGCTGTCAGCCTGTCTCTAAATAAGGTAAAGGTAAAGGGACCCCTGACCATTAGGTCCAGTCGTGGCCGACTCTGGAGTTGTGGCACTCATCTCGCTTTATTGGCTGAGGGAGCTGGCATACAGCTTCCGGGTCATGTGGCCAGTATGACTAAGCTGCTTCTGGCGAACCAGAGCAGCGCACGGAAATGCTGTTTACCTTCCCACTGGAGTGGTACCTATTTATCTACCTGCACTTTTACATGCTTTCGAACTGCTAGGTTGGCAGGAGCAGGGACTGAGCAATGGGAGGTCACAGGGATTTGAACCGCCGACCTTCCGATCGGCAAGTCCTAGGCTCTGTGGTTTAACCCACAGCACCACCCGCGTCCCTGGTCTCTAAATACCAGGCTTGAAATCCAGGGGTGGTTGGTGCCCACTGGAGGCTGGTAGGTTGGAAGGTAGGGAGGCCAACACTAGGTGGCGCCAGATCAACTATTGGCTGAGCCAACTAAGTCTACATTTGTCCCCAGCCTCTTCCTCCCTGTTGAGCTGTACAAGGGGCAAGACCAAGGGGGAGGAAGCTGGCAGCCAGGGGCACCCCCTGGATTGGATGGAAGTAAATATCAATCAGGAGCTGCCCCAGGGCAGGCTGAGGTTGGTGGGGCAGTACTGCATTTGCCCTAATAGACCAGCCTGCACCATTCAAATCCCCACTTGGCTACAGAGCCCACTGGGTGATCTTGGGCCGGTCGCTCCTTCTCAGCCCTGCCCTGCCCTACCTTGCAGGGTTGGTGTCAGGCAAAAATGGCGGGTGGCGAAGTGAGAGCGAGCTATCTTGAGCTCCTTGTCTGTTTGCCTCCTTTGTGTAGTTGTAATAAACTGGCTTGATTAGCAGCGCGTTGCAGCTGGGGTTGGACTAGATGATCCTTCGGTTCCCCTCCCAATTCTGCACTCTCTTCACAAAAGCAGGCGGCTCTGAAACGTCCTACCCCTTGCAGAAGCGAGGAAGGGGAAATGCCGTATTGAAACAAGACGCTTCTCTAGCTTAGGATCTGTCCTGAAACTTATATAGGGCACACAGACGTGTGCTTTTCCAATGCCTCTGTAAGTAGGTCAAAAGTCTGATCTCACGCCCAAATCTTTAGGAAAGAAAGAAAGAAAGAAAGAAAGAGTGTGAAACTTCAATTTTTGGTCCCTTCCCCACAAAAAAAAAGGATCTTACAGAGATGGAAAAGCTTCTGAAAAAGGAAGCCAAAAGGATCAAGGGGGTGGACACACACACACACACACACACACACACACACACACACCATGAGGAAAGGTTGCAGCATTTGGACTTTGCGACGAGAGGTGGGCAAGATAGAGGGACAGGATAGAGGTGTATAAAAATGTTGCAAAGTATGGTGAAAATGGTTTAGGAGAGGCTTCTCCATTCCTTCTTCCATAATACTAGATTTTTGGGCCATCCCAAGGAGCTGGGTGTTAAAAGATTGAGGACAGACAAAAAGCAAGGACTTCTTCACACAATGTACCTTTAAACTGTGGAATTTTTGATAGTCATCAGTCTGGAAGGCTTTAAGACTAATTAATTCACGGAGGGTAATTGTCTGGGGAAACTGAGGTTCAACCCATCACTCAGCCCTGAAAGCTCAGTTGGCAATCTTGGGCCAGCTGCTGTCTGTCGACGTAACCTACCTTGCAAGGTAGTTGAAACCATTAAAAAATTGAGAGGTGTGTGGAGTAATAAATTAAATCGGTGGGCCTTACTTCTAGTTAAGCATCCACTGTTAACCCCACCAGAAGCTTTTTCTGCCATGCCAGGAATCTAAAAATGAAATTTGAAGAGGCAATACTTGAATTCTTTGCCGTCTCTTCTGCCCAGTGGATAGGGATGCAGGACCCGAGTTCAAATCTTTGACCTCCTTGTAAAAAAACAAACAAACCCACAACACCATGAGATATAATGTAACAGATGCGCAAATATTAAAGTTCCCATTCCATAGAATATGACCACACAGCAAAGAAAAATAAATGGTGAAATGCAGCAGACCTGAGTTCAAAGCCCTGTCCAGCAGGACAATCTTGGGTCAGTCACAATCTCTCCGCCTAACCTACCCCACAGGGCTGTCGTTAGGATGAAACAACCGCCTTGAGCTAATTTGGGGTGGGGTGGAAGGCAGGATATTAAAACAGCACACAATATTTGGAAGAAAACGGGCCGCATCTTACCTCAGTCTCTCTTGCTTTCGTCTCAAGCAAACCTTCCCGAGCAGCCAGTAGACCCAGGAGCGGAATAATGCATAAGAAACTCAATATGCAAGGCCATTTAGGGCTTCTCTGCTTCTCCGTTGGTAGAAAGCCACGAGAAAAGCCGGCGGAAAACTTTTCCATATGCTCCATGCCTGACTTTAATTTAAAAAACAACAATGCAACACAGCAGGAAGGAAGGAAGAGAGAAATCAATGCAGGCCGTTGTCTGCAGCAGTAGCAAACTTTGCTGGAAATTGACAAAACTATTTGGAGGGGAGTGTTGAGGGGGGGGGGCAGGAGGGAAGAGAAGAGTAGACTTTACATTAAACTTTGGTTTGATGAGCCAAGTGGATTTTCTTTTTTTTATAAAAAATAAAATCAGCTCCTGCCAAGCCGTTTCATATTACTCTGTGATTTTCTGTTAACAGAGGAGGGAGAAAGGGGGGGGGCACCACTGGACAGCCCAACAGCTGTGCTCAGGGAAGCGAGAGAGAGAGAGAGAGAGAGAGAGAGAGGCAGCTCAGCCAGCTGTGTCTCAGCAGCTGGAGCAGGGAGGCGATTTATGCAATGACACCCTGCTCCAAAAAAAAAAAGGGGGGGAGTATAGGAGGGGAGGAGAAAATGGTGGGATGGAAAGCAGAAGCAGAATCCAGATTCAGAAGTTTCCCTTTGGAATATTTCATCGGGGGGATGTTCCATGTTAGGAAATGTGTTGTTCATTGACCGGCATCTTCTAGGAAGGCAGGGTGGGCCGAGACCAGTAGGAGCATCAGTTTCATCTGGTTGTTCTGCTTTCACAAGCTGGTAAACAACACTGGATCAAAGAAAGAAAACAAGGAGATCCAGGGCAATGCCAGCAACCGCTGCTATTCTTACTATTCTTATTATATAGAAGCCTCATGCCCAGTGTGACTCGGGAGTTCTAAGAAGCAGAACAAAAACAGCGGAGTTTTGCTTAAAATCGGTGGGATTTGGAAAGGTTCAATCCGCCATCTTGATTCAAAATGGCACCCAGTTAAGAACTCAAAAAGAGCCTGCCGGATCAGACCAGTGGCTCATCTCGTCCAGATACCTGTTCACACAGTGGCTGACAAGATGCTTGTGGCAAAGCAGCAAGCAAGATTTGAGGATTCTCCCCTCCTGGGGTTTCCAGCAACTGGTATTCAGAAGCATTGCAGCCTCCAGCTAAAGAGGCAGAACGTAAACATCATGTCTAGTAGCCATCGACAGCCCTCTCTTCCAAACGTAGCCGAAAACCAGCTCCATGATCTCAGGAAGCATCACGCAAAATCTGGATAAAACCAATGTGGTTCTAAAAGGTTGGGTCCACCATCTTGTTTCAAAATGGCTTCCCATTGTTTCTAAACGTCAGTAGTAACTGGTTCCTCGATCTCAGGACCGACGTGCAAAATGTGGTTCACCTTAAGAGGTGTCCAAATGCACAGAAATTGAACAACCGTCCCAAATACGGATGCAGATTTTGATCTCTTCGATTTCAGCCCCACCTTTTACCAGAAGGTACCAGGGCGGGTTACGCAACAATGTGACAATGTGTTATGTACTGAAGTTCTCACCCTGGGCAAGCAGGGGGATACTGTAGATAGTTATGCAAATGAAGGATCGAAAGTGACGTTCAGTGATTGGATAGTTTTAGAAAGTTGCAACAGTTACATTGTTCTGGAGCTCTATATAAGCAGGCTGACTGAGCTCCACAGTTCAGTTCTGTTCCAGCTTACAAATAAAGAACTGCTTTGGAAGAATCGCTGTGTCGTCTGATATGTTCACCCACAACTTAACACAATGCAAGGTTAAAAATCCGCAAAGCAAAGTAGAAATGTGAAGAACTGAAAGCAAATAATTTTGGGGTGGTGCCGAGTGACAGTGTGGTATAGTGGTTAGAATGTCCAAATGAGGACCAGGAAGAGCTGAGTTCAGATTTTTGCTCAGCCAGGAGGTTCAGGGCTAGCCAGTCTGTTGCTTGAAGCAAAGGTCAAGATGGCACCCACACACACGAAAATGCATGCATATAAAGCAAAGTGGACAGGGAGAGGAAACTTATGTCAGTCTTAGCAAGGCGGCAGTGTCCTCCACTGCTGCAGCATAGGTATGGGGGAGGCAGGTGAGGCCGGGGTGTGCACACAGCTCTGTCCTCTGACAGAAGGGAACTCCAGAGGAACAGTTTGGTGGAAGCAGGGCGGCCACCGCTGCTGAGTAGCACCTACAACTTGACTGCAGTTGCCTCTACCTAATGGTTGGGTTTGCCTTGACGAAGCTCAACGGGCAACTCTAGGCCAGTGGCCATCTCACAGCCTTGCCTACCTCACAGGGGCGTTGTGAGCCCAAGAAACAGCAGGGAGCGAGATTTGTGCACTGCCCTGAGCTGCTGGGAGCAAGCTCTTGGTTTGAGGGGAACCACCAAACTCAATTAACTTCCAGCTGATGCTCTGGAAGAGCAGAGTGTTGCTCTGAGTATTGCAAATGGTGCCTCCAAGCTGCTTGCAGGGAGGGGCTGAGGCATAGGAAGCTGCTCTCTGCCACTGTCAGACCGCTGGGTCCATCCAGCTCTGTGCTGTCTGCACTGACTGGCAGCAGCTGTCCAGGGTTTCAGATAGGACTCTCCCAGCCTGGCCAGGGAATGCTTGTAGCTCTGTGGAAGAGCATTTGCCTTGCACCCAGAAGGTCCCAGGTTCAATCCCTGGCATCACCAGGAGAGAGCCCTGCCTGAAACCCTGGAGAGCTGCTGCCAGCCAGTGCGGGAAGTACTGAGCAAGATGGCCTGACCCGTTATAAGGCAAACTTCTTGTATACCAGCAGATGGCAGAGATTGAACCCGGGACCTTCTGCGTGTAAGGCTCTACTTGCTGATCTGCCTCCCTTTCTCTACTCCATCAGTGATGAGCCTTAAACAGGTGCCACCCCAGAGAAGGTAAAAAATAAAAAAGAGGATTATAGGAAGCAATGAGGAGATATAAGAAACCATTACCCAGTTCTCTCCCTTGGAGCCTCCTTCAATCTGAGACAGGCAGAAAAGGCTGCAGTTTCCATGGAGAAAGAGAAACGGCTTTCTATCCCTGGGCAGGTTAGGGTCATGCTCGCGCCAAGGCAAGGGTGGAACGGTTTTCTTTCAAGCCAGAGAGCACTTTCTTGGAAAGCAAAGCTCTGTCGTTCCCCTCACGCTTTGAGGCAGAGACAGACACAGCTCCTAATATGAAGTTGAGGGATGCTGGCTCTTTTTAAAAAAAATATTAAAAAGTCAGGAGAAGCGAGATGTTTGCTCTGGAGGCACGATAGCCAAAGAAAACCTCTGGTGTCCGAGCAGCGGGCATTGCAGCTGGGAGGTGTGTGTGCCAGGGGAAAAATCAGATGGAGAACGGGACTTTGGGGGGAGCTTGCGTAGGTTTAGCAATTGAGAAAGATAGGTGGGCGCCTGGGAAAACAAGCCCCAATTCTCCTCCCTTGCAGGGAATTGATAAAAATCGAAAGGGTGGTATGATGAGACTTGAATGAGGTGCAGCTTGCAGCCCCAGTGGGCAGAGATGCCTGAGCAGGGTTCAAAGTCAAGGTTAAGTCTGCGATCTGGGCACAGGAGATGAGTTAAAAGCCTGAAGCACTTGTGCACAACATCCATCGTGTAGGCCTGATGTGGCCCTCCAGGCCTTCTGATCCAAATCACGAGGCCGTTTCGGCCAAGTCACGAGCCACAACATCATACGTGCACGGTGTTTTGCAGGCTCGGGCAATTAAGCTGCTAAAGAATCATGGGGTTTTTTTTTATTTTTAAAGCCTATAATATAAGCAAGTTAAAACAAAAGAAACTTAGATCTGGCCTAGGCATGCTTCGGAGAGAGGTGGTAGAATCGCCAGGTCAAAAGTTTACAGCTTCAGATCGTAAGTAGGGGTTAGGCTTATCTTCCTAACCATAATGAGGACTAGGAACTTGCGGGCTTTCTTTAAAAATGAAAATTGATAACACTTTGCACTGCATTCTATCCCCTGATTCTATACCAGGCCGGGGCTTGCCCCAAAAGATGGAAAATAGCCCTGTCCTTAACTGAACCATGCTGTTACTTTCTCCATTTTTTTTTTATAAAGAGAGGCTGGCTGTGTTTAGATGCTTTGACACACAGCCATGGTAAATGGTATTACATAAGCTGCACAACAGGCTATTCTTAATTCTCCCTTCTCTTTAATGAGAGTTTCTACCTTTACCCCCCTTCTTTCAGTTTTCACATCTGGCTGTTTGACTTGGCCGGTTCTCAATGATTGTTGAATCCAGCTCAATTTAATTTTGGCCCAAGGAGAGGGGAAAATATTCCTTGCAACCTCACATGTCTTTTTCAGTCCTGTGTCAAGAAGCGAGATAGAAAAGGCGGCGGGGAGGGAAGGTCATATGGAGTTATAAGAGAAAGTCCTGGGCATTGTGGTCATTTGTGGATGGAATGTGAGTCAGTTCCCCTTTACAGGCCAACCTACTTAAGTCACGCTTTCTGAAACAATAAACCAACTGAAATGCAGCACTTCTTCAAAATTTGCACTTCTCCAAATTTTGCAATGGTTAACATTTTTTTAAAAACCGTGCACCCCACGGTAAAGTGTGCATTCAAAAATGCATACGCCAGTGAACGCAACATACAAAAAATGTGTTATTTTTAGGGGACACTGCATGCTCAAAATGAGCACATTAGCCAACAATGCAGACAAAATTGTGTGTACGTCAGAAGAAAGTTGCATTAACACGCCGATGGGTTTGCGCAAGGACTAAGGAAGTTGATCAATCTGCAAACTGATGTGGAAATGAAACTTAATAGGTAGATGAAGCTGATGGACTACATGGAAATGGCGGAAATGACTGGCAGAATCCGAGACCAGGGAGAAGAGTCGGTGGAAGAAGATTGGGAAAAAATTAAAGTATATTTACAGAAATACTGCAAAATTAATGAATGTTAGAAGAATCCTGGAATGAAGTTATATGGTTTTAGCAGAAATGTCATAAAGAATTAAGCAAAAACTGATTGTTAATGGGCTAAAGTGGAAAATTTAAAGTTAGATTGTGTTAAGATAAATTATAGAACAAAAAAAGATTGAGAAAGATGGAAAGGATTTGCTGAAATTGCTAAATTGAACTAGAATACAAAAAAGGGAGGTATGAGGAGGTCGATGAAACAAGTAAATGAAAGGTAAAGATATGGAAATTGGATGTATTTTTAAAATGTTTTTGTTTTTCTTGTTGTTTTGATGTATTGTTTTTTTCTTTTTCTTTTTATTTTTGATGTATTGTTTGTTAAATTCTTTATTGTTTTGTTCTCTTTTTTTCTTTCTGTAACTATTGAACTTCTAATAAACATTATATATATAAAAAAGAAACTTAATATTGGAAACAGAGGGAACTTGTCATAGAGGCAATAACAGTGCATTTGTGGTGGATATATACTGGACCGTCCCCATATAATTCTGCTTTATTAGTTGGTTCTACAATACTTCCCAAATGTTGCCACACTATTTCACTACAAGACAACAAAAGTGGGGGCAGGGGAACAAGAACCCCTGGAAAATTTGTGGTACAAAAAGTTAGAGGATTTCAGTAGAAGTCACATCACACGCACTGATTGGAAACGAAGCGGTGTGTTGACCTCAAAACCTTTGCAGGTGGAAAGCAGCCCTGAAACTGCCCCTGACACCACTGCAAACACAAATCATCATGAATGCACAAGGAAAGCATATGGCTGGAAGGGCTGCAAAAGATAAAGAACAAAAATGTAAGGAGCAATGGAGAAAACGTCTTCCGTCAAGAGAATTCCAAGAATTTTAAAATTTGTTTGCGGGACAAGATGTCCCAGACAATTATGCAGATCCACAACTCACAAACAAATCTCTTTCTCTCTCTTGTCAATAGCAGCAAGCTCGAAAATATATCTGAGATTAGAACGGAAACGCAGGCAGAAATTACAGAGAAAAACATTGAGACTTAAACCAGCTGCTTGCGGGGAACAGCAACAGTTTATGTCTTTGATTCACTGCCCTGTTTGCAACCACAGCTATCTAGACACCTCTAGCAGCTCATATGCAGCCAAGGAGGCAAGAGTCTGCTGCCCCCTGGTGTTTCTCCCTAGGAACTGGCATTCAGAGGTATCCTGCTCCTGTACAAGGAGGTTCCACTCTTAGCCATATGCTTAGCTGTTAATAGTTGCTGGCAGACCTGCTCACCATTAAAATGTATTTAATCTTTGTTTACATGATTCATTTCATCATTGCTAGCCCTACCTGGAGATACCTGGAACCTTCTGCATTCAAGAGAGATGCACAACCACTGAGGTTTGCTTTTCCTCACCAGCACAGCATCCTTTCTGCTAGAATGATGTTCCCAGAAAACATTCACAAGCCAAGGCATGAAGGTAGCAACGTACTCATATCATTCATTAGCAGCACATGCTATTTACCCATATACTGCCTCTGATGCTGGAGGTTCCATTTAGTCATCATGGCTAGCAGTAATCGAGAGAGAAATGCTGATATATATATATATATATATATATATATATATATATGCAGGTTTTGGTGTCCTCGGGTGTCTTCCCGTGTAAAAGTTGGGGTGTCTAGGCGACGTTTCGACGAGGTCTCACTCGTCATCTTCAGGCTGGTGCTTTCGGCTTCTTGTTACTGGAACAGAGCAGGATCTCAGTGTTTGAGTTCCTATAAATACTGTTGAGGAGGTGTGGTGTATAGTCTCCAATGTTCTGGGCAGAGAGGAGGTTCCCAGGCTGGTGTGCCTTTTCTTCTTTTGTTCCTTAATTACTTGAGGGATATCTTGAGTGATTTCTTGAGTGATTTCCTGAATCCCACTTAGGTGGGTCATTAGGTGTGGATTAGTTGCTAAAGCCTTCGTGTCTTGAACTCTTGAACTTTGTGAAGAGTTTTTCTGAGAAGATGGCTGTACTGCACTTGGTTGTGCTCTGGCTTGGCTTCGTGTATAGGGGCGAGCTGTGGTTTTGTGGCCTGTGCCAGCCAGATCTGTGTAGGGATTGCAGGGGGGTGCAGCATCCGGAGGTGCCACCCTGGTTTGGCTACTGGATGGTGTCCCTCAAGTAATTAAGGAACAAAAGAAGAAAAGGCACACCAGCCTGGGAACCTCCTCTCTGCCCAGAACATTGGAGACTATACACCACACCTCCTCAACAGTATTTATAGGAACTCAAACACTGAGATCCTGCTCTGTTCCAGTAACAAGAAGCCGAAAGCACCAGCCTGAAGATGACGAGTGAGACCTCGTCGAAACGTCGCCTAGACACCCCAACTTTTACACGGGAAGACACCCGAGGACACCAAAACCTGCATTCCTGTACCCGTGAAAATCTACGAAAGCATATATATATATATATATATATATGTAAAGGGACCCCTGACCATTAGGTCCAGTCGTGGCTGACTCTGGGGTTGCGGTGCTCATCTCGCTTTATTGGCTGAGGGAACCAGCGTACAGCTTCCGGGTCATGTGGCCAGCATGACTAAGCCGCCTCTGGCGAACCAGAGCAGCGCACGGAAACGCTGTTTACCTTCCCGCCGGAGTGGTACCTATTTATCTACTTGCACTTTGCCGTGCTTTCGAACTGCTAGGTTGGCAGGAGCAGGGACCGAGCAATGGGAGCTCACCCTGTCACGGGGATTCGAACCGCGACCTTCTGATCGGCAAGTCCTAGGCTCTGTGGTTTAACCCACAGCGCCACCCGCATCCATATATATATATATATTCCAATCCCATTTTAAAACTGCCCAGGCAGGACACAATTAGACTCGCATACATTTCTCTCAATTCACAAAAAATATTTCCTCCTAAGGAAAAGGTTGGTGGTCTTTAAGAAGTTACTTTATAGGTACAGTAGTGAGGATTAGAACCCTCGTCTCCCAAGTCCTAATCCGACATTCTAACCACTAACTCAATTCTGAACATTGGGAATTTCTGCTCCACCATCTGTTTTTCATCGAACTTCTCCAACATCCCTTCCATTTACCTGGGAATTGGGCCCAAGCTAGCACCCTCATTCCCTTCTTTGCTACTAATTCCTCCAAGGTAGGCCACGACTTTCCTCCTCCTCCTCGGTTCATCACAATGCAAAGGGCGAGAAGCCAGCTCACCCAGAGGTTGGCGGAACTCTCAAATCGGTTTCAGCAAAATAAAGCCAACAAACATCTATCTGGAGGAAATGGTCACTATTCAAAGGTGGCATTTTGTGCTTCCGAAGGAATGCCGCTGCATGACTTTCCCCTAGGAAAGCCAAACATAAGAAGAGAATGGGCTGTGCCCAAAGGAGGAAACAATCTTTTCTGATTCTAAGTCTTTGTAAGACTTATCAACGACATTTGTAGGCCGCCCCGGGACTGGATAAATAAGCCAGGCTCCCCCAAAATCCAGATGCGGACCATCTTGACATTAAAAAGAGAAACCTTTGGCAAACCTGAAAACGCAGCGAGAGCCGGAATCATCCAACCCACAAAACACCGAGTTCCCGGGGCTTTGTAATGAGCCTGCCAGGGCAGGACCCGCTTGATCGCACCACGGGTTTTTCCGTTCTACAAAAACCGAGCAGGGAGGAGATTCTCCCTGCCTTCCTCTTCACAGCAGGCTAACCCCGACTTCGCTGCCCTTCACAGCTGGGCAGAGAAAGGGAACTACTTGTCCGTGGTCTCCGAACACTGCGCTTGTTCACTCAAGCCGCACCTCTTAGCATTGGGCTAAGTGATGGAAGAACAATTTGCTGCAGGTTCGGCCAGGGGGGGAGACGGCAAAGGGAAGAGATTGCAAAACTAGATGCAGTCGACACCGAGGGCTCCCCCGGACCAACGTCTTTTCGTGTAGCGTGTCATTGACGCAGCGATGGTGCATTGGTGGCGGATTTGACCAGATTCGTAGGAGAGGCTCTCAGAGGGTCATCTAGTCGAACCCCCTGCAATGCAGGATTCATACAGCCCCGTCCACACATCGTTCCGCTGCATCAGCTGCTCGGTGATGCTCCCCCGATATGATCGCGGACGACAGGGGCGTTCTTGCGCTCTGCCATAATCACTTATGTTTATTACGCACCCTACGCCAAAAAGGCCCCAGGGTTGCTTGCAACCATTTAAAATTCAGATTAAAACAAACTGCAGTCATAGGAAGAGGGCAGGTGCTGAAAATGTATGTCCCTCAGGTGTCAAATGCTAAGGTTGAAGAGCTGCCGTTTACTTATGTTACTGAAAATGTGTAATTTATTAGATATTATATTATGACGATGATGTAGCAGCAGTAAGCCTTTTTAGCATGTAAATGGCAAATAAATAATAGAATCATCACGTTGGGAGGGACCCTGAGGATCATCTAGTTCAGGGGTCGGCAAACTAAGCCCCATGGGCCACAAGCAGCCCACGGGGGTCGTTTAACCGGCCCCTGAGCCGCCCCTAAAACGAGCCACCCACTCGGTGAGTCCCCATGCGCTGCGCTAAACTTTTGCAGCATGGCACAGGGACTCACTTCCATGGCGCTGGAAATCGCGTCTGCACAGACACATGTTGGAAATTGCGGGGGCATGGAGTGAACCGGCCCAGGTGACCCCTGATTCTAGTCCAACCCCCTGCAATGCAGGAATATGCAGTGCTCCCTGCAGGGATTGAACCTGCAACCTTGGCATTATCACCACCACGCTTTAACCAACTGAGCTATCCAGGCTCAGCGTGGTGGGCCGTCCTCCTGACCCCCTTTCAAAGCTATCTCACGGCTGCAAATTCCATACAATATAATTAACACTTCCTGACTTTGCCTTGTTTTGCTTTTTGCTCATTGTCGGGTGGCTCAAGGAGCTGCTCAGGCTACAGAAGCCTCTCGTTGCCACCCAAAGCGCAGAAAACCTTAACTAGCCGCCTTTCTGAGATTTCAGCCATGAGGGCTAGAAACTTAAAAAAAAACACACCCACAAACTCAATATCATCAAGGCAGCTGAATTTTGCAGCCAAATGCCATACACAGTGGTAGGGAAAATAAGACAAAACACTCACCTTGCCATGTGTCCAAGTCGACCCATCTCACTGATATTGTCCGGCGTGCTTCAAAAGGAGCAAAGGCACTGGTGTTTGTTAAACCTGGACGTCATGCCAACCATGGTTTATTGTGCCATTCTGGAGGCAGAGGGTATGGTTCAGGATCCTCTGCTTGGTTAATAGCCATGTACGGTCCCATACTTCCAAACCTATTGCCATGTGGTTAGTTCCACAGAATAAGAGTATGAATTAACACCCCCCCTAGGGGAACCTCTTGTGAATGAAGTATCCCCAAAGAGGGCATGGACAGGTGGGTGGCTGGCTGGCACCAGGAAATGAGCACCCTACGCTACCACATTTTACTGCAGGCCCCCTTTTGTCAAAATACACAGAGTGGTACCTTGGGTTACAGACACTTCAGGTTACAGACTCCGCTAACCCAGAAGTAGTACCTCGGGTTGAGAACTTTACCTCAGGATGAGAACAGAAATCACGCGGCA
Source organism: Podarcis tiliguerta (assembly GCF_965153285.1). Lineage (NCBI taxonomy): Eukaryota > Metazoa > Chordata > Lepidosauria > Squamata > Lacertidae > Podarcis > Podarcis tiliguerta. The sequence goes on along the minus strand of NC_139541.1, from coordinate 19,010,220 downwards.
GCGGCGGGAGGCCCCATTAGCTAAAGTGGTACCTCAGGTTAAGAACAGTTTCAGGTTAAGAATGGACCTCCGGAATGAATTAAGTTCTTAACCAGAGGTACCACTGTATAACAGTCCTACTCTGCTTGTGAAACATACAGTCATTAAGGGGTTTTGTGGTGTTTTGGACTACGTAATTCTGTTTGTGTGGTGTGTATAAGAAGTCCCAAGAGGCGTATGAGACGAGGGCAGAGCTGAGGGAGAGAAGGAAAACAGGGCTATTCCATTACCTCTGCTGAGAAACCAGCTGTCTTTGGACCTCCCTCAACTTTGTCCTCAAGGCAAGTGTCCAATCAGGCTACCTGAGCAGATTCTATCCCAGCCGGCCATCATAGTAATTTTCGGCACTGGTGCCTTGTGTTTCCTCCTCCCTCACCAGTCCTTTTTCCTTGTGTGTCATGTATTTCAGATTGCAAGCTCCAGCATTCAGGGACTGTCTCAGAGCGACCTGGAAAAATCAGGAGAGCGCACCTTTTGGGGCTCCAACTGAAATACATAATAAAAAAACAGTAGAGCCCCCCCATTGCTAAGATCCTCTGCAACACGCAGAGACCAACAGCAAGGCAAGCCTAGCAAAGAGAGTCCCTGGGAAGTTTTGAAACAAGGTTCAACAAATGCCTTGCACATTTCCACCAGACCTGTGTCAGGATCTGCTTGACCCTGAAAGCAAAAACACTCACAGTCGCATTAAGAGTTTGGACGAGCATGGCTGACTCAATTTGGTACGTTGCAGCAAACCATGGTTTCCCAACACACAACTGAACTGTGGCTCAGAGCAACCAGTTGGCTTTCATTCTCAGCCCCCATCCCAACCTACCCAAAGCATAATAAATTATCCTTCTTTCTCTGGAGAGGGACTGTTGCGTTTGCTGTGGCTTGTCAACGTTCAGTTCACACCAAAGCCCAGATTAGGCTCCCTTTAACCACAAGGACAGTGTTAAACACCTGAATCATTTGCACTAGGCATGGCCGGGGGGTGGGATATGGAAAATGTCTTAAATCAAGGGTGGGATGGAGGGGGGAAATTGTTTGTCAATTCATTTTTCATTTTTTATTGACTTTTAATAGAACTCTCTCATTGGAAAACACCTGCGTGTGGCATTTTGGGCATTTTGAAGAAATAAAAACATTTGCACTTCAACATAGAAGAATATTTCTGTTTCAGTGTTTTGGGTTTTTTTTTTAGCCAGTTCCTACTCTCTCTCTCTCTCTCTCTCTCTCTCTCTCTCTCTCTCTCTCATACACACACACACACACAATCTCTGTCCATCACCATTTATCACATTGGATCATGGCTTTGTTAAAATAGAGGATTCTCTAAACTGGAAGGCGGCGGCGGGGAGGGGAATGTGTGGAATATTTGGTTGTGAGCGTCCTCTCTCCAACGAGGCCTGCCCCTCACTCCAGGAAAGGAGGAACCCAATTTACCCTCCACCTTTTTTTAAAGTGCAAGAATATTGCTTTCCTTGCCCCGCCCCCCTCCCCAGTTTCCCACCCTCCACGGAACTGAAAGAAACGTGCTTGTCTTTTCTCTCTCTCTCTCTTTTTTGGAAGATCGTGTATTTTTGTCCCTTCAGAAGCTGGATAAGGCTACGAAGAAGGAAAAAGAGTCCACACGCTACACCAAGAGGTCTTCCTCTCTGCAGACCACCGTTTTGGGCCCTCGCGGGCTTCCGTACACAGCACCCCTCAGTTGCGTCCAGTCCGCCTCATGGCTCACGGCCACGCTTATTCTAGTTATTCTTAAAAAGGGGAGGGGGAACGATAAAAGCAAGCCATGTTGGGCCTTGGAATTCAGGGGTCCCCAAATCTCATGATTCTCCCATCACCAACTGCCTCTCTCACATTCCTTCGTGGCTATTAAGAAACAGGCCGGTTGCGATTCTCATCCAAAAGGGGGGGAAAACAAAGAAATTAAGAGGGAGGGTGGGTTTGCGGCAGGGCAGAGAAGGAAGAGCGAGCCGTCTTCAAACAAAGATGTGTATCCTTTCCCGGATGGTCTGCCGGCAAATGGGGCAGACGGAAAGGGCGGCGCTGCACTCCTGGCATGACCCGTGCCCGCACTGGAAGATCAGTTTGATTTGGTTGTCGATGCAAATGGGGCAGGTGATCCGCTCCTCCATCTGCCGGTAGCGGTTCTGGAGGTCTTCCATCAGCTTCTGTTGGCCGGTGGATTCCGAACCAGAAACGCACTCCACCTCCGTGCTGTCTGTTCGAGGGAAGAGAGGGAGAGAAAGTCAGACGGCTGGGTTCAGTGCTGTCTGCATGGGCTGGCAGCAGCTCTCCGTGACTGCAGGCAGGTTTAGATTTCCCAGCCTGATCCGGAGACGCCGAGGATTGAGCTTGTGGCCTTCCGCGTAGAATCGTAGGATTGTAGAGTTGGAAGGGACCGCGAGGGTCATCTAGCCCAACCCCCCTGCAGTGCAGGAATCTTTTGCTTGACGTGGAACTCGAACCCAAGACCCCGAGACAAAGAGTCTCATGCTCTACCGACTGAGCTATCCCAGCCCAGCATGAAAAGGAGACGCTCTGCCACTCCCACGTCCATATTTTCTATGCTTTGGGTCTGTCGTTTTAGGGAGCGGGACTTAATTTTTTGCAAATTTCTTCAGTGAAGGGATCTTAAAAATATGCTTCTGGGTAGGAGGAAAACCAGATCTGCTACTATTTTTGTGACTGGGCAACATCTCAGCTTGGTGAATCCATGTCTGATTAAAAAGCACATGAACTGCTCTCAGAAAACCAAATTTTACCCTCTGAAAATGTCAGGTGATGCTAAATAATAACAAATGGTAATAATATTGAATATATTATAACTGCAAGCACGTGGCAATCATTTTGAATGATTTCTATGCAATTTTACACGCATTTTGCTTACCAAGAAAAGCTAAATTGTATTAATTTAACCAAAATATACTTTGAATTCCCAAAATACACCTTTTCAGCACCCCTCTTTCCTAGAATTTGAAAAATTCAACACACCTTAATGTGAGAGTTTAAAACGAACTGTCCTCACCTTGCTTTAGCTTCTTGGTAATTGTCATTTGGCATTTGATGCATTTCTTCATTCTTCTGGAACATTCTAAGGATGAGGAGGGGGGGAAATGGTTGGAACAGGCGCCGGTTTATTTATTTATTATGTTCACACCCCGCCTTCTTCTTCCAAGGAGCTCAAGGGGGCCTACGTGGTTTTCCCCTCTCCCCATTTTATTCTCACACCAACCCTGCAAGGGAGGTTAGGGCTGAGAGGCAGGGATTTGAACCCTGGGCCTCTCCCCATTTCGGTGCAATTTTGCTTTACAGCACCCCAGGGAGGAAGTGCAAACAGGAAAAGAAAAGGCATGCCCTCAGGGATCAAAGATGGCGTTGCTCCCTTTATACCTTCACATACGATGCTGTGCTGACAAGGGGAGAAGTGGATGAGCAGGGCCAGCTCAGAGCAGACCAGGCACTCGGAGGGAGCCGCCACCTTCGCCACGCTGAGGTTGGTCATGGTGTTGGGGGTCGTGTGCACTCGCCTCTGGCTGCACACCACCGTGGAGTTCTCCGAAGGGTCCTGCTGCTCCCTGCAGACGCCAAAAGCGGAAGAGACACAGAGAAGAACTAGGCGTCAGGTCTGAAGCTGGGCGAGCATCTGCAGTAATGAATGCTGAGAGAGAGCGCTGCGGGCGCCAGCCACAAAATGGCCGCCGTGGCGGCACAGCACAACACAAGATGGCTGCCGTGCGGGCACGGCGTGGCACAAAATGGCTGCCGCCTCTACAAGTGCAGAAAGCAGGGGTGCCAACTTGAATGAAATACTGTGGGGGCCCAGGTGAGCCCTGCCCCGCATAATCAATCACATGACACAGAGCACGCACATTATTTGAATGGGACAGCCCATCAATTTTGTGGGGGTGGGCAGCCCCCTCAAATATGTTATTGTGGGGGCAGGAGCCCTACGACCCTTGGGAGTTGGCTCCTATGGCAGAAAGGGAGGGAGAGGGCCACAAAGTGTGTTAACTCCATCCCATCAATGGAAGGGGTAGGTGCTTAAATCAGCCACTGTCGCGCTTGCTCCCAGAGCCAGAACAGGAGGGAGAGCGGGTGTCCAGTCCTAGTGTTCACGGGCAAGTCAAGGGGGGGGGGGGGTTGAACAGTGCAAACCAGAATGGAGAAGGAAGAGCAGTGTTTTGTGCATCACGAATTTTTGAGGACATATACTTTGCGGGCAATGTGTTGGGTCACAGCTGGCATAGAACATTTCAACAATGAAATGAGAAGAGGGTGCCCTGGAACGATGACATGCTGAAGTCAAGGAGAGAAGTCAGACCGGGAGAGGATGGGGCTGGTCCTACCTGAATTTTTGGGAGAAGTTCTTGATGAGCTGCGCTATACTTCCGTCCGAAACGAGGTCAAGGGGGGACTTCCCCCTGTGGTTGGCGTAATTGACGTCGGCGCCTTCTTGAGCCAAGTAGCATGCAATGGCCGCCCCCACGTTCAGCTCAAGATTTCCAAGGAAGCCAGAGGCCTGGAGCTAAAATGAGTGGTGGAGAAGTAAAAAAAAAATTAAAAAAAAATGGTTTTAAACATTTGTTATACATGTTATAGTTGTCAAAGAATTAAAATACTCATTAGCCCCCTTTTAGGGAAAGTGTCCTAAGAAAGCAGCTTCCATAAAAACATAAAATAAATATACCAATCTACTATATATTTTGCATCTGAAAAAGTTTTGAGGAGGACATGCTGCTTTTATTTCGAATCAGTGTATGCCCTGTCACTTACTGCTGAAATCCTGCAACTTTTTCCACCACAAATGTTTGGATTGGGGGGGGGGGGGGTTCCTACTTTTGTTGTGCTATAGTGCAAGAGTTGCCACCCCCCCCAGCTCCCAGAATAGCATTTGGATGGGTCCAGTTTAAATCCACAATTTAAAATACACAATTGTGCCAATGACATGCTGAAGAAGACACCCACACAAAAAAGTCAACGCAGCCGTTCGTATCTAAAACACAATTTAGATGCAATTAGGATGTAGATGGGGATCTGCGGCCTTTCAGATCCTGCTGGACCACAACTTGCATTACATACAGAGTGACCGTCCCTCTTACATGTTAATCGGTCCTCTTCATTGGGGAAGAGCTGTAGCTCAGTGGCAGAGCAATCAAGCCTGGCGTGCTGAAGGTTGCAGATTCAATTTCCAGGTACGGCTGTGAATTATCCCCAGTCTGAAATCCAGGACAGCTGCTGCCAGTCAGTGTAGACAACACTGAGCAAAATGGGCCAATGGTCTCACTCAGAATAATGCAGCTTCCTACATCTAATGGGCTGTAGCTCAGTGGCAGAGCATCTGGCTTGCAGACGCAGGCAGGTTCAATCCCTGGAATCTCCAGGCAGATGAAGGAGAGACTCTGTCTGAAAACCCTGAAGAGCTGCTGCTGGTCAGTGTAGACAATACTGAGCCAAACCAATGGTTTGATTCAATACACAGCAGCTTCCTGTGTTCCTGTCTCCAAAGGGAAGGGCTATAGCTCAGTGAGAGAGCGTCTGCCTTGCAGGCAGAAGGACCCAGGTTCAACCCCGGTTTCCAGGGAGGGCTGGGGGAAAGCCGCTGCCAGCCAGTGTAGACAACACTGAGCTCGAGGGACCACTGGCTGGTCTTGGGGAAGAACCTCCTATGTTCTCCTTTTCGAAAGATGCAATGCAGTAAAACCCATCTAAGATCTAGGCAACTGGTTCTAGGAGATTGGTTCAGAATCTCCCTTTGTCTCTCACACACACATACCTTTGACAAGAGGCTTTCCTCTCCCTCCTCTTGCTCCTTGGCCATGATGGACACGAGGTGCTCCCTCTCCAGGACGATGTGCATGGCCGTGTCGCCGTCCTCGTCCTCCGCGTTGACATCGCAGCCCTCGCTCACCAGCAGCCGCACCATCTCCATGTGGCCTTGCGTGACGGCCAAGTGTAGCGGGGTCTGGTTGCGGTTGTTCTTGAGGTTGATGTCGCAACGGCCCTGAAAAAGGGAACGGGGTATGCGGAGGCCGTGGGCATGCTGGTCGGGTTCATAGAATCATAGAGTTGGAAGAGGCCTCAAGGGCCATCGAGTCCAACCCCCTGCCAAGCAGGAAACACCATCAGAGCACTCCTGACATATGGTTGTCAAGCCTCTGCTTCAAGACCTCCAAAGAAGGAGACTCCACCACACTCCTTGGCAGCAAATTCCACTGTCAAACAGCTCTTACTGTCAGGAAGTTCTTCCTAATGTTTAGGTGGAATCTTCTTTCTTGTAGTTTGGATCCATTGCTCCGTGTCCGCTTCTCTGGAGCAGCAGAAAACAACCTTTTTCCTACTCTATGTGAGGGTGGAAGAAAGACAGCAGTGGCGCTCGGCTTGCCAAGACAACGCCATGGTTCCAGTTTGCAAAACCTGGCTCCTCCACATCGCTCAGCTCCGATTGTTTGTTTTTCCTGGCCTGCAGCGCTGCAAGAAAGCAGGCTCTGGACTCTGCCCCCAGCGGGGGAATATGGGTTGCTGCTTGCGTGTGCGAGATGGAACCTGGATCAGGCCAAAGGCTCATCTAGTCTACAGCCTCCTGTTCTTGCCAGTGGCTGGCCAGTGGGAAGTCCTTGAAGACAACAGCTCTCCCTTGTTGCTACTCGCAAGAGGAGCCTGGCTGGTGGATCAGGCCAAAGGCCCATCTAGTCCAGTGTCCTGTGGACTAGTGGGAAGATTTGAATTGCAACATCACTCTCCCCATTTGAAGTGGCCCGAGAGTACGATGAATGAGATAAGGAAGGGCCCTACTTATGATGGCTAAGTTCCACCTCTACCGCCACCCCATAATACTAGAGCTCCGAGTCACCCAATGAGGTTGAACGCTGGGGAATTCAGTGCTTGGGAATTCGTCCCCCATGAGATGTAGTGTGGACCACCAAATTGGATAGCTTTAAAAGGATGAGACAAATTCAAGGAGAAGGCTCTCAGGTCCAGCGTGAAAGCTTCATCCATTGGCCACTGGGAGATCAGGTTGCTGGACTAAGATGAGCCACTGGGCTGATCCGGCAGGGCTCTTATTACGCTCTTATATTGATTTCCTTGCTGCTTACCTCTTTGATTAAGATCTCCGCCACCTCCTTGTGGTTGTTCAAGGCGGCGAGATGCAGGGCGGTGAAGCCATCTTCCTTCTTAGCGTCGACCAGCTGCCGGGCTCTTGCCAGGATCTTCTTGATGGCTCTGGGAGGTGGGAAAGATCAGAGCCAAGCGGGGTGGGAGGGGAAGGAGAAAAGAAAAAAGAGAGACCATGTCTAGGGTATTAGATGTCTCAAAGGGCAAGCATGCATTGCCAACTCAGTGGTTGCTAAATGGTGGCCTAACTAGTGGCCTAAATGGTGGCTGCTGGAAGTGACACAGTCCAACAGGCAGAAAAATGAGAGGCAGAAGAGCAAGAGAATGTGCACTGATCTTCCCAGGAACTGAAATTAGGAGAGGAGAAGGGAGGTTTTGGGTTTACCACAGGTGAGCTAAAACAAGCGTGAGGGAACCTTTGGCTCTCTGGATGTTGCTGAATGACAACTCTCATAACCCCTGATTATTGGCCATGTTTTCTGGGGCTGATTGGAGTTGTAGTTCAGCAACATCCGGAATAGAAAATATTCCCTACGCTCGAGTCTTAAAGGAGGAGGAATATTATTTAAAACATTGTTTCCCAAACTTGGGTCTCCAGCTGTTTCTGGACTACAACGTCCATCATCTCTAGCTAGCTGGACCAGTGGTCAGGGATGATGGGAATTGTAGTTCAAAAACAGCTGGAGACCTAAGTTCAGGGAACACTGATTTAGGAACTGCTGTGGCTCAGCAGCCTTAATGAGGGAAACCTTTCCTGAGAGGCTGCATTCCCCTCTGAACAACCTTCCTGGATCCCTACATGGCAGTGGTGGGCGGGGCCAGAGGCAAAAATGGGCGGGGCAGCAAATGCCAATTTTACCTGTGCATGGGAGGTAGGCCTGCTTGAACACACTCTCTATTCTCCCTCCAGGCAAGGAAGAGGTTTAATCAGAGCTCAGAGCCCACCCCTACCCCTGCAGCCAATCGGAAGCTGCGCCTTGGTTCCCGAATGTTTTAGAAGTCAAACAGACTTCCAGAACAGATTTCGTTCGACTTCTGAGGTACGACCGTAATTGAAAGAATGACAAAATAAGTCCACATATCGCTTTGAGGGAAAATGTCACCTAACGCAGTTTGTTCACAGCTCCCCATTGTCACTATGCTTAAGTGACTTGCGATAGATAACATTTTATGTACGTATATAAAAATTGTGGGAAATGAATAAATAATTTTAAAAAATTGCTTAAGTTCATTTCTCTCTTTTGCTTACAGCTTGTTCCCCTTCAGAGCCGAATGCTGCAACAGATTGAATCCTTGTTGGTTCTGGATGGTGAAATCGATGTTGGGGACTTCGGTGAGGGCCTCAATGATGCACTTGAAGTCGGCCGTGATGGCGTAATGGAGGGGGGTGTCGCCGTATGAATCCTTGAGGGAGACAGGTGGGACGGGACACAAAATCTCTGTCAGGTGTCTCCAAGAGGGGAGGGTAGAACAGAGACATCGTGGCTAGCAGCCGCTGATAGATTGATCCTCTGTGAATTTACCCATCACCCCTTTTCAAAGCCACCCCAGGGAGAGTACCATGAATAAGAACACAAGAAGATCCCGCAGCTGCTGGATCCAGTCAAAGGCCCATCTAAGTCCAGCATCCTGCTCTCAACAGTCGCCAATGGGAAACCTGCAAGCAGGACCTGGGTACAACAGCTCTTCCCACACTCCAAGATTCCTGGCAGCTTGCATTCAGGGATACCATTAATGCCCTGAGCAGCGGCCAATGACAGCCTTCCCCTCCGTCAATGTGCCTAAACCCCTGTTGATGTCCTCTAAGCTAGCCACTATCACTGCAGGTGCCAACCTCTTTCAATCCATAACGCCCTTGCCTGTTAGCTGCTCCGATCATCTCCACTTCACCGATGGGCACGAAGATTCCACAATACAACATGCCTCCCGCCCCAACCAGCTCAGTTGGCTAGAGCGTGGTGCTGATAACACCAAGGTCACAGGTTCGATCCCCACATGGGGCAGCTGCAAATTTCCTGCACCAGGGTCCCTTCCAACTCAATATAATTCTATGATTCCATGAGTCAGAATGCAAATGCAAAGATTAAAAAAACGAAACAAAACCCACCGGCAGGTTGACGTCGCAGTTGTGCTCGCACAGGGCCTGCACGACCTCCGTGAAGCCTTTGTTGACGGCAATGTACAGGGCTGTGCACTTGGCGTTGTTCCGGAGATCGCCGTTGGCCCCTTTGCTGACCAGGAAGCGGGCCACGTCTGCTTGGTTCCTGGACAGCGAGAGGGGTGAAAAGTCAAGAGGGAAGAGTGACAGACCACAGATGTTGAGGAACACCGAAAGCTGCCTTCTGCTGAGGCAGACCATTGTTCCATATGGTTCAATATTGTCTGCTCTTACAGGCAGCAGCTCTCTAGGGTTTCAGGCAGGTATCTCCCCCCTGGGAAATGCTGGGACTGAACGTGGGACCGTCAAACACCCTTGCTCTGAGATACAGCCCTTCTTTTAAGACAGTGGTTCTCAGATGGATACGAAAACTTATGGAAGATGCAGAAATGGCAAAACTTACCGGAAAAATAAGAAATCAAGATAACAAACGTTTTATAAAACAATGGAAATGGTTTGTGGAATATTTACAGACAGACTGTAAACAGATAAGAACACTGCAGGATTATTGTAATAACCTGCAGTTTTATAAGAGTATATATTTAAAGTTGATGAACAAATGAGCAAACTAAGTTAATTTGGATTTGCATAAAATATTAAGAATAAATTTAAGGAAGAGCATAAAGAGGGGGAACTCAAGTTTTGAAATGTTAAAAGGATGGTAAATTTATTGAAATGTATGAAATTGAAAATCATAAATAATATATATATATATATAAAAAGACGGTGGTTCTCAAACTTTTTTCTCTGGGTCACAGTTTCAGAATAAAAATTTGCTCCCACCGCACTAATTTTTAATTGATAAGGAATACATTGGAAAACAAGAAAACTCCTAGCAGTGCATTATTTATAACACAGAACACAACTACTTTATAATATGAACACGTGGCATCCAGAAAGTATAAAACAAGAGCACAAATCATTCCCAAAGTATAATTCTAAACGAGTCTGTACCTTAAATATGTATACAAAATCAAGAAGAGGTGTAAGCTTGTTTTGCTCATTTATATTAGGTCTAATTTGAGACAAACTCTCATCTCCTTATCAACACGAAGAAGCCTCTCTCTTTTCTGATCTTTCCTATTGATCAGAGTTGAAAATCCCTGTTCACAACAGTATGTCGTGGAGAACTGTAAAAGAGTAGCCAATGCCCCCACTCTCATTTTGAAAATATAGCTATCCATATTCTGCAAATTAAAAAGAATTATTTTGATACCTATCAGTGTAGCAACACTGAAATGTTTAAATGTTTCTTTGATTGTCCTTGAATCTTCCTGCCACGCTTGGCATTCCCTCCTGCCACACCCTTTGAAAACCTCTGCCTTAAGACACAGAAAGCTGTCTCACACTCTGAAGCATCTCAAAGCAATTTTACAATGCAAGAAAAAAGTGTACATTGAAGTACTCCTTGGAGCAGACCCATTGAAATGGCTGAACCCATGTTGGTTGCACCTATTAACTTCAGTGGGTCTACTCTGAATCACCCTACAAAAGCAGTTTCAAATAAATAAATTGTACTGCCATATTTAGGCTTTTTCCGATTTGAGGAAAATAGGGTGTATATAAATAGAACAGGCTATTATTAGAACTGGGCCTGCTGTGATCGGCAAGGAGGGCTTAGAAGAACTTTTTGGAGCTGTTCCTAGATTCATATTACAAACATTTATTCCTCAGGGGTTAAGTCCAGGGGTTTTAAGTCAGTGGTGGCTGGTTCCCTCTGAAGTTGACAGGGAGGAAGGCAGGTCGACCAATAGGAGGCAGAGCCAGAGCAAAAACAGACAGAGCTACACTCTGATTGGTTGTAAGTAAGAAGGCAGGCAGTGCCACATGGTGGACCAACTTCCATTGGACTAAGAAAGATGCAGCACAGATGGTATCTCACCCCCTCAAGACTTTTGAAGATGTATAAAAATTTAGCAAATACTTGTTGGAGGTGTGGTGGGAGTAATGGCGACATGTATCATATGTGGTGGACATGTAGGAAGATCAAAGTGTTCTGGGGCTTAATTTACGAGGAGTTGAAAAAAATGTTTGGAATAACTTTTTAAAAAAGACCAGAGGCATTTCTGTTAAGCATTGTTGGCAGGGACATCCCGAAAGCCTTTAGGGAGGTATTCTTATATGCAATGGCCGCAGCTCGGACTTTGATGGCAAAGGGGTGGAAGGAACAAGAAGCCCCGACAATAATGGACTGGCAGTACAAGCTACAAGAATTTGCTGAAATGGCGCAGTTAACAAATACCGTGAGAGGCAATTCAAAACAAAAATTTATGGAAAAGTGGGATAGATATAAAACATATGTTCAAAAATACAGTAAAGGTTCACTATCTATGCTAGCATTTGATTGACTTTGGAGTGAGACTGAGTTGAGAAATAAGACTAAGAGCACATATTGATATAGGAACATATTAGATAATATGTAAAGAAATATACAATAATAAGAGTACATTCATTTGTAAAAAAGGAACATACAACGGGAAAGACAGGAATTCTGGTGTGTTGGTATGTATATGCTTTTTGGGGGGAAATGGTTTTTTCCCCTTTGTTCTTTTTTTTGTTCCATTTTCTTTTTAGATATATAAAATTTGTATATAATTTTTGTATACATGTTGGAAATTATAGTAAGTCCTGTAATGTAATATGACAATGTTTACCGATGTAATATAAGAATGTTAATAAATAAATAAAATGCAAAAAAGGGGGGGAAAGGAGGGGAAGAGTGACAGCTGTTCTCAGGGGTCACTACCTACCCAAATGCTGCGTAATGCAGAGCCGTGTCCCCTTCCTCGTCCCACAGGTTGATGTTGGCATGGGCCTGCAACAGGATCTTCACCACTTCCACCTGTCCCAGGTAAGAGGCCACTTGCAAGGCTGTCCTGCCCTGGTTTTTGACGTCGACCTGATGGGAAAAGGTAGGGTCATCGTTTCATTTATTCAACAAGAAGGTCGATAAACAGCCAACTCAAAGCAACAACAACATAAAAATAACGAAATTATGAAGACCAATAAATTTACAGAACAAGGTGAATGACACTGAATCAAATTAATTCCCTAAAATTTAATTAGAAGTTTACTGCAGGTGACGAAATAGCAGAAGTGCAGGTGTCTGTCTGGTTTCAAGGGGAACGGTGTTCTAAATTGATGGTGCCACTTCACTAAAAAGTCTTTGCAAGTTTCCCTGAATACCAGTTCCTGGGAATCAACTGGGGAGAGTGTTGATGTGGCTTTTGCAGGCTTCACTAAAGGCATCCGGCTGGCATCTGTGAGAAAAGGATGCTGGACCAGAAGGACCTTTAGCCTAATCTACCTGCAGGGCTCTACTTAGGTTCTTACTGTTGCTTGCATTTACATCTGATAACTGGATACAACCTACTATTGCGTTGTTGTTTTTTTAATGTCCAGGGGTCAGCAAACTTTTTCAGTAGGGGGCCGGTCCACTGTCCCTCAGACCTTGTGGGGGGCTGGACTATATTTTGGAAAAAATAACAACGAATTCCTATGCCCCACAAATAACCCAGAGATGCATTTTAAATAAAAGCACACATTCTACTCATGTAAAAGCACCAGGCAGGCCCCACAAATAACCCAGAGATGCATTTTAAATAAAAGCACACATTCTACTCATGTAAAAACACGCTGGTTCCCGTACTGTCTGCGGGCCAGATTTAGAAGGCGATTGGGCTGGATCCGGCCCCCAGGCCTTAGTTTGCCTACCCACATTCTAAACAGTTGTTTTAATTGTTTTCACCAATAATTTTTATTGCTTTATCCTTTTTGTAAACTGCTTCAAAACTCTTTTTTTTTTAACACAATAAAGTGGTACATAAATTTTGCAAAAGGAAAAGACCATTCTCCTCCTCCTGAAGTTTTCAGCGAATGGTAATGAAGAGACATTGCCACTTCTGAACCTCAGAACCACTCTGATTTCAATGGGTTCTGCTATGACAAGGGCTAGCGTTGGCTGTAACCCAGTGATTATTTTTTAATAAATAAATACTTTAAAAACAAATTTGAACACACACACATACACAAAGTTTTAAGATATTTTTAAAAATACAATATCTGCCCTGCTGCCAGAGACGACTTGCCTTGTCGGGATATTTCTGAACCAGTTCCCGGACCTTGGATGCATTTCCATGTGCAGCCTCTATGACCAGGCGCCCTGGGCTGTCCGCTTCCATCTTTTGGGCCAGCAGCCTTCCCAGCACAGAGAGCAGCGTGCCTGTTTGGAGAGATGGGAAATAGTCCTCCAATTAACGTACTTTCCCATGCAGCAAGGGCTGCTTTGGATTGGCTTCCGTTTTGGCAATTTGGCGTGCGTCGCTTGCAGTTGTAAGCGTTTGCCAGTTGGGCGAGTGATATTCGGTTCCACATCCCCTCCCCCCCAATTGCTCAACAACTGTGGATATTCCCTCCCCCCAAAAAGCTCAACAACTCTGTGCCATCTCCCCCCATTTTCTTAAATTTGAGCCCCTCAATTAGGGGGCGTCTTATAGACAGAAAAGTACAGTGGTACCTCTGGTTACGTATTTAATTCATTCCAGAGGTCCGTTGATAGACAGATAGATAGATAGATAGATAGATAGATAGATAGATAGATAGATAGATAGATAGAGATAGAGTGGTACGTCGGGTTAAGTACTTAATTTGTTCCGGAGGTCCATTCTTAACCTGAAACTGTTCTTAACCTGAAGCACCACTTTAGCCTATGGGGCCTCCTGCTGCCGCCGCGCCACCAGAGCATGATTTCTGTTCTCATCCTGAAGCAAAGTTCTTAACCCGAGGTACTATTTCTGGGTTAGAGGAGTCTGTAACCTGAAGCGTATGTAACCCGAGGTACCACTGTACAGATGATTAAAAGGCTTTCCCCCTCCCTCCTAAGCTGGCTACTGCTTTCCTTTCAGACTCCTCACTTTTAGATTCCTTGGCATCTTCGGTGGTCATGAGGTTTGCATCCTCCTCCCTCTGGTAGGCCGTCAGGCAAGCGGGGTTGAAGGTCCAGGACTGGCCTGCAAAAGACACCCGCAAGTCCCCATCTCCAAACACTTTGATCACCTTGCCAATGTGCCCCAGGGTCTGCAAAGGAAAAGGGAAAATTGAAACGTGAGGGGTGGGGAAACTCCTTCTTGTTATTCATCCTTTTTGTTCCGTCTAAGTAAGAAAAGCAGCAGAACATTACATTGTGGAGTACTCCTGTTTCCAGCCAGCCATGTCCTTTTGAAGAATGTGCCATCCATTTCAGTGGCCGGCCAGCCATGCCCCTTTCCAGGATATACCATTCCATCGCCCCTCCCCACAACTGTCAAGTCAAAATTCCATAGCCACTGAGCAATATATAGCAGGTGTGGGGAACCTTCAGTTGCTGCTGAACTACAACTCCCATCAGCCCTAGCAAGCTTGACCAATGGTTAGAGGGACGATGGGAGCTGGCAGTTCAGCAATATGGAGGGCCAAAGGTCCCCCACACCTGGGACATGGGATTCCAAGACAGCAAAGCCTTAATGCAAGACGTCAGGCACTTTTAAAAAGGGTTATTTGTCATTCAGCTCCTTCTAAGAAAAAAAACAAAACCATGAAGTGCTATAGAATAATATACTGGCTGTGCAAAAACTCAACAAGGGTTACTCAACAAGTCACGATTTGCGGGTTGAATGTGAGATACTGGTCATATTTTTGAATGCTTCCCCTTTAGGGCTGTTAACAGATTTTTAAAATGTCTTTCTTGCTGAAGGAATCAGCAATCCAATCAATTAAAAACGGATGCAGTGAATCTGCACACAACTCAAAATCCTGCATGCAAATGAAAAGAGAGAGGGGGGAGAAATCATTCTTTGATTTTAGATGTCATAATGAAGGCTTTGGAGTTTTTTTTTAAAATGGATTTATTCTAATCATTTGAGCAAGGCTGTAATCCTTTTAAAAAAAACAACAACAACACATTGACATTTTATGATTCATTTACTTAACAAAATGTATATACTGTTCACTTGTCCATGAGACTGTTGACTAGGGAGCAAGCCTTGCTGAACAAAGTAAAGAAATTGTATGCAGTGTACACTTTGGGGGGGTTTTAAAAAATTGATTTACCAAACCAATTAATCAAGTCAGGCTGCAATCCTAAAGAAGAAAAAAAAAGAAACCCACTCACTAGGGAGTAAGCCTCACTGAACAAAGTGGGACACACCTCTGAGGAAATATGAACATGTCTCCTGAATTAACAAAATAAAATGTTGCATCCAAAAATATTTTGCGTGCAGGAAGTGAGCACTGAATGCTTCTTCTCCTTTGCTTGTGTGTCAGCTGAGAAACAGTGTTTTGTGTATTTCATTTCATTTACCGTATTTTTCGCTCTATAGGACGCACCCGACCATAGGACGCACCTAGTTTTAGAGGGGGAGAACAAGAAAAAAAAATTCTCTCCCTCTCTGCGCAGTGCCCCTTCAGCGAAGCGGCAGGAGAAATGGAGCCCCTTCCATTTCTCCTCCCGCTTTGCTGAAGGGGCGCTGCGCAGAGAGGGAAAGCTGTGCAGAGTCTCTCCAGCAAAGCGAAGCCAGGAGAGCAAGAGGGATCGGTGCACACCAATCTCTCTCGCTGTCCTGGCTTCAGCGAAAGCAACGCAAAGCCTCCGGAGCGCGGCGGGAATGCTTCCACTGCACTTTGGAGGCTTCGCGTTGCTATCGCTGAAGCCATGGAGCCTGCATTCGCTCCATAAGACGCACACACATTTCCCCTTAATTTTTGGAGGGGGAAAAGTGTGTCTTATAGAGCGAAAAATACGGTATATCCCACCTACTTTCTCCAAGGTGCTCAAGCTGGCATATGAGGTTTCCCCCACCTCCTCATTTAATCCCCACAACAACCCTGTGAGGTAGGATATGCTGAGAAGCAATGACTGGCCCAAGTGAGCTTCATGGCTGAGTGGGGATTTGAACCCTGATCTCCCAGGTGTTAGCCTGACCCTCTAACCCCGTGGTGGCAAAATTTGGCCCTCCAGCTGTTTTGGGACTACAATTACCATCATCCCTGACCACTGGTCCTGTTGGCTAGGGATGATGAGAGTTGTAGTTTAAAAACAGCTGGAGGGCCAAGTTTGGCCACCACTGCTCTAATCACTATACCGCACTGGCCGGGGGACATAATAAGGCAAAGATTTTGTAGTGGGCAAGATGGGATTGAAGACCCCTTTGCCGGGGACAGCTTGGGCAGAAGCCAATCAGTGGGCAGAGCTGATGTTAGGAACTCTGGAAGCTGCCTGATGCAGAATCAAGACCATTGGTCCATCTAGCTCAGTACTGTCTGCACTGTCTGGCAGCAGCTCTCCAGGGTTTCAGACAGCTGTTTCTCCCAGTGATGCCAGGGATTGAACTTGGGACCTCCTGTATGCAAAGCGGATGATCTACCAGTGCGCCCTTCCCCTACTGGTCCATCAGCCCTCACTGCTCTTGTTTAAAACATGGTGGCAGCTGTTAAAATTTCGGAGAGCTGCGTTCGCATTTTAACACACCAGGGGAGAGGGGAGAGGGGAAAAGCATGGACTGGATTGTTTTAAGTAACTGCGCTGTCTTGGAATAGAAGGACACTCACAGGGGTCATTTCATCAGTCCACTCCCCGTGACCAGCTTGCAACTGCTTGATTCTTTCCATATCATCTATCACCCGGACAACATCATCAACCCAAAAGGTGTTGAGCTACAAGGAAAAAGAAAATCAGAAGCTTTTTTCTTTTCGGTGCGTGGGGGAGAAAGGAATCATAGGAAAGAAAGAGAGAGAGATAGATATATACTATATTTTCTATTATAAAATAATATAATATACACAGCTGCCCAGAGCGGCTGGGGCAACCCAGATAGATGGATGGGCTACAAATAATTATATAAGTATTATTATTATTATTGCTCTTATATTTTATAGACAGCTAAATCCATCAAGCATTAACCGCGGGGATGCAGGATGGTGGCGGTGACCGTCCCTGGGTAAGATTTCGGCAAACATTCGTAGGGCCTTTTAACCCAGCCCTCCAGACGTTTTTGAACCCAAGCCCTGCCACTCACAGCAATCTACAGTGGGGGTTTTTGTGGACGCCATTTTGAATCAAGATGGCGGACTCACTGAAGCTTTCAAAGCTGCCTCAGTTTCAACCACCGTTTTCAAAACTGCACAGATCTGGTGGTTTCTTATAATTCCCAAGGAACGCCAGGTGAGAGGCTCCTAATATCTACCATTTCTTAACATTGTTTATTGATCCCTGTATGTGGGTTCCCCCCTCCCCCCGCATTTCAGACAAACATATGCCCTTTAAATTAAAGGAAGTGAACTTAGTTGATTTCTGTGTGAGGGGATCCCCTGTTTTCTCTTTATGCTGTGTGCTTTAAATGGACATGTGTTTCGGTTCTCTTAAAGACCAGGGATTGGGAACAAGATTTGGCCCTCCAGATGCTGTTGGATTCCCAGCGCCTTCCAGCTCCAGCCAGCATGACTAATGGTCAGAGCTAATGATGGGTCATGGGGGCTGGAGTTTACAGCAACAGATAGGGGGGTCGTGCCCCCCCATCCAAGTTCTTGAGCAATATACACAATAGAAACTAAAGCAAAATAGAGACTGCCCTTGTTCAAACAGGAAGGGACTGCTCTTCCATTGCTTAAAAAACAACAACAGGTAGCCAGCTTTTTCCTTCCATCATGTGTTTCTTGTTCCTTTAATCAAGCAACTGATTAAACTTCACTTTGATTAACAAAGCGCTTCTGGTACGGAGGGTGAGACAGCCACAACTGCCACTGACATCGGCAAGGGAGGAGGGGAATGCCATTGAGCACTCTCTCACTAGGATTCTGCCATCAAGACTCAAGCTGTGCGGCAGGAGCTGCCCTGGCCAGGACATTGTCACTTACGATGTTCCTGGATCTGGTGTGCGGGAGAGAGTGCTTCGGGACTACCCCTTATCAAGAGCAAGGCACTCAGAACTGCCGCTGACAAAGAGAGTTGCTTGTCAGAACTTGTGCTGGAGCCAAGCGCAGCCAGAGAGAAAGCAGATCGCCTTTCTCCCCACTCCTTCCACACAACAGCAAGCAAACGCTGAACGTCAGAATTCAGCGACTGCCAACATCTTATCGGTGTATCTCTACACAGCTTCACACGTGTCACTTGGGCAGGGAGAAGGATTTGTTGACAATTGTCCACGAATGTGACAATGACCAATTATTGATAACTCACTGAGATATACACTTGCTGGGACAAAACAACGATCTGCGGGGGCAATAACATTTGGGGAAGCATCATGGAACAACTAATAAAGCAAAAGGACATGTGGACGGTCCAGTACAAATCCAGTACTATTGCATCAGTGACATGTTGCAGCACCCTCCAATAATAAACCAGCCAACAAATGCTATTCTCCTGCTAATAGGCTCCCCTTCCATTCCCTCTCCTCCCCCCCCCATCCGTCTATGAACTACGGCACAATTTTTAGATCCATCGCCAGGATGCGTCAGCCGCACTCACCTTGGTCAGAGCACCTGGATGGAACGTCCAACGGGTATCGCTATTGAACTGGACTCTGACGTCTCCTCTGTCCGTGATTCTGTGGACAGTTCCTGTTTGGCCAATGAACTTTGGAAGGAAAGGAACGGAGAAGTATTGGGGAGGAGCGGGGAGATGAGGAGAGAGAAAATTAAAGGTTGTCATTTGAAAGCAAGAAACGCGAGTTTTTACCATCGGACGCCTCCCCTGCAGCAAGCCAGTAGCCCCTCCTCGCTCACAAATACATTTTCAAACTGCGGAAATATTCATTGCTAAAGTCCATGGCCAGAATAATATTCATGGATCAAAGCAACAGACGTTTAAAACACAAGTTCACACAAACAGTTATTATTTCTTAAGATTTATCTTTTGCTGGCGAATGATAATCAGAGTCTCCAAGCGACTTACCCGCATTTAACGTGCGTGCATTCACCTTTAAACGCTTGACAAAAACAAAAAAAAACGAAACCAAGGGGGTGGAAAGGGGGCAGGCTTCTGGGAAAAAAAGACTTTGGCAATCCTGCCTGGCATTGAACCCAATGTATTTTGACTATATACGATTTGGATTTTGAATGTAAACCCCGTGTACATTGAGTCTCACCTGCATATTATTCCATTAAAAAGTAACATGAAACATTAATATTCTCATACAAGCACATATAATTTTCTCTTACACCCGTACGCACAACAGGAACAGTAAGCTTTGGTAGCACACTAACAGGAGAACAAATCAGATCACTCCTTCAGTTGTATGCAATGTTAATCCTACTCAGATCAGGCCCACTGAAATTAACTTGGGTCCAATGCTTTCAATGGGTCTACCCCATGTGCAACTTCTTCCTCCTCCTCCTCCTCCTCCTCTTCTTCTTCTTCTTCTTCTTCTTCTTCTTCACATTTACGTTCTATAGATAGGTTAGGCTGAGAGAGACTGACTAGCCCAAGTCCACTCAGCGGGTTTCATGGCTGAGTGGGGATATGAACCCTCCTTGTCTCCTCCTAGATCCAATCCAGGACTCTAACCACTATACTGCACTGGCTTAGCTGAATACAAACTCCTGCAGCAGTAGAAAATATATTATTTAAAAAATGGATAGCACAAATGAGAACGGCAACAAAATGTTGCAGTGTGGAGACCTCCGTCTAGGATTCTGTTCCATTCTTCGCCAACCAACAGTCAATCACAATTCTGTGGCCACTGAGCATGCTCAATCCCCCTGGAGTTTTTGGACCTCCTCCCAGTTTAAAGCCCCCCCCCCCATTCTTTTTTTTTAAAAAATGTGGTCCCCTACCTCAGCCATTTTCGGGTTCCATCCCCCGTGCCCTTCCTGCATCTCTCGCAAGATGTCGATGTCCAAGAGGCATTTCACTTTGTCCCCATGCTGGAACGGGTGCCTATCAGTGCTCTCTTTCTTCTGCAACTCGGCCGGCTTACCTGCAGAAAGAGAGAGAAAGAGCAGCTGCCGACAGCGGAATGCACAATTTTCCATCTTGAGTGCGTTCAGACAACAAACTAAATCCTGGGGTAGATGGGCAATCTCTAAAAGCAAGACCAGAGGCAAAAAATGCTGCATATGTAGGCAGATGAAAGTTACTGACTACATGGAATTGGCAGAAATGACCGGCAGAATCAGAGACCAGGGAGAAGAGACGGTGAAGGAAGACTGGAAGAAATTTAAAGATTATTTACAGAAATATTATAAGATAATGAATGTTTGATGACATCAGATTGATCATAAATGGTTATTAGTAAAAAAGTAAACAGAAAAAGATCCAACATTTTCAGATATAAGGAAAAGTAATTATATATTATGCATTAAGATGATTATAAAATCAAAATATGACAGAGGGAAAGAATTTGCGGACAGAATAGATGATTTGGAATACAGAGAAGGGAGGTCTGGGGAAGTCGGGGAAATAAGTTAATGAAAAGAACATAAGGAGATAGAAACTGTTTTTAATATTTCTTTATTTTTCTTTTTTTATGTTCTATTGCTTTGTGTTTGAGTGTTGTAGTGTTTCTCTGTTAGTTTTTTTTGTTGCGAAATTTCTTGTTTGTTGTTGTTCTGTGTTTATTGTAAAACCCAATAAAAATTCTTAAAAAAAAAAAATGCTGCATGTAGGAGCTGCTGCTGTTGCAATTCCACTCCCCTCCTCTCTGACCCACTCTGAAATCACTCAGCAATCCATGTTTACTTGAGAGGGTGTTGTTTTAATTTTTTAGGGAGACCCTCCTCTTTTCAGAACCTTTTCCTTTTTCCTGCAAACCCTGGATTCCCCCAAACCTGCACGTGGTGCCATTCGGGCTACAAAATGAACGGCACTCACAGTTTGGAGCATTGGAATTAGAATGAACAACTGTAATCAACAAATTACGCTAGTAGGAGTACAAGACGTTTTGTAAGGAGAAATATACGAAGTGTTACAAAGTATAAAAAGATAGAGATATTGGTTATGAGTTTGAAATGTAATAGGGAAGATAAGAAATGCATACTGAGAGATTAGACTGGAAAATTTTCAGACAGGATTGATGGAAATCAAAAAAAAATTTGAATAAGATGTAAAAGTATGTTTAATTACTGTTGAAAATGATATGTTAAAAAAAACTAATAAAAAATTATATTAAAAGAAAAGGAATTAGAATGAACAACAGCCCGATTTTCTCTTCAGCTCCTAAATCAGTGCGTGGGTTTTGTTTTTGCTTTTTAAGAAAGCTTGTTCCCCCAACACATCCCTAAATTGGTGCAACCCCCCCCCCAAAAGTGTGCTATTAGTGCAAATTACATTGCACATACTCAATGGGTAAATCTCACACACCCCTTCCCTGAGAGGGTTTCACACACGTACCTAATCTGGGGAGATGTTCTTTGTAGTAAAAGCCCCCCGTCACTTCTGCAACGCACTTCAGGTCCACTTTCCCCTTGTGCCCGACTCGGTACACGTTTGTGGTGCCGTCGGCCCACGTCACGCTGGCCACGCTCCGCCCGGTTTCCACATCCCAGCCGCGGATGTCGACCACGCGCCCGGCTTTGCCTTCGCCACCTGTCCGCAGGGATAAGAACAGGGCACAGTTGAAACGTGCCAATTCAGCCATTCTCCCCCATCCGTAACACACACACAGGTTTTTGCCAGGAGGTTGAGACGGCTTACGTGAGGCCATCTGCAGATCACGACCTTCCGTGGCTCTAACTGCAACAAAGCCCCAAAGATTAGAAAGAAGTTCCCAGGAGAACGGCAGGGAGGAAGAATCCCTCGCCGGAGAAGAGGAGCTTAAGAGGTCAAGAGTGGAGCCTGTCTGACCCAGTGGCTGCACGTCTCCAGTCCTGTCAGGTCGCCTGCCTTCTGGGGTGCGGGGAGTGGAGTAATAAGGCCACATACACAAAGGGAACCTGTTCGAATCCAGACTCCTTGCGTGGCAGAGGAGTCTCAAAATTCCAACCGCACAGCAAAACAAACACAGGCTGCATGTTTAAAGTGCTCCATCTCTTTAATAGTCATGGCTTATGCTCCCGCCAAAGAATCCCGGGAGCTATAGTTTAAGGAGAGTTGTTACACAACTCACAGAACTACAATTCCCAGAGTTAGAACAATAAAATCACAGAAGTGTACGAGTTGGAAGGGACCCCCCCCAAGGATCTTCTTGTCCAACCCTTGCAATGCAGGAATCCTGCCCACAGCCGCCCCTGAGAAGAGGGATTAATTGCCAAACCACTCTGAGAAGTGTAGGTCTGTAAGGGAAATAGGGGTCTCCTAACAGCTCAGAGCACCCTTAATGAACTACAACTCCCAAGATTCTTTGGGGGAAGCCGTGACGGTTAAAGTGGTATTGCAGTGATTTGAATGTGTGGTGCGGACGTGGCCTAAGTCGTGCAAATATTAACACATTTGGGTGTTAAACCAGCCAAGCCATACTCAGGAGTAGACCTACTGAGATCAATGGGCATGACTGACTCAAGTCCATTTATTTTGATGGATATGATCTTGTTGGATACGACACCCCTTCTGTTTTTATACCGTTTAGCGGATCCTGATCCAAGCAAAACCGTTTGCTGAGAGTGGGGATTGATCCACAAGCGCTCTGGCCTTGCTGGTGAGATTCCCATAATGGGGGAAAATAGGATATTGGACTGGATAGACCCTCAGCCTGATCCGCAGGGGCTCTCCTGTTGTTCTTCTAAAGCCTACTGAGTAGCCCTCACTTAAGTCTGTCCCACTGCAAGCAGTTGCAGGAAGGTTCCAGAGACAAAGTGTGGTCTTTTTCCTGACATGCTACTCACTTCTTAAAGGGTTGCCCCCCTTAAGCAGAGGAAATAATTCAACCCTGTAGCTCAGGCCCTTAGATTTAATCAATCACACACACTGGGTTTACGAAATTTAGGGCAGTAGTCTCCAATACTAGTCCTACGCAGAGTAGAAAATGTATCCTGACATAATTTTCTTCATTTATTTTCTGGTTATGTCTAAAGCTATGTGCACCATTTGTTTGGTTGTTATTTAATTTGATAATTCAAACCCTCTTTACCCAGGCCTATGGCTACTAAATAATCTATGGCCTGTGAAAATGTGGGGGATTGGACTGTTATTACGATGATTATTTTATTATTAGGCCGTCTGTTATTATGTTTTTTTAAATCGTGTTTTTATTATTGATGTTCTGTAATGTGTTTTTAATGTTGTACACTGCCCTGGGATCTTCTGATAAAGGGAGTTATTTAAACTGAATAAATAATAACAGGGTGCAAACAGGTACACAATTCTAAAAGCACCCAACACACAAAAGACCTTGCAGGCCAAACTGTACCTGCCGCACGCCGCAGAACATGGTTGTGTTGACATCCCCCGTCATGCTGATATTGTCAACTTCCAGTTTCTCTCCCCCTCAGCGCCTGTATTAACTCTGCTATTATTATTTGCATCTAAATTATGCCCTTTGGGTTACAGGCAACAGGGTGTGTTCCGCTTCTCTCATGCCTAGAAAGCACAAGACCAAACCGTTTTCTGCTTGTCTCGTGCTTTCTAGACATGGCTAATTGCAGTCTTGCCTTTGCCCTGCTGCTTTCGCCTGGAAGGCAGTAATCCATGGAAAACGCAAATGTAGTTTGCGCTAACTGAGTGCTAAACCGTGGGTTTTCCCAGGGGAAAGAGGCGGGGCAAATGGGACGAGCGTGTGAGCCCAAAGTTTCAAGAGTTTGTTATTTTTGTTTTCTTTTGCAAGGCTCCACAGAAATAGTGCAACTTTCGCTCATTCAGAGCGGACCCATTCGAGTCGATGGACATGACATGCTGAGGCCCATTGATTTTCAGCAGGTCTACGCTGAGTAAAACTTGGCTGAGCGCAAGCCACCATGCAGATTAAGGAAAATGTATTTGCCCAAGGCCCTCTCTACTGATCCATGAGGGACAGAGCTTCTCGCTTCTTGTCTTGAATATAGAATTTTTCTGCCCACATCACAAAGAGCCAACTCCCACTCCCCTAAAAGGCAAAAAGCACCTCACCGTCCTGGTTACCCCATTCCCAGTCGGGGCCCCGAACCACTTTCGCGCCCTGGAAAGTCCCCTTTAATGCGATGCGTGGCAAGTTCTGTCGCGGGCTCACAGTCACTCTGCAAGAGGGAAAGAAAAGGAAAAAAAACACCATGTCATTTCCCCTGCTGCTCATACAAACAAAGCCAGTTTGGAGGTGAAACAAAGCCAGTTTGGAGGTGAAACAAAGCCAGTTTGGAGGTGAAACAAAGCCAGTTTGGAGGTGAAGTAAAGCCAGTTTGGAGGTGAAACACAGCCAGTTGGGAGCACTGCCGATGCAGACAAGTGCCTGTACACCCATACACAGTACAGGTGGTCCTCTTCCACATTGGGTACCATATTTACTTCAATTAAAGGCCCCTGTTATTTAGTAGTCAGTATATATTTCCCATTATAAGCTCCTTGGTTATCTTCCCTTACCCATGGCTTGGGCTTAGTGTTGCATGCTAACCAAAAGGCTATAGTTTGTCTCACTCCAGCCAAATCACATGCTGTATCCGAGGACTGTTCCTAGCTTACTGCTCATGCTTTTCACGTAGGGGGAAGAGAAACCAATAACCTGGTTTGGGACACAACGCTAAGCCAAACCATAGCTTAGCTCTGGGTAGCACGGCAGTGGTAGGGCCAGAGGAGGAACACAGCACCCATGTCCCCCCATCACCCCTGTGACTACTTAGCCAGTTTCTCTCCCCCCCCCCCCCGTATGTTCCAAGTCTTTTTTCTTGTTTTACTGACATTTATGTCTGCTGTCCTGGAAATATAACTTATCACATTATCCACACAACATCATTCTCATCAAAATGCCATCCCATCTCTCACAGCCCCCCTAAATCTGGATTTATAATTTTAATAACAACAATAGTAGTAGATTTTCTTTCTGCAGCCAACAATAAACTGCCCTGCTCACAAGCCCTTCCAAGGAAGCTTACAGGTAAATTTAAAAATCACAGTGTGATAACTGTTGAATGCACACACACACACACACAGAGTAGAAGTCAAATATCTATCTCAATATAAGGTTCCCCAGCCCTGTTTTAAATCAGAGCAGCCACTCATGCAGAGAAATGGCAAGAAGCCTCCTTTCTTGATGATGCTCCCAGCTCCCAGAAGCCTTTAGTTCTCCCAGATGCTGCTGGACTATGGCTCCCATCATCCCTGACCATTGGCCATGCTGCCTGGGGCTGATGGGAGTTGGAGTCCAATAACACCTGGAGGACCACAGGTTGCCCATTCCTGATGTAAAACCACAATTTATAGGAGCTCAGGGTAGACCCACTGAAGCTAATGAACAAGACTAACTTAGGTCCATTCACTGTGTATCATCTAGCTGGATGAAACCAAAACCATTTTCATACACAATCATGAGTGACTTCTTCTTTTGTTAAGGGGGGGTTGAAAACAACACCACAGAACTCCTAGACACAGTGACATGGACTGGGTGGACATCACTCAGAACTTGTCTCAATAAATATAAATTTGTCTTAAATGAAGAAGTGCATTAACCACCTCTTCACCTGTAACGCCTTGCCATGTTTTACTTCACAACATAATATGCATCTTTACAATGTTTTGTTTAAGTTGCTGGTTGTTGCTTCCGTTTTCTGCGCACCACTTAGAGATATTTTTTAATATATTAAGCGGTACGGAAATTAAACAATCAACCAAGAATGATTATTTAGACCAACATAAAATTTACGTGTTGCTTCTCTGCTTACAACAACTCTCAGTGAAATGTATATTAAAAAAATCAGAGTAACTGAAACATTTAGAAAACAGAAAGCCAAGTAGCATAAAAAGCAGAAATAGTCATTGACACAGCATTGTTAAAAATCAAGGATCCAACAATGACAACAGTTCCTGGTTTCCTTGCTTAGAAGGACCTCAGAAAGCAGTTAATGGAAAACAACCTTTCTGTCCCCAAGACCCTGGAGAAGTGCTGCCGGTCAGAGTATGCAGCACTGGGGGAGATGAGAAAGAATAGTCGGACCTCCTTGGAGGCACTCCCCTTACCAGCCTTGTTTGGCTGGGTCTCAGTCTTGCCACACTATCAGATTCAGCCAAGAGGCAAAGGTTTCAGGGTGAATCCAATGATAGTCCTATGCAAAGTGCATCCTCTGAAGCTAATGGACATGACTCACCTGGGTCTAGTCTGAGCATAACTAAGCTGAATATTCTTAAAATGTGCACTCAAACCACACCACACTAGGTTTTACTGAGAGTTAACCCACAAAAATTAATGGACCTAAGTTAGCCATGGCCAATAATTTCAATGGCAGGATAGAACAGGACACAAACCTTTATGTTTCTTCCCAAAACAAAACAACGCTTGCACTCCTGAGACTTACAACCCAACGCTTCCTCCTCCCCAGAAAGCCAAGCTAAAATCTACAAGAGGCTCAGGGCAAGCAAGAAGGATACGTCTCTGCACGGTACCCACACAATGGTGAAGATGGGATCTGACGTCCGGTTGAAGCAGCTCCCAATGCCCATAATGGGATCGGTATTCCTCGCGTCCCAAAATCAAACCAAGTGCATTTGATTAAGCAGAAACTTCGGGCCAAGCCCTTCAAGAATTCCAGCTGGGGCTTGAGGAAGCAAAAAACTCTCCCGCCGCCATAATGGAACCGCTTCCACATTTGCGTGGCTTCCGTAATGAGGGAAGAAGAGGCATAACGCTTCCAAGCCCCTGACTTAGCCTGCTGCTTAATACCCGGCAGCAGACGGCAGAGACTTGGGCGGATAAACCCCTGACGCAGCCTGGGAACCAGCAGCCACCCGGCCCACTGTGCCACTAAAATTAACCACTGGCTCTCGCTTTGGCTCATTAATGGATTGCTTCGGTGGCGTGGCATGCCTGGGGAAAGGTGCTTAGGGGAGAGGACCAGGGGGCAGGTTTATCTGCACACACGATGGCTAATCGGTATCTTTCCAGCAGCTTTCCGTGATCCAGATTGTAACATGATAGGAGCCAAGAGCGAGGAGGGAGGGCAATGCTGCTCAGCCAGTCTCCAGTACTAAAATTCTGCACCGGGGCCACATCAATTCAGCAATCAAAAAAAAATGAAAAAAATGAAAAGGATTCTGCAGTTGGAATAAACTGATAACATTTTTCCTCAGGGACATACACAACCCCCTCCAACTTATTTTAAAATAGCATCATAGTGCTTTAAATGTATAGTGTCATTGTGGTATTGGACTGGTTCAAAACCAGAGGACCGTCCTCTGTAAAGTAGGGCATCCTACTAGACATAATTCTGCGTGCAATTTGGGGTTGCTGTTTCTTTAATTCAGCCCTTCCCTGCCCAAAGATATTTTCTCCTCTGACACAGCATCCCCCTAAGCAAGTGGAGAAACAAATTGCACAGAAGAATTCACAGTCGAGAGGAAAAACGCCTCTGGCCTACCCATTCCCCTCGATCAAAATTTGTCCTGGAGGGTCCCTGCCCGCCTCAGTCAATGCCGTTTTATTCACAGCAATTTCCTCCTAAATCCTCGACCAGCAAAAGGGCCAGCTGGAAATTTGACAGAGCTGGAATCCCTGGGTCAGCACCGATCTCGAAAATGAAGGCCTTAATTAAAATGGTTATTAAAAGCAATATTGCAGCGATTAAATGCACCCCCCGGGGGGTGAGGTCTGCGGCACTCTTTAATAGCCTTGGTTGTTATCCGGTATTTGGAAGCAAAACAACTCAAATTAGATTAAAATCCAGGAGGCGCTTGGCTCCTGCTGCATCACTTGGCTTCTTCGTGGCTGGGTAGATAGCGGAGACGGTTCAGTTCAAGGTTAATGTTTGGTTCTCGGGGGCTTGGAAGAAAAAGTAGCCCTGTCCTGCTTCTGTGGAAGCTTGTCGGGACAAATAAGGACACCAGAAGAGCCTGGCTGCAGGATCAGGCCAGTGGCTCATCAAGTCAAGCATCCTGTTCTCAAAGTGTGCAACCAAACGCTTGTGGGAAGCCTGCAAGCAACCCTGGAGGACCACAAAATAACTCTCCCTTCCTGTGGTTTCCAGCAATTGGTATTCAGAAGAGTTTCTGCCTCTGAGAGTGGAGGTACTCAAACACAGCTCTATTGCTCTGTGAAATTGCCCCACGCCTCTTTCAAAACCATCTAAACCGGCGGCCGTCACAGCATCTTGTGGGAGCGAATTCTACGGTTTTAACTATCACATTCTGCGTTCCTCTAGCTGTCACGGGATACAGGCAGCACTTGAAGGACAATGGAAGACCACCTGCAGACACTGCCCCACCCCTCCACTAAATTTCTCTCTCCTCCCTACTGAACTTTGCTGCCTGGGTGGAGAGTGCAACTCAGGGAGGGTCCACCCCTGTGCACCTTCCTCTCCAGGTAAAACCACCTTCCTCTCAGGCCGAAAAGCTGCTTGGCAGGCTGAGGAGAGCATGAGTGTTTGCAGGGATGCCTCCACACTTTCATCTCCATCACAAATCAGGATCAAGAGTGAGAGTGCAAGAGACGAAGAGAGAGAGAGAGAAATCAGAGTGGGGAATGAATGGCTCCACATGCTGCCGGCTCTGGGAGTATGGTCACCAACTGCTGAACACAGCCCATTGCAAGAGGGCATCAAAAAGGGTGTCCACCCCTGATCTAGCAGTCAACACAGGCCAGAACTCCCTTCCTCTTGCCTCTGCAAGCTGAGCCCCCTTGGCTCCCGAGGTAGCCAGGTTTTATTACTTGCGCCAGCTGAGAGCTTCCTAATCAACACATTGCCATATGGAGCAAAAAAACAACAACAATAACCTTGACTTTCTGGAGAGGATGCCTCAATGGAAACGTCTGGTATCCATGCCGGTGGGGGGGGGGGGGATAGAATTTGGCAACCCACCCGATGCAGTCCTTTAAGCTTTATTCAGATTTAACAGCCAAAGGAGAGAAGGAAGGGCAAGAGAGGGACCTTGCTTGGAGCCAGGAGGCTCAGGCCAGCCACAAGAGAGAATAAAAGGATCATCTCAAGCAGGCTGACTCAATAAGCCTCCACCCACTGATCTTGGAGACGAGGCAATGGGAAGGTCCCAATGCAACCTGTGGCAGATCCTTGTTAAATCCACGCTGCTCTCCACACCACCGTGGCCAATGAAAAACACACAACAGAACTGGGTCTCATCAAGACTGCTGTTTTATGGTGTATGCAGCAGCCTGTCATTCATCCATGAGCAGCACATTTGAAGTGGATTTACCCTGGACCACCACGCTTTATCAGTTGTTCAGTAATGCTTCTCCAATACTCCCACACTAATGCCTCTATACTTTTAACTCTGCCATTCCACGGTCCTTGTCTCACACCCCACCCTACCCAACATAGCTGCACTAAGAGACCGTTGCACACACAGCTCCATCCAGACAAGCGAGAGGCATCATCGGTATTCAAGGGCAAAGTCTAGCCTGGCAAAAACACTCCAGGGGGATGCAAAGAAGGGCCCAGTGAGGAGTGCAACCTGGCAACAGTCCTGAGGACCAGAGAGAAAGGCCTCGAGGGCAGTTTTCAAACTTGACATTCCCGAACTCTACTCTAAGCCAAGAAAAAAGAAGGTAAGGAACTACATTAAAAGATTAAAAGGGATGTGGGTGGCGCTGTGGGTTAAACCACAGAGCCTAGGACTTGCTGATCAGAAGGTTGGCGGTTCGAATCCCCACGACGGGGTGAGCTCCTGTTGCTCAGTCCCTGCTCCTGCCAACCTAGCAGTTCAAAAGCACGTCAAAGTGCAAGTAGATAAATAGGTATCACTCTGGTGGGAAGGTAAACGGTATTTCCGTGCACTGCTCTGGTTCGCCAGAAGCAGCTTAGTCATGCTGGCCACATGACCCGGAAGCTGTACGTGGGCTCCCTTGGCCAATAAATCGAGATGAGCGCCACAACTCCAGAGTCGGTCACGACTGGACCTAATGGTCAGGGGTCCCTTTACCTTTACCTTACATTAAAAGATCAAAATCACACCAACTTCAGAGTCTTTCAGACCCTCTTATTTATTTACTTATTTGTTTATTTATTTGCATTATTATTCTTATTATCTCGACTAATATCCCACCCTTCCTGCTGAAGGAGCTCAGGGCAGCAGAACAGATTCTTTGGCATGTTGATTTCTGCTGGCAAAACAGGCACGACACAAGCTAAAGTCTCCACCTCACCAGCTCATACGCTGTTTCTCAAAGCATTTCTTTTTTAAATAAAGTCCTACCAGGCACATACTCGAGAAGTGTCACAGCACGCAACACTGGCTATGTTTCCGCCTGGGAATCAGGTCGACAGGCCCGGCTGGGTTCGCGTTCCCCAATTATCATCACCGAGGCAGCGATGAGGCCGGCCAAGTTTCAGAGAAGGAAACAAAACAAAAGGCGAGAGAGTTCTCACTTGGGGAGTTCTCTGCCCAGAGTCCAGCCGTTTCTAACCGATTGATCTGGCCTGGTCTCCAGCCACGATGCCATTGTAAAATTAGGGAAGGAAGTCCCTTGGCTCCTGCAGGCGGGAAAGAACAGCACGTAGCAGGGAAAGGGTCATTAATTCTCTGTCGCAGGGGCGGGGGAGCTCTGGCCCTTCAAATGCCGGTGGACTACAACTCCCATCAGCTCCAGTCATTGGAGGGATCACAGCTTATGTACCCTGCTCTGTCTGGAAGGGTTCAAGATTCAGGTAGGTAGCCGTGTTGGTCTGACGCAGTAGAAATATATACAGTGGTACCTCTGGATGTGAACACGACCCGCATCTGTGCGGCTCGCCGCTTCCGCACATGCCGTCATTTTGACAATCTGCGCACGCGCTCCGTTACTTCCGGGTTGCCGCAGCGTACAACCCGAAAATACTCATCCCGAAGCTACTTCAACCCGAGGTATGACTGTATATAGAAATAAAAAAATAGTCTAGTAGCACTAGGACTTGCCGATCAGAAGGTCGGCGGTTTGAATCCCCGCGACGGGGTGAGCTCCCGTTGCTCAGTCCTTGCTCCTGCCAATCTAGCAGTTCGAAAGCACGTCAAAGTGCAAGTAGATAAATAGGTACCGGTCTGGCGGGAAGGTAAATGGCATTTCCGTGCGCTGCTCTGGTTTCGCCAGAAGCGGCTTAGTCATGCTGGCCACATTACCTGGAAAAACTGTCTGCGGACAAACATTGGCTCCCTCAGCCAATAAAGCGAGATGAGCACCGCAACCCCAGAGTTGGTCCCTTTACCTTTACCTTTAGCACCTTAGAGACCAACTAAGTTTGTTCTTGGTATGAGCTTTTGTGGGCATGCACACGTCTTCAGAAGGGTTCAAGCAGTGTCCAGCAACCTGGAAAGATAGCCCATCTAGGAGAAGGAAAACTCTGGTCCTAAACCTCCTCTGCCTTGTGGGACATAATTGCGAGAAGGAAAAGCCTAAGTAAACCCTACACAAATCTGGCGTGGAGTCCCTAAAGCGGTTGGATGGCGCCTTGTGGGTTTCCTGCAGTCAAGCTGGTGCCAAATGTATTGTTGGACCACATCTGCGAGGCCAAGAGGGGGGATCATGTCATCCGGGCAGCCCTGGACCTCCAGACACACTGCTCAGGCTTGTGCCTCAAGGGGTCACTTAGTTGCTGCGAACACAGTGGTTTGACTTCACCCCTGGAGGCGCA
Organism: Podarcis tiliguerta; assembly: GCF_965153285.1. Taxonomy (NCBI): domain Eukaryota; kingdom Metazoa; phylum Chordata; class Lepidosauria; order Squamata; family Lacertidae; genus Podarcis; species Podarcis tiliguerta. The sequence goes on along the minus strand of NC_139541.1, from coordinate 18,978,278 downwards.
CTGCATTGTCTCTCGAGACAGACAAATACCAACAAGAATGCATCTTCTTAACTTCTTCTTACTTATTATTTACCCACCCTTTACCCTAAGGTCAAGGGCAGGTTATTACATTAAAACACAGTATTAAAAACTAAAACAACTAACAATTAAAAAGAAATGGGGGGTCCCAAAATATACCATCTCGTGTGTCAGAAGCCCAGGTAAAGAGTTGTTCCAAACAGTTTAAAAGTAATCTTTACTTTCCGTATTTTTTTAAGGATCCAAGATGTTCTGCAATTTTTTTCCATAAGGGCAGTGTGCTGTATATCCTAGCCATTTTCCAGGGTTGGGTTAATAGAGGTCTACTTACAGCTGTGATGAAGATTACAAGTCTTTGAACATTAAAATCCTTATAATTTAGGAGAGCAAGCTTAAGAATCAGGGTGCAATATGTGTCTTGTAATAGTGGAAGCCCTCATAAAAACCTGGTTCCAAAAACGGTTGTGTACATTTGCCGTAGTATGATCCAATCTGTTTAGAACCTCTCCAGCACATCAGACTAATTTGAGGATTTATCCTATGACATTTCACATGTGCATACTGGCATCTGTATAGGGTTTTAATGCAGGAAGCTCCTGCAGCCAATCAAAAGCCGAGGAAGCCCCGTCGGATGTTCAGCTTCCAAAAGAACATTCGAAAACCGGAACACTCACTTCTGGTTTTCGATTGTTCAGGAACCGGAACATTCGACTCCCAAGGCATTCAGGAGCCAAGGTACGACTGTATTGGAAAATAGTTCCCTGGGTGTGTATATGGAATGAAAAATTAATTGCTCAATGGGTTTTAAAGGTCTATTTGCTTGAGATATAACTATCTGATTAGCTGAGAAATATATCTTTTGAGGTATGAGCAGCCAGCTTGTTTCCAGATCTCTGAATTTATCTTTTAGTTAAGACTCCTATCAGAGGGTTTAATTTTTTTGTAGCAGTCTCTTTATCATGTGCAATCCCTTCTGTTTCCAACCACTGAATTGCATTTCTCTTGGCAACTGTTTAAGATGCCTGTTTTGTAGGTAAGGAGGTACAGGAAGAAAAAAGTGATTTTTAAACATATTGATAGCAAGTGCCACATAATGTTTGTTCTGCGCTTCTAAGCAATCCATCTTTTAGCGCTTGTTCAAACAAGCCTACCCAGATATGTAAAGTTGACATGTATTTTTGCCTTGTAAGGGTTGTATCCTGTACTAATCCTACTCAGAGTAGGCCTGCTGAAAGTAATGGACATTAGGGCCATTAATGTGAATGAGTTTAGTCCAAGTAGAACTTTGTTGCATACAACCCCCCCTTTTTTTTTTACAAAAATTGCTCATCATACTTGTAATCTGAACTTTCACCAACCATTTTAACATGTATTTTATTTTATAGAAACAACACAGATGATTCTACAGTTAGCAATTTACAAGCTCTGTTAAATAAAGAAGAAGAGAGAGTGCCTGAGCAATATCAGTCAGCAAAAGGAATAAAGAGATTGTAAAAACTGCGCAGCAAAAAGTTAGGTTGACATTAGCTGAACTTGCAATGTCTTCAGGGGAAAAGAGGGTGTGTGGGGTCCAATTTCAGACTTAGATGGATGCAAGCCTAGCTTTGCCATAGATAATAAACTTTTTATCGTCTCTGGAAAATCAGCATCAGTGTCTCCAGGGGCATCATTTGCGCTTTGCCTAGAACGGTTGAAAAAAGAGATAGAAATGCAACTATTGATCTTGTTGGGAGAAGAAAAAGTTTGCTGCTCTACATTGAGCAAGCAATTTGGAGAAAGGTGAAATGGCTCTTCAGAATGGAAAAAAGAGAACAGATTTTTCCCCCTGGTTTCTGTGACATTAGCTATGTCTTCACATCTAGGCTGTAGGTTTGCAAAATGCAAATTGCTCTCAATTTACCGGATTGGAGCCAGCACAGAGGAGAAATTTCACATTTTCCTCTCCAGAGGAAAGTCCCTCCTTGAAGCTGCTATTTTCTTGGGGCGGGGAGGAATTTCCCCCATTACCTCTCTGTACCATCTCTGATCCCCCACAGTGGAAGTGGTCTGCATTAAATTAAAATACTGTACTTCTCATCAGCAAGCAATCTGCCTCTAGTATCCAGCACCCTGCCACCTAGCAGGTTAAAATTAAAACAAAGGCTCATCTCAATTGCAGAAACCGGGGATGGAATTCTTCTTGCAGGGAGCGCAACAGCTTTGCTCCAAAGAACCTAGGCATACTGGGGTCACATCCACACCATATGTTCAAAATATGTGGCTCTCCCCTAAAGTATCCTGGGAACTGTAGTTCACCCCTCAAAGAGCTACAAATCCAAGCTATCGCCCAGGATTCCTTGTGGGAAGGATCTATATATAGAAGGATGATTTACATTTGCAGTACCTCTCCAGGATTCACGGCAGGAGTCTCTCAAAGCCCTAGTTGGTGATGCCCAGGGTTCAGCCTGGGAACCTTCTGCATGCAAGGCAGAGCTACAGCCCTTCCCATAGGACAGCTGAGTCAGTAGATCACGAGGCTCTTAATCTCAGGGTTGTGGGTTCAAGACCCATGTTGGGCTAAAGATTCCTGCATTGCAAGGACTAGATGACCCTTGTGGTCCCTTCCAGCTCTTAGGATTCTATACCATTCTTCTATATACCAAGTTGAATCATTCATCCATCAAGCTCAATATTTTCTACAGCCACAGGCAGGTGCTCTCTTGGGTTTCAGACAACAGCCTCTTCCATCCGCCCACAGCCACGATTTTGCTCCTGGCTTTAGTTTGGTAGACTTTGCAGTTATGATATGTCTATATAGTATATGAGAAGTATCTTTTAAAAATATAATACCAGTTAAAAACAATTAATAACATCCAAAGCAAAAAGGCCTCAAATCAGAATGAGGCGGAACAACCAAATGACCACAAGCCCCTTTTTTATGGCTCATAAAATACACAAGAGTCAAAACAAAACTGATAAAACCAACAGCCTTAAACGTAACCAAACACCTTTGCACCGAGGTCCTCCTTAATGAAATAGCTATTTGTTCGGCAAAAAATAGGTCAAAAATACTGGATGTGCAAATTGCCAAGTGGCATCACCGGTTTGAACTTTTAGTGATGATGTTCATCTGGCCCCAGGGTCACTTCCAGATGGAATCCCTTAAGCATGCAAGGATATAAAAAAACCTCTCCTCCTCTAAAGGGGCCTCAAAACAAGGATTCAAAAATTATCCAGCTTGTCGGCCTTTCAAGTCGTGCAGCCTTGAGCTGTTATCTGGATCCTCCGGACTGAATTGAGAGCTCCCGCCGGCATGGCCACTTAGAAATGATTTACACTTTTGCAAAACCCTCAAATGCAAGGACAAGGCCGTTCTCACACCCAGGTGCCTTCTTAATTAAATATCAGTATTCCTCAATTATGGTTCCGATCCTACTGGCATAGCTGTCAAAGGTAAAGGGAACTACTAATTTCTCTGTCTTTTGATATTTTTCTTAGATGCCTTCAGTTATTTTCCGCCTCTATTGAGAGCCTTATATTTTGACTCCTTCATCGGTTTCATTGGGTTCTCGCGCATATGGAATTGTCTTGCAAGTGCCCTGGCCTGTATTTTACTTATAAAAATATTTATATACCGCTATTCATTAAAAAAAGGTGTTTAAGGCGACAGTGTATAAAACCATACAATGAAAAATCATATAAAAAACTAAAAGCAGACATCAGCTACCTATTGTCAAAAGATACGTTCTGAATTGCCTGCATAGCCCTGGTGGGATAGAGAAGTTTTCAGCAGGCATTTAAAATTTGAGACAGAAGGCGCCTACTGAATCTCCGATGGCAGGGCATTCCACAATAAAGAGTTAATGAAACTAAAGGTTCAGTTTCTTGTTGTTACTAGATGAGCCTTGCCAACTAATGGAACAACCAATGATACTCCTGCAAACGATCTCAATAATTCTGACAGTAAGAGCTGTTGTACGGTGGAAGATACTCCCATGAGAGGCAGTGGACTCTCCTTCCTTAGAGGTTTTTAAGCAGAGGTTGGAAGGCCACCTGTCATGTATGATCTAGCTGAGTTTCCTGAATTGCAGGGGGCTAGACCAGATGACCCTTGGGGTCCCTTTCAACTCTACAATTCTATGATGATGATGATGATAATTATTTATTTATACCCCGCCCATCTGGCGGCTTCCAATAAAACACTAAAATACAATAACCTATTAAACATTAAAAGCTTCCCTAAACAGGGCTGCCTTTAGATGTCTTCTAAAAGTTTGAGTTATTTTTCTCTTTGACATCTGGTGGGAGGGCGTTCCACAGGACGGGTGCCACTACCGAGAAGGCCCTCTGCCTGGTTCCCTGTAACTTGGATTCTCGCAGCGAGGGAACCGCCAGAAGGCCCTCGGCGCTGGACCTCAGTGTCCGGGCAGAACGATGTAGGTGGAGATGCTCCTTCAGGTATACAGGACCGAGGCCGTTTAGAGCTTTAAAGGTGAGCACCAACACTTTGAATTGTGCTCGGAAATGTACTGGGAGCCAGTTTAGGTCTTTCAAGAGCGGTGTTATATGGTCTCGGCGGCAGCTCCCAGTCACCAGTCTAACTGCCCCATTCTGGATTAATTGTAGTTTCTGGGTCACCTTCAAAGGTAGCCCCACATAGAGCACACTGCAGTAGTCCAAGCAAGAGATAACCAGAGCATGCACCACTCTGGCGAGACAGTCCGCGGGCAGGTAGGGTCTCAGCCTGCGTACCAGATGGAGCTGATAAACAGCTGCCCTGGATTCTGAAAGAAGCAGCTGTAAGGATCTCCTTCTTCCCCCACCCCGAACAATGTTTGGGGCCTGCACCCTACATGAACCAAGAGAACAAATGGGCCAAATGGTCTGAGGCTGATTCACATCCCAGAACATACAACCCTGAACAGCGCCTAGCCAACGTGTTAAAAGCCCTCGCCACATGTAGTAACAGAGAACCATTCTGCTTCACTTTTGGCATGTCTGAAGGCAGCTATTGCATCTGCCCTGAATCTTTACTGCCCAGTGCTAACTTTATCCTGCTTTTCACAACTGTTCTTCGTCAAAACTGCTTTCCAGACCTCTTACTCATTGTAAGACACGAGAGAGAGAGAGAGAGAAAGAGAGAGAGAGAGACTTCACAGTGTTTTCACCTTGGAGGCAACCAACACTGCAAGGAATCAATACATTCTGCAGGCCTTGTTGGGATTTTCAACAGGAAAGTATCCATTATCTGAATGAAACCAAGAAACCATGCGTTGGATTTGTGACTGTGCACAAAAAATGTCACCAGAGATTCCAAACTTAGGTGCTTCAAGTGATTTCTCCTCCTTTTCACCTTGGAAGCCCTAGTGGGAAAGTGACGCATTGTCTGTCCACAGCCTCATAAAGCATGGTTTATGAAGTCACAGATGAGTGTCACGGCTGCACAGTCCTCCCTTGGGCGCTCCTCTTTTGTCCTTCTGCGCCCCCCCCCCCCCCCCCGGTGTGGAAGCAGCTTTGAGATACAGATCCTGGCTTGTGTTAAGCCAAACTTCTACATTACCCCCTCCAGGACCAGAGAACTCTTGCATAACAATATCACAAGCCAGGATAATATGTGGTTGTGTGTGTGGAGAGATTGTCCCTTACTACCCTGGCTTGTCAAACCAACAAAAGCTAAAGATTCGTGGATCAGACGTAACAGGGAACCTGGGCTTAAAGGAAACCAGAATCTCGATAGCTACTAACCACAGTGGCTATCATGAGTCCTGAGGTGTTGCCGGGTTCAGGAGTGGGGTAGTGGGCCGAGGTGGACCAAGAGGGGGAATGGGAGTGAGACATAGGGGTGAGAGGCTGGAGGAAGTGGGTACCTGCCCCTAACTGGGGACGCATAACTCCCATCTCCCTCCTTTCCCCCCAGACATTTTGCACGCCTCCCTCCGAAGACAATCTGTCAACGGCACTTAGCACCTGCCCCCTTACTCTCTTTCATCCCACACCCCCACACCCAAATCCGGCTCTCCTGCCCCACGCACAGAAAGCTTAAAAGTCACTATTAGTCACCCCCCCCCCGAGTTCCTTTCTCCTCCGAGGACTTCACACAGTGGCACTGGCAGCTCCTCTACAATTTAGGAAGCAACATTAGTGGAGGGGGGGTGTTTTTTTAAAAAGGGAACAGGGTAGGTTGCCTAGTTACCATCGCAATGGTCTACTGAAAAAAGCCCTGGGAGCCCTTTGCTTAAGCAACCCCCCCCCTCCTTTTTCTACTTGCTTCAGTTTTGGAGAAGCTCGGTTCTCTTGAAAGCAAAAGCATCACACCTGGGGATGGACAAATCTTTTCCATTTCGGTTTCTGCCCGGCTTAGGGAAGGAGGAGCAATGCTCACGGGCACGGCATCACCCACCCACCCACCCCAAATCGCCCTCGCAAGCTAAGCTGGTACCTCTGGCCCTAACTGTTCCCCTACGAAAAACTCCACCGCATGCCACTGGATAGAAGCCGTACAAATGTCCCAACAGGTATCCACACAAAACTGGTGTTTATAAGAAATATGTTCAAGATGTAGCCAAGGCTGCAAAGGTCCTCAGACTGCTGCATAGGAGACGATAGGTGTTTATCCTTCCAGGCTCCAGTATAAGTCTCTTAGAGACCTAGAGCAAAATACAGTTTTCTTGTTTTTCCATTAATCCCCATACTAAAGGAATATCACTTAAAAGTACATGAGCAAACTGCATATATCAAGGACCTGATAGGTACAAAACTGAGGACGACGACAACTTCAAACCAAAATACCTCAGGTTAAGTACTTAATTCGTTCCAGAGGTCCGTTCTTAACCTGAAACTGTTCTTAACCTGAAGCACCACTTTAGCTAATGGGGCCTCCTGCTGCCGCTGCACTGCCGGAGCACAATTTCTGTTCTCTTCCTGAAGCAAAGTTCTTAACCTGAAGCACTATTTCTGGGTTAGTGGAGTCTGTAACCTGAAGCGCATGTAACCCGAGGTACCACTGTAAATCACTGGACATGTGCCCACGGGATTTCCAGCATCACACCACATGCCATACTTGGCTTGCCAGTTTCCAGTTTCCCACCCCTTGAAGTGAAACAAGTACGGATAGAACTGAGCCCTAAAAAGAAAGAACATGTCACCCTCTTGTTATCTGTATCTCTATATATTAACATTTCTTTTGCTTACAATGTACACTGGGGGAGGGGCTAGTGTCTGGGGGTTAGACTAGATGGCCCTTGGCACCCCTTTCCAACCCAACAAATCTCCGATTCTATCACTTACGGCTGTGAGTGAGCAGTCTCGTAGCGCTCAAAGGCGTGGGAGAGGTCATGCTTGTTGTTCATGTAGCACTGCATACACAAGTCGTAATCGAAGCAGACCTTGCATTTCCACCGCATCCCGCGGATTCCGTGCTTCTTGCAGCAGTCGCAGATGATGTTGGGGTGGCGGACGCCTAATTGAGAGAGAAGGAAAGAGGCGAGAGTCGCCATCAGCAGCTTCGGCAACCAAAGAGATCAAAGGGGTTGGAGAAACTCCCTTATGGAAGAAAGGTTATTAACACGTGTGGCTTTCAGTAAGCAGGAGTGTGTGTGTGTGTGTGTGTGTGTGTGTGTGTGTTAGAGTAAGGTTATCAGATCTGGGGACACTTTAATTACATAAATATATACATACTACACGTTTTGGACATTGATGCTGCAGCGATGGCGGTGGCAGAGGGCGGCCGCCGCCTTGACCTCAACCGCCACGTTTCCCCTTCCTCCGAGGCTTCTATCTCCTTTCTCCATGAGCCTGGGCGGCCCCTGAGCTTTTGGTTCTTTGGTGGTGGTGGTGGGGAAGCGGTGAACGGTGGGTCAGGCAGGAAGGTGGAGGAGGAGGGTGGAGAGTGGCGGCGGCCAGGCACGATGCCTCCCTTCCCATCGAAGCAGCCCCAATCCCATTCCTACTTGCGTGCAAGCAGGAGGGGGTGGGATCCCTCAGCTGGGAAGCGAGGCTTCCTGTTGCCTAACTGAGAGATCCCTTCCCCCTCCTGCTTGCATGCAAGCTCTGATAGGCAGCATGAAGCCTCCCTACACAGCTGAGTTGGGAGGCTGCTCCGGTAGGCAGCATGAAGCCTCCCTACACAGCTTAGTTGCTGGGGTCAGGGAAGGTGGAAGCAGCCCGGAAGCTGCATCTTAGAGCCCCTGCACCACCATCTTATAGGGACTTCTGAGCCAGCTCCTGAAACCAGCCAGAGCCAACTGCTCTGGGCTGCTGAGACTGCATTTCCCAGGGACATTAGATGACATCTGGGGACATTCTGGGGATGGAATTTGTCCAGGGACTTATTCGCAAATCTAGGGACTGTCCCCGGGAAACAGGGGCGTCTGGTAACCCTATGTTAGAGGTGTCTGAAATAATGCATGGGCACCCAGGATCCCCAAATCATTCCAGGGAAGGACCCTTCTCCAAAGCCAGCCAGTGTAGATCAGCCGGGGGTAAACTGTGGCTTCTCAAGTCACCAGCCAGCAACATCGCCAGAGGACAGTTGGGAGTTACAACAGTCCAACAACCATGGGAAGGCTACAGGTTCTTTACTCTGACTGGTGCAGACAATCCTGGATGAATGCTTGGTGTGGCTCAGCGATGCAGATCCCTAGGTTTTGGGAAAAGGCCGCAGCTCTGTGCAAGAGCATCTGCCTTGAGTGCAGAAAGTCCCAGGTTCCAATCCCGGCATCTCCAGGGAGAGGTGGAAATGTCACTTGCCTGAAACTCTGGAGAGCAAGTCAGTGTAGACCAGTGGTTCTCAAAAGTGCGTGGCAGGAGAGGATGGCAAGTGTGGCAGAAAGGTTCAAGGGCACTCAATATTACATGTTGGGAATGATTCATGTTCTTATGTATCTGCCTTGTTTTTTACTTTCTGGATGTCCCGTTATCATATGATAAAGTAGCTGTGTTCCATTACAAATCAAAGCCTGCCAGGAGTTGCTACCTTTTGTTTCCCAATGTATTTCTTATCAATAAAAAAAAAAAATGGGGCAAGGAAATTTTTATTCTGAAAATGTGGCCCATAGGAAAAAGGTTTGAGGCCCACTGGTGTAGATAGTATTGACACAGATGGACAAGCGGCTTAATTCAGTATAAGGCAGCTCCCTGTGTTATTTACTTACCTATTTGTGCATTATCGTACAGAAGAAGATCGTACGCTCCCTGAAACCCAGTCCGGTAGTTGGTGCGAGTTCCTTGGTCCCACTGGACCACCACGGTCTTATCTGGGGTGGTTGGGCTGCCCTGCCGACCGATCTCCACCACCGTCCCGACATTCCCTTCGCCGTTGTCTTGGTTGCTCCACTTCCAGTCCACCCCACGGACCACCCGCATTCCAACCTGCATGCTTGCGTAGGGGTCAAAGTCCATCGCCCGGCGCAGGCAACCTCAAGTTGACGGCCGGACGGCCGGCTCACAGCACAGAGGGCAAAGCATTGATGAAACCTGGGGAGATGGAAAAAACACACAAGCATGGGCTCAAAAAGCATGCTGGGAAGATTGAGGCACTGTGGCTGCTATGCACCAGGTGTGTGGGTGAAACTAGTCTTCTGGGATTTGCTGAACTACAACTCCCATCTGGCCAGGCAAACATGGGCAATAGGGAGTTGTGGTTCAGCAACATCTGGAAGGCCAATTGGTGCCTCTTATGCACCAAGTGGCATAAAACACGTGGTGGGACATGCCGATCAGAAGGTCAGCAGTTCGAATCCCCACAACGGGGTGAGCTCCCGTTGCTCGCTCCCTGCTCCTGCCAACCTAACAGTTCGAAAGCACGTCAAAGTGCAAGTAGATAAATAGATACTGCTCCGGCGGGAAGGTAAACGGCGTTTCCGTGCACTGCTCTGGTTCACCAGAAGTGGCTTAGTCATGCTGGCCACATGACCTGGAAGCTGTACGCCGGCTCCGTTGGCCAATAAAGCGAGATGAGCGCCGCAACCCCAGAGTCGGCCACGACTGGACCTAATGGTCAGGGGTCCCTTTACCTTTACCTTACTATGCACCAAGTGGACATATATTGTTCGTCTTTGCTCTCATATATTCTAACAGGGATATCATTCTCCAGATGCCATAAGATCAAGTCAAGTGGACTAACTAGTCCAGCATCCTGTTCTCACAGTGGCCAGCCAGAAGCCCCAATGGGAAGCATGTCAAAAGGACCTGAGTGCAACAGCAATTCTTCACACTTTGAATTCTCAGAAATTGGTTTTCAGATGCACAGTGTATCTGATAGTGGAGGCAGAACACAGCCAATGTGGCTAGTAGTATGGACAGTCTCCTCCTCCTCTGAAATTTGCTTCCTTTAAAATCAGTCAAGGGGAACAGAATGACTAAGAGCATAAGATGTTCACCAGTAGGCCCCAAACTGCTGGTTTCAGGTTTATGTGGTCAATATAAATCTCAGATGACACTTGGGCAACCCAGGAAGCAGCAGCTCTCACACACAGTTCTGATCACCCCCTCCACCCACCCTTTTACAGAGAAGTTGCAAAACAGAAGGAAGCTTAAAAAAAAAAAGCACATATGAATTTCTGACACAGTCCCCCTCTCTCCCCTTTCTGATGACAAGGCCTAAAATTAGATCAGGAACTAAAAATACTTGCACAGGAGACAATGAACGCTTCTCACCCCATTTGCATTAATGAAAAGAACACAACGCCACATCTCAAACACACCATCAAACACTTAACAAGTCAAGGGCAGCCCATGACAGATGAAGTAGAAAATGGATGCTCTTTTAAACACACAAGTAGAGCGCCATGAATTAAAAGCAATGGGAAATTCATTGGTTCAAGGACTCCGAAATAAATTATGAAAGGTCACAAATTTATTTATATTAAGATCAAAGCTGCTGTCGCATTCAGAGCTGAAGCCAGTCTCCTATTGGCTTGGAATAGACATTACTCCCCTTTATGTTATATAGCTCAAACAAATATTCACAAATATTTAACACAGTATGAGATGTCCAGCTCTGCCGCTCACACTTTGAATGGACTAGGACCTGGGAGACCAGGGTTCAAATTCTCCAGTCAGCCATGAAGCTCACAAGGCCAGCATTGCTCCTATCACTGCCCCTTAGTCTAACCCACCTCACAGGGCTGTTGTGAGGATAAAATGGGGAGGGGGGAACCATGTACGCTGTCTTGAGCTCACCGTAGTAAAGGGGGAGGGATGTAAGATGTAATAACGAATGTAACAAAAGTACAAAATAAATAAGCTTTTGACAAAACACTTCAATTTTATACATGCAAACAAATCTGCAACACAAAGCACACTTAGCAAGCAAGCCTCATTGAAAACAGCATCTTTAACTTCTGGGCAAAAACAAAGAGTTATCTCCAACTGAGGCCCCATTTGTACTATATATTTAAAGCAGTATCATAGCACAGTAATTCCCTGAGTGGTTCAACAGACTGCAGTTCTCAGGATGATTTGGGGGAAGCCTTAACTTTGTAAAGTGGTATGATAGTTCTTTAAATGTACAGTACAAAGGGGGCTAATCATACTACTTTAAACAGTCATGCCTTCCCCCAAAAGGATTCTGGAAGTTGGAGTTAAGGGTGCTGAGAGTTGTCAGGGGACCTCCTACACCCCTCAGAAAGTGAACAGCTCTTAAGAGTGGTTCAGCAGTCAACAGGGAGCTACGGGAATTGTAGCACTGTGAGGGGAGCTGGGGTCTCCTAACAACCCTCAGCACCCTTAAACTATAATTCCCAGAATTCTTTGAGGGGTAGCCATGGCTGTTTAAAGTGGTGCCACAGCTCTTTGGTGCAAATATGGCATTAATATTTGATGCCTGTCAAAACTGTGTGGCAAATGCTGGCAAGATTAACAGCACAGCCCTTTCTTTGTATGTTGCGTCCAGTGCTAGCTCGGCTCAAAGTAGATTCGTTGAAGTTAATGGACTCCGCTAACTTGGCCCCATCAATATCAGCGGGTCAACTCTCAGGCTTGACTTCAGTGGATCTACTCTGCGTAGGACTAGCTCCGTGAAGGGGGGATGGGGGGGTCTTCCCAACAACTCTCACCATCCTTTACAAACAAACACCAGCTCCCAGGATACTTTGCAGGAACCACAACTGCTTAAAGTGGTACCACAGTGCTTTAAATGTATGGTGTGGATGTTTTCTGTCTCTGGAGCTATCAAAACATTAGATACCACTATTGGTATGCCAGTTATCAAAATGAAAGATAACACAGAACATTCATAGGCCTCGGGCCCACGTGTTCAGAGCCAACAAGGTTCTTAGAAGAGGAGAAAACAGAAAGCGAAATACGTTCCGTCTCAAGCCCGGCTTCCTAACCTTTTCTTGAGAGCCGCCCAGAAAAGCGATTCCATGGCTCCCCTAGGCCTCTTGCTCCATAGATAATGTCCTCTCATGGTTAAGAAAGGGCACCTTCCCTGGAGTTTAAGCGCATGACTTGTACACTTCAGGTGAAAAGGCACCCACCTAGAGAGATGTCCCACCTCCACACGTGGTGGAGTCTAGATACAGCCATGGGTGATGGACGCTTTCGTTGGCCCTGGAAGATGCGCTTTGCGGTTGCCTAGCAACAGGGGAATATGACGTTACATAAGGAGAGTCCTGTTGGATCGGTCCAGCACTCCATGGAGTCTTCTTACCGTGTCCAACCAGAGGTGCTGATAGTTGTTAGAACCCCACCTCAAAAAAAACTACAGCTCCTAGAATTCCTTGAGAGAAGCCATGATAGTTTAAAGTGGTACCATAGTGCTCTAAAAGTATGGTGTGAATGTGGCCATATACACTTAAAAAAAATATCAATGAACCCTTCAAGGAGATTTGGGGGTGTAGCTAGTAGCTCTCTCTGTCTGGCCTGCACCATCTGTCACCCAGACACACCCCTCAACAGACTTGCTTTGCTCCTTCCTTGAGTGTTTTTGCCTGGCTGGAATGTGCCTTTGAATTCGGATCACACCTCTTGGTTGCCTGGATAGGGAGGCAACCAATGTGTGTAGAAGTACCCTCTTGTACAAAAAGCAACATTTACATTTGTTGCTCCACCCACCTTTGCCTCTGGCCCCGCCTACCTCTGGCTGGCGGCCCCCTGAAGGTGGCCCAGAGAGGAATGCGGCCCTCAAGCTCTGAGACGTTCTCCCACCGTTCTGTGTGCAAAACCATGAGCTCTACCAGTTTGCTCTATGGGATTTTCAGAGATGACGGGAGATTTGAACACAGGTCTCCTTAGTCTGAAGTCAAAACTCTTAACAAGTAGCTAGAAAAGAATCCCATTGCAACATGTTCATATAATAAATTTATTTGATTTCTATCCGAGGAGTTCAAGGTGGCATATATGCTTCCTGCCCCCCCGCCCCGCCCACAACCCTTCTCAACTTATCCTCACAACAACCCTGGGAGGTAGGTTAGGCTCAGAGACAGTGAGTGTCTCTGGGATAGAGTGCTGGACTATAACCACACTGCCTAAATAAGTCAAAAGACGTCTCTGGAGCCAAAGGAACAGCTAAAGAAACCAGACAGTTAAAAATAGATAGATACCTTCTCACATGAGAGGAAGAAAAATTTAAATATATCAGCATGGCTATTCTGGGATCCAGCCGCATCACAACCAAACGTGTCATGCTTCAGACATCACAGGCGGACCGATTACGAAAGGGGGGGGGGCAGGAGGAGCTCTTTCAACTGAAAGAACAATTAAAATCCTTGCCTTAAGGGGATTATGTCTGTCAGTCTCAATTAAAAGGGATTAGTAGACAGTTACAAAAAAATAGGAGTGGATATGTAACCTAGACATCATATTTAGAAAGGGAGCGGGCAGGGAGGTCAGTGCATTGTACGATGTTTGGAAGGGGCTAAAAATAAGTTGACATTTTCAATTGAAAATATTATTATTAGCACCGATGTGATACGTAGCGTTTTTGCAAAAAAATTCCCACGCATTGTTCTTTGATAGTAGAGGAGGCTGAATGTCTGCGATGAGGGGAGAGGAGGGGGGAGGGCCAGGAAGAATGGCAGATGGCATTTCGACACAACCAGAGAAAACCCTGGTTCTTTCCCATGGCATCACATTTGGTGCCCAGGCCTGGAAAGACTTGGGTGTGGAAGCTTAGATCTGACACAGAATATATGAAAACACAGTACAGTGGTACCTCAGGTTAAGTACTTAATTCGTTCCAGAGGTCCGTACTTAACCTGAAACTGTTCTTAACCTGAAGCACCACTTTAGCTAATGGGGCCTCCTGCTGCTGCCGTGCCGCCAGAGCACAATTTCTGTTCTCATCCTGAAGCAAAGTTCTTTACCCGAGGTACTATTTCTGGGTTAGCGGAGTCTGTAACCTGAAGCGTATGTAACCTGAAGCATATGTAACCTGAGGAGAATTTTTAAAATCTTCAGACTGCTATAAAGCATGCTTTTTAAAAAGAAAGAGAAAAGAAAGAAAGAAAGAAAGAAAGAAAGAAAGAAAGAAAGAGAGAGAGAGTTTGAGAGCTTGAGATTGAGTTCCATAGTTTAACCTTCACTGCATGTCCATGCATTCTAGTGTTGCGAGAGAGGGAAAAACCTTTTCCTCATGCCAAGCATCATATTATGAACTTCAATCATGTCACCTCTTCCTCATTTTTTCTTCAAACTAAAAAGTCCCAAAATGTGCAAACATTTCCTCACAGGGGAATTGCGTCATCAAGTTTTCGTCTGCAGCTCCCAGCAGCCACAGGGCGCAACATGTATGCTGGCTAGCTGGGTGATGGGAATTGTAGTCCAAAACATCTAGACGGCACCAGGTGACGTTCTGCAAATCAGGGCAAATTCTCTGCTGATGTAGTTATATTAGAGGCCGACAGCAGAGAGCTGTAGCTCAGGGATAGATCAGCACACAGGAGGTCCCAGGAACGACCCTTGTCTCGAACCCGATAAGCATAAGGCAGAATCCGATCTACATTAAATTTTAGGACATTTGTTTACTATGCATTTGGCAACTCTTAGCATAGAGGGACGCGGGTGGCGCTGTGGGTTAAACCACAGAGCCTAGGACTTGCCGATCAGAAGGTCGGCGGTTCGAATCCCTGCGACAGGGTGAGCTCCCGTTGTTTGGTCCCAGCTCCTGCCAACCTAGCAGTTCGAAAGCACCTCAAAGTGCAAGTAGATAAATAGGTACCGCTCTGGTGGGAAGGTAAACAGCGTTTCTGTGCGCTGCTCTGGTTCGCCAGAAGCGGCTTAGTCATGCTGGCCACATGACCCAGAAGCTGTACACCGGCTCCCTCGGCCAATAAAGCGAGATGAGCGTCGCAACCCCAGAGTCGGTCACGACTGGACCTAATGGTCAGGGGTCCCTTTACCCTTTACCTTTACTAGCATATCGTAACCACATTTTGCATGACTTCCCCAGAGGTCAAGGAGGAAGTTGTCACCTATGTTTGGATGCAGTTGGATGCCGTTCTGAATCAAGATGGCAGACTTAACCTTCCTAACTGCCCTATTTTAACGACTGGTTTTATTATTATTATTTTTGCTTGTTTCTTTGTTTCATAGAATTCCTGAGCAACTTGGGATATGAGGCTGGTAGTGTTCCAACATTATCTGAGAATTCCTCATGGAATCATCGAATCCAGACATCTCTTGGGCACTTAATTTGAAGAAGAAAAATGGGCATTTTCTCCTTCCCTCTGTCTGGTGATGTCCCTTGAATGCCAAATGAAGCCTTACATAACCCAGCTTTGGGGCGGGGAAGTGAGAAATAGGCAAGGAGATGGCCCAGATCTCCCCACCAAAACACACACACACGTGCACACACACACACACACACACACACACACACTTTCTAAACATTCCAGCTATCACTTTGTTAAAACACATGGAGCTAATTCTGTTCACAGCTAGCCTGAAACTCCCCCCACCCCCCTCTCTCTCCCTCTCAGGCACACACACTCTCTCCTGCTGTTTTTGTCAAACATAACCCAGGAAATGCATTGTACCAGCTGGGCAGCTGGCTGAGGCTTCCAGTCACTTCAGAGCGCTGCCAATGCTTGACAAGGTTATGGTTAAAGAGACCGTTTGTGCATTCCACTCCACCACCACCACCACTTTTTTGAAGCTGCCCATTTTGTACATTTCCCAACTTTTCCCTCCGCGTTAGACCAAGTGCTGCTGGATCCAGCCAGTGGCCCATCTAGTCCAGCGTCCTGTTCTCGCAGCGGCCAACCAGATGACTGTGAGAAGCCCACAAGCAGGGCCCAAGCACAACGCTCACTGTCCCCACTTGTTATTCTCAGCAACTGTCTGTTCGTTGTCTCTGACACCGGAGAGGTAGAACAGAGAGCCATCATGACTAGAAGCTACTGATGGACATATCCTCTGTGAATTCACCATATCGACCATAAGACACACCTAGTTTTTAAGAGGAGGAAAAGAAGAACAAATATATTCCGAATCTTTTATTTCTGTAGAGCCTCTTTTCAAAAACTTGATTTTGCAAGTGAACAGTAGAAGCATTTTAACAGGCATCAGTGCTTGGATTTCATTCTCAAACAGAAAGCCCCAGAAAAAAAAATGGGATCATCTGGTCGTTTGGAGAGACAGAGGCACATGGTTTGGGCAGTGATGGAATCCAAGACTGACTGAAGAGCGAAAACAAGAATACAGTGGTACCTCGGGTTACATACGCTTCAGGTTACAGACTCCGCTAACCCAGAAATAGTGCTTCAGGTTAAGAACTTTGCTTCAGAAATCGTGCTCCGGCGGTGCGGCGGAAGCAGGAGGCCCCATTAGCTAAAGTGGTGCTTCAGGTTAAGAACAGTTTCAGGTTAAGAACAGATCTCCAGAACGAATTAAGTACTTAACCCGAAGAACCACTGTAATGTTCTCCTGTCTGTTTGTCAAGGGGGCTAAACGAGGGCTATCACAGAACAACCTCACAACAACCCAGTGAGGTTAAGGTGGCCCTCTCTGTGCAGCGCCATTCGCTCCATAAGACTCACAGACACATTTCCCCTCACTTTGTAGGAGGAAAAAAGTGTGTCTTATGGAGCGAAAAATACGGTATCTAACCCCCTTTTAAAGCCATCCAAGGGGACCATCACAAGAAGAGAGTGAATCCCACAATTTAACTACGTGCAAAGAAGTACTTTCTGTTGCTTGCCCTAAATCTTCCAGCACTGAGCTTCACCGGATGGCTCCGAGTTCCAGTATTACGAGCGAAGGAGAAAAACTTCTCCCTAGTCACTTTTCCTGCACCATGCAAATATTTATAGCTGCAAGATAAAGAGCTGAATGGGGACAGTCTCGTTCCCTAAATTACTCATGTGGTTTTATTTTATCCATTTATGTCAATGTAAAAAAAAATTAAAAAGAGGTTGGGGAGGGAGGAGCACATATTTTGGGAGCGATTCACAAAACAACGAAAACACAATAATAAAATAAGGAGGTGAATAAACACCAGCAATTAAAAGCAGTTTCCATCACAGACTAAAAGCCTGGGGGAAATAAAACAAGGTGTTTATTATTTTCAGCATTAGGCTAGACTCCTTGGGGAGAGCGCGTAAAAATTATTACAATTCTATCTTGTTTATTTTCCAAGGAACTTAAGAAAATGGATGTGGTTCTCTACCCATACTGACCCCCCCCCCCCAATTTTATCACCACAACAATCTAGCAAGGAAGGCGAGGCTGAGTGTGACCCTCGAGGCACCCAGACTCTGGCCTAATGTCAATAAAGTGCCAACTGCTATTTTCAAACACTCGGGTGGATTTGGGAAGGAAAAGGAAAGAGTGTTCAATGCAGAGCAGATGCGAGGAACCTTTGGCCCTCTCGATGTTGCTGAACAACAGCTCCCATGTTCCAAGGCCATTGGCTATGCTTGCTGGGGGTTCATGGGAGTTGTAGTTCTGCAATAACCGTAGGGCTAAAGGTTTCCCCACGCTGACGTCAAATTTTGTACATGCTGATGCAACAAGCTTAAACAACACTGTGTACCTGAAGGTAAAGTGATTTAGAGTTCCATGCTCAATTAAACTTCAAAGCAAAAGCTGAATTCTCAACACAGCCTTGAGGGCTAGAAGCTTGCTTTTAAAACCCGTTCTTAAATAACAAAAACAAGCTAGAGACCACCAGGAACCCCCTTTCCATACCCAAGCCTATACCGTGTACTCCATTGCAGATGTGGGGAAACTCTGGTTCCACCTCCTGATGCTGCTAAACTCCAGTTTCCATCTGCTCTAGCCAGTATGACCAATGGCAAGGGATGTTGGGAATTGTAGTTCAGCAACTTCTGGAGGAAACAAAGATTCCACATGGATACTCTACTGGAAACGCAGCTTTGGTGTTCCTGCCCTATCCCCATGGACCAGGGGTCAGCAAACATTTTCAGTAGGGGGCCGGTCCACTGTCCCTCAGACATTGGGGGGGGGGGGTGGACTCTAATTTGGAGAGAAAAAATGAATAAATTCCTATGCCCTACAAATAACCCAGAGATGCGTTTTAAATAAAAGGACACATTCTACTCATGTAAAAACACCCTGATTCCCAGACTGTCCATGGGTTGGATTTAGAAGGCGACTGGGCCGGATGTGGCCCCCGGGCCTTAGTTTGCCTACCCATGCCATGGACTAACAGAAAGAAGACGGTAAAATAGAGCAGTAGTAGTACTTGTTGTTATTTCTACCTGCCCTAAGGTCACAGGGCAGGGGGCTGGCCAGATGCCAGTGGGAAGCCCACAAGCAGGATATGAGTGCGGCAGCAATTTCCCCCTCTTGTGGTTCCTAGCAACTGGTATTCAGAGGCATACTTCCTCTGGCTGTGGAGGCTGAGCATAGCCATTATGGCTAGTAGCCTTGGATAGCCTCCTCCATGAATCTGTCCAACCCTCTTTTAAGGCCATCCAACCAGGTGAACACCAGCACTTCCTGTGGCAGTGAGTTCCACAGTTTAATTACATGCTGCGTCAAACACAATGTTAAAAGCCAGTTTGAAACTGAAATTTAAAATATGCAACAACAAATCCACCAGGGCTTTAAAACATCCTGAATTGGAATACAGTGGTACCTCGGGTTACAAACACCTTGGGTTACAAACACTTTGGGTTACAGACTCTGCTAACCCGGAAGTAATACCTCGTGTTAAGAACTTTACCTCAGGATGAGAACAGAAACTGCACGGGAGGCCCCATTAGATAAAGTGGTACCTCAGGTTAAGAACGGTTTCAGGTTAAGAACGGACCTCTGGAACGAATTAAGTTTGTAACCAGAGGTACCACTGTACAGGTACCTCAAAAGTTATGCGCATTTAACTTGTACGCATTATTCAGCTTTATGCGCTTGGCAAGAAAATTAAAAAATAAAGGGGATCAGGAAGGGGGCAGGTGTCCAGGAAAAAAAACACTTTGGCAACCCCACCCACAGCTGAATCCAACATTTTTCGACCATATGCAATTTGGGCTTTAGACACTATCCCCAGAACGTAACCCAAGTGCAAGTCGCCTATAGAGAATAAAACGAGTGATTGAAAAGTCGTAACAATTAAACCAGAGGTTTGGTGCAAGGGAAATGCTCGCCTAAGCAGCTGTGTCTTCAGGAGCCGGCGGAATGCCAATAAAGATGGGGCCTCTCGTATATGATAACCATCAGGCCTCCTGCGGGATCAAATTCCATGACTGAACTATGCGCTTGGGAAAACCAAGCTGGGGTGGAGGCCGGGGGGGGGGGAGGGTTGAAGGGGGAGAAGAGGATAAAGGCACCATGCTCATGGCTTTTTCGTTCAGCAGGAGTCTTACAATTGCAACCCAGCTGGAGGCACCCCCACACTACGAAGACAGAGCAAAGCTCAACCACCCGCCCTCCATATCCTTTCCTCGGACCTTGCCTCTCACTTCCTCGTCAGAGGACACCTCAAACAATACTGACCGTCCGCAAGACCAGGAACATTCTCCAGCAGCAGAAAGTGACACCATCTTCATCAGACCTACCTTCTAAAGTAGCCCAAGGCAGCAAAACACAACTAAAAACAAAAACACTGGGTTCTGTCCAGCTAAGTCCTGCAGCAAGGACATCCACTGAAATTAACAGACCTAACCTGGCCACGTTCATTCCCTCCGGTGGGTCTACCTTGTGTAGGGATGCAACTAAAAACAGCCACCTGTCCTCATCACTAATAATGATGTCAAGGTGGCCAGGGAGAGTGCGCTTGAGCCATCAAATGCCTCGGTGAACAGGAATGCTTTTAAGTCCCTCCTGAAGATCCTCAGCATCTCTCGTTAAAAGGCTCAGGGAGCAGAAGGGTGAGGGACCAGATAACTGTAGAGGCGACAGCTCCCGTTGGCCACGCTGGCTGAGGTTGATGAAGTCCAACGACGTCTGGAGAGTCAGAAGTTTCCCATCCCTGAGATAACAGGTGATGGGCAAGGACTCTACCTGAGACCCTAGGGCAGGAGTGGGGAGGAGGGACCTCTTTTGACACAAGGTCCATGTTCTCAGTGATGGGCAGGGCCAGAGGCCAAAGTGGGAGGAGCAACAAACGTAGATTTTGACCGTAGGCTAATTTCTACACACACACACACACACACACACACACACAGGCAAAAGTCATGATCAGAACTCAAGGACACATTCCAGCCAGGCAAAAACATTCAGGGTGCAAAGCAGGGACCACAAAGGGTGTGGTCTCAGTTCCGAGGGCCAGATAGAGAGGCCTGGGGGCCACACTGGTCCCCGAGGCCTGAGGTTGCCTCCCCCTGCCCAGCGTTCAAAATTCGCCAGGCACGTTTTGCCCTGACTATTGGCCACTTAGGGACGCAGGTGGAGCTGTGGGTTAAACCAGAGAGCCAAGGACTTGCCGATCAGAAGGTCGGCGGTTCGAATCCCCATGACGGGGTGAGCTCCCGTTGCTCGGTCCCTGCTCCTGCCAACCTAGCAGTTCGAAAGCGTGTCAAAGTGCAAGTAGATAAATAGGTACCGCTCTGGCGAGAAGGTAAACGGCGTTTCCGTGCGCTGCTCTGGTTCGCCAGAAGCGGCTTAGTCATGCTGGCCACATGACCCGGAAGCTGTACGCCGGCTCCCTCGGCCAATAAAGCGAGATGAGCATCCCAACCCCAGAGTCGGTCATGACTGGACCTAATGGTTGGCCTTTATTGGCCACTTACGACCAAGTGAAGATGCCCGGGCACCAGGATGGCGCCTGATGTCTCCTCCACCTGGAGGCGCAGGCCTAGGGATCCTTGGATCTTGACCGTTTTCACACACTAGCAACAAACCCTGTAGAATTCTACCTGTTATATTTTAACTGCACAATCAGAATGAAGTTCAGGAACAAAGAACCCATATTGAGAAATGCAGCTGTTGAGCCGTCTGGCCCCGAAATGGCAACTAGGCATTCCATTTTGGCGAGCGCAACCCTGGTTTAAGGAGCCATTTGGCGCCTAGCTTATATATCTGAGTTTCTAACACTGCCCCTGTCCTAGAGAACTGCTGCCAGATGACACCGAGCCAGATGAGCAAGATTGGGGCATTCCAGAATATTTTATCGGTCAAGTCACATGCTGGATTTTTAACAGAGAAATGGCAGGGAAATGGGAGAGAGAGTAAAGTCACAGACCTGAAGATGTTTCAACTGTTACAGCAACAGAAATAAAAGGCACCTGTGGAAAGGTGCTTCAAAGCCATCTGCCAGCGATGAACAACATGGTGCCTTCCAGATGTTGTTGTACTACGACTCTCGGCATTCTTGACCACCACTGACCATGCTCAGGTCCAAGCAACCTGTATTACAACACCATCCCGAGGGCCCAAACGTCAGCCAGCTCTCATCACATACAGCAGTACCGTAAACACCATGTGCTACCTCAGTGAATTCGGTGCCAAGCAAAAAACCCAATGTGGGAATCAATGCAAAATTAACACTTGCATAAACTGCACAAATTAAAGCAACTTATATCTCTTACCTGATGTAGCTAATTATGTTTTTGCTAGTCAGAGTTGAGTCATGAGTTGAGTTGGGATGGGGAGGGGGAGAAGAAGGTATGTACACCAGGAAGTGACACTGATTTTTAGTATGGCTGCACATGGACTTTGGAACTCCGTGCCTATTGACATTAGGCAGACGCCTTCAATGAACTCTTTTCAGTGCTTGCCTAAAACATTTTTGTTCAGGCAAGGCTCTCCAGACAGGTAGTATGTGGGCATGGGTTTTAATTTGCCAATTTTAATTAACACCTGTTTTTTGAAAAAACTGTCCTTTTCTAACCACTTCAATTTTTAAAAAGTTTTTGTAAACTGCTTAGAGGGTTTGTTACAATCGAGTGGCACGTAAATGCTGTGAATCAAATAAATGAAACAAAACAAAAAATTTACTGCTTTCGAGATTGTACCTGCCATTGCCCTCTGCAACAATAAGGGCTAGAAACTTGGCAGATGCTTTTAAAAATGAAAGCTGAGATTCCCTAGGAGCAGCATTCCAGGCTTCACCCCTCGGCTCCTGTGGAATCGTGAGATACGTATGTTCTCACCTGCATGATCAGTCGGGAGGTATCTTCAGTGGAGTACTAGGAAAAAGCCGAAGCAACAACATCTGGAAGTTTATCGGTTAGCAGGACAGCAAGTGCTGCTTCACTATGGCGCCTATATTTAAATTGTCTCCTCGCCGATGGTTTAGAGTTTATCTCTATGGTCTCTCCAATGGCACCACAATTCACGCCCAAGGAAGCAGCCACAAAATCCCAATTCATAGTGCGTCCATTTTGCACCCCATTCTCCAAAAAGTATCTCCCCAAAATCCTTGCAGGACTGGAACTGCAATGGGGCAGGAAATTATGGGAACAAATCAAGACAGAAAAAAACAGCAACAATATCCTTTAAGAGGCCCACGTGAAAAATAAAAAATAGCACTTATTTAAAAAAAATAGGGAGAAGAAAAGATGCAATTTCCAAAGTAACTAGAGGATGGGTAGTGAGATCCTGAGGTTTTGTTTATGCTGCCATTTGGGTACCAGAGTGTTCTTCTGGAAGCTTAAAGCCAAGGCTGACACAAGCAGGTTGCAACAGAACGGGTGGGTGAGATGGTGGTTTCGAGGTCCAGAGGTGGCGGTTTCGAGGTCTCTAGAGAACGCTCAGCAGCTGCTATCAGACGCCGTCCAGTTCCTCAAAATTGGATTATTTCCCTGGGGCCGCCAGATTAAGAGCTGCCAGATTTCTGGGCTAGACCCAACAAAGGTGTCGTGAGATAAACAGAGAGGCTGGCGGTGTGAGAGACCCTCAACGCAATTTTAAAGGCTCCGCCGAGTCCTCCCGGCTGGTCGCTGGCACCCGCCCAAGCCACCCTGTCTTCTCCGGATCCCCGGACCTGTCAAGCAAGCTCTCTCCTTCCTCCTGTTTGCTGCTGCTGCTGCTGCTTGTCAGAAAGAGAAGTGTCACGGATGCATCAAAATCCGTTCGGCAATTGCAAGAAGGGAGCTTGGGGGGGGGGGGGGCTGGGAAACCCTCCTTTTTCCAGGAGGAGAAGCTGCTTTATGGGGGGGGGGGAATCATAAAACAGATGCTTCTCCCCCCCCCCTTTTTTAGCTGAATGACTGGAGGCAAGGGGGATGAGGAGGCAAAACGCAGCAGTCACTTTCCCTTTAAAGAAAAACACACACACACACATGCAAGTCCAGCCTTCGCTTTTTCTTTTTGCAAAGGAGGCTGGACCCAGCGAGGAGGCACACGCTCCCTTCAAAGACCATAGATGGAAGAGCTCAATTATCCAGGCCCCTTTCCTGGCAGACCACGTCTCTGTTTTGCACCCACAGCTTGCCTTTTTAAAGCAGCGGTTGAAGAGGAGAGATCAGGACGGAGGGTAGTGCTTGTCTCATGGCTCCACCCCTTCCCTCTCCTCTAGCCACGCCTCTTGGGCACTTGGCCCCTCCCACCCGCTTCCCCAAAGGGGCCTGTTTTCATTTCACGCATTCCATAAAATTTATACACCGCCTGATTGGGGAGGGAAGCCGCACAAAGCGGTTTGCAGAGAGACTAAAACGGCAAGATGACCAGCAGAAACGACCCTACGCAACAATCAAAGGATAAAATCGGCGCTATAAAAAACAACAGATTGAAAGAGGCACCCACATTCCACATGTCTGCGTGGGCTTGTAGGGACAAAAACGTTTTTCGCATGCGCCAAAAAGAGCGCAGTGGTGTCAATAGGCAGGGAGTTCCAGAGTTTAGGTGCTGCCACACTAAAAGGCTGGTTTTTTACAAACACGGAAAGGGAATTAAGTGGCACCTGGAAGAGTGCAAGTTCCGCAGATAGATACAGTGGTACCTCGGATTACAGACGCTTCAGGTTACAGACTCTGCTAACCCAGAAATAGTGCTTCAGGTTAAGTACTTTGTTTCAGGATAAGAACAGAAATCGTGCTCCGGCGGCCCGGCGGCAGCAGGAGGCCCCATTAGTTAAAGTGGTGCTTCAGGTTAAGAACAGTTTCAGGTTAAGAACAGACCTCCAGAACGAAATAAGTACTTAACCCGAGGTACCACTGTAAATGAATATAATCATCCAGGGACACATTAGCCTTCATTTAAGGGCTAAATGAAACTGACCCTTTAGACAGTGATGGCCAAATTTGGCCCTTCAGCTGTTTTGGGACTGCAACTCCCATCATCCCTAGCTAACAGGAGCAGTGGTCAAGGATGATGGGAATTGTAGTCCCAAAACAGCCGAGGTACCACTGTAATATAAACGTAGTAATATGCAAAGAAAAAAAATATATGACCTGAGTACGGGCAGAGTACTTTCCTCTCACCACACAGCCTTTCGGGAATTCTGTGATAGGCCTTAGGGGGATAAGCCATATATTTTGCAGAGAGTTTGGTTCCAGTTTGTAGCTCACCCAGCTCCTAAGCCATCCAGGCAAAGATTTATTTCCTTGCAATCATCCTGTTTTAAAAAGTTACTTTGGTTCTTAGGCTTCTGACAGCTCCTCCAGTTTCCCTCTATATAAAACCTTTTTTGTTACAGTTGTTCACCGGTTCAAAATCTATTCTTTCCCTGTAAAATTGTTATTTTACTGTGCTCGATAAACCTCCTTTAAAAAAATATATAGCTGCTGCAGCAGCAAGGTATGATCAACACAGTACATTGGTACCTCAGGTTAAGCACTTAATTCATTCCGGAGGTCTGTACTTAACCTGAAAGTATTCTTAACCTGAAGCACCACTTTAGCTAATGGGGCCTCCTGCTGCCTCTGCGCTGCCGGAGCACGATTTCTGTTCTTATCCTGAAGCAAAGTTCTTAACCCGAGGTACTATTCCTGGGTTAGCGGAGTCTGTAACCTGAAGCATATGTAACCTGAAGTGTATGTAACCTGAGGTACCACTGTATAAAAAAATGTAATGCCATAGCAGGTCTTTTTCAACCATCATTCAATGATGCGGTGTCGAGCAATCGTTACCCCCACGCTCCCCAAAGCTTTCCCCACCACTCTCCTTACTGCAAACAGACCAGGGTATGGGGGGGGGGGAGAGAAAGTGGGCGTGAATCAACTTTAATTGCGTAAACCAAATTTGCCAGTATGTGATTAAACACCACACACAAAAGAGTGACCACCTGGACTCACTCTTAGGGTACATCTACACTACATATTTAAAGTACAGGGTTTCCCCTAAAGAATCATGAGAAGAACCGTTCGCCCTTGCAAAGATATAACTCCCAGCACCCTTAAACTACAATTCCCAGGATTCCCTGGGGGAAGCCATGTGCTTAAAATGCGTGGTGTGGATGTGACTTTAGTTAAGGATGGAGCATAGAATCATAAAATTGGAAAGGACCCCGAGGGTCATCTTATCCAACCCCCAGCAATGCAGTTTCTCCCCACCATACCTGGAGACACCAGGGATCGAACCTGGGACCCTCTGCATGCAAGGCAAATGCTTTACCCCTGAGCTACTGCCCTTAGCTACTCCTTTGCATGTGAAATGTCCCCTTGGCTTGTTGTGGGGATGCTGAACTGCCCTGCATTGTTGTGAGATGTAAATAAAAACACCATAAAATAAAGGATGTGAGCAGGGAGGGAAGGGAAGGCCCAAAGGCTTTTACAGCAGAGCCATTTTAAACCAGTCAATGCAACTGACTGGTTAGTAGCTGGCAGGTCTGTTAAAAAACAACAGCAACCCAACAATTTTAACCAGGTTTTAGGAACATAGGAAGTTCATACTGAGTCAGGCCATTGGTCCATCTAGCTCAGTGACCAGCAATACCTCTCTGGGGGGGGGGGGGACATTTCCAGTCCTTACTTGGGAGTTGTTGTGGAATGAAATTGAGGCCTTCTGCATGTGAAGCAGATGATCTAACCACGGAGTTAGGGCCATGAACACCACCTGCCATTTTCTTTCCCTGTAGTTACCCACCTTGCATTCTCCTAACCTTTACAGAACAAAGCAGACACCCTTGGCAGGTTTGAGGTCACCTTTTGTTGCCAGTAAATAGTACAAAAGAGAGGGGGAGGGAGGGAGGGACTCATATGCCAACTCCTGAGGTTGCATTTTTAGGTCTTTTAACAATCGAGTTGGACAACCATGTTTAGAGGGTAAACAGACAGATGGAAAGCGAGGACTTTACACCTTCAGTTTGCAAAGAAAGGACAAACACCAATGCATTTTTTAAATTTTTTTTTGCCCTCTGAACGCCCCTCCTGTCTCAAGAGAGAATGGAGCGCACCTCCGGGGGTGAAGTGAAACCAGACAGAAGTGACCTCTGGGGGCGCAATCCTGGTCTTTGCCCAGCTGCCACTAATAAGGCCAGGAAACTCATCAATCGAGCAGTTACACGGAAGGTGGAAATGCTGAAAGTCCGGGTGACCCCGGCATTATGTTCGTCAAAGAGGCCTTGTTCCGTGACGATGGCATACATCTTTCCGATCGGGGAAATGATGTTTGGTTGGCCGATGTCATTGAGGGCATTAGGTGTTGTGCAGTTGTGAGGGTATTGGCAGCGAGCCTTTGGCTCGAGTGGCGGTTAAAAGGTAAAGGTAAAGGGAACTCTGACCATTAGGTCCAGTCATGACCGACTCTGGGGTTGCAGCGCTCATCTCGCTTTATTGGCCGAGGGAGCCGGCAAACAGCTTCTGGGTCATGTGGCCAGCATGACTAAGCCGCTTCTGGTGAACCAGAGCAGCGCACGGAAACGCCGTTTACCTTCCCGCCAGAGTGGTACCTATTTATCTACTTGCACTTTGACGTGCTTTCGAACTGCTAGGTTGGCAGGAGCGAGTGGCGGTTAGGCAGTGGTAAAACCTGGTTCTGGGGAGGGGAGGTGTGGCCATCACCTGCCCCTCCATTTTAAGGGTATGCCCCTAGAGCAGCCTTTCTCAACTTGTGGGTCCCCAGATGTTGTTGAACTACAACTCCCATCACCCTTAGCTGGCAAGGCCAGAGCTCAGGGATGATGGGAGTTGTAGACCAACAACATCTGGGGACCCACAGGTTGAGAACCGCTGCCCTGCAGGGATCCGGAGGTGTGGACCTTGTTCAAGGCCCAGGTAGGGGCTAGGACCATGCCACGACCCCATGGGGATCCTGGGGGAGCTCTCAGTTGATGTACATTAACAGGGTTCCCCTTACTGGTGGTAGACCCTTACTGTACTTCCTGCATGGCAGGTAGGAGTCAGATATAGTCTGTTTATTTCCAGTGCCTAAACCAATACCACTCACAATCTCTAACCAATGAAGTTGTGACCTTAATTCACCCATTAACCTAAAATACTGGTGTCCATGTGTTTTATTATTCAACATACAGTGGTACCTCGGGTTAAGAACTTAATTCATTCTGGAGGTCCATTCTTAACCTGAAACTGTTCTTAACCTGAAGCACCACTTTAGATAATGGGGCCTCTCGCTGCAGTCGCACGATTTCTGTTCTCATCTTGAAGCAACGTTCTTAACCCGAGGTACTATTTCTGGGTTAGCGGAGTCTGTAACCTGAGAAGTCTGTAACCCAAGGTACCACTGTATGGGGGAACTCGGGGCCTTGACACGTAACTCCTGGGCTACCCAGATGACAAGACCCTTCCCCACCCAGCCTTGATGATGGAAAGCAGAGCAATACATTTGGCACTAGCTTGGCTGCAGGAGTTGCTGGAAGAAGTCATACAAGGCGCCATCCAACTGCCTTGGCAGCGGAGGTGTGGGTCAGAGTTTCCCTTCTCCTAGACAAACCCTATCCGACCCCTCATTTCCCTCTACATCACATGCAGAAACTACCTTCTTGACCGTTGGACCCACTATTAGTCTCACCCACCAGCTGGTTTAGCTGGCCAGTCGAAGCCATTCCCTGGGGGGTGGGGGGTGGGGTTGCTGCTGTCGCATGCTGACAGCTTCTAGCAGCCACAGGCGGAAGGTGAGTGTGGGGGGGGGGACCAATGCACCCTTCACAGAATCACGGCCAGAAGAGACCATGGTGGTCCTCTAGTCCAGGGTGCAAACCTCTGACCTGTGGCCAAAATGCAGAAAGAGGTACATTCGCATAAATATTAGCAGATCCCGTCATTTCCAGCACTACGCAGGCTGAGTCAACAGGGCCTTGCATTGTTGACAAAGCTCAGGAACAAGTAGCTGGCAGAAGGACACGTGTCTGTCCAAGGCCAGATTTGGCAATGAGGCCGCATTTCCCTTGCCCCTCAAAATAATGTCGTACCAGCAAAAAAATAAAAGTTGCTGATTTGGCTAGGGACACACTAGCAAGAGAGAAAAAGCTGGAGAAGGTTCAGAAAAGGGTGACTGAAATGATCAACGGGTTGGAACAGCTCACCGGTGAAGAAACGGTAAAACTTTTTTTGGGGGGGGGGGAGGAGTCAAATAAAGTGAATGCGGGCGGGGGACACACCTGATAGAGGTGAATAAAATGAGGCATGGGGCTGAGAAAAGAGATAAAGGTTATACTTCTTCTCTCATGATAGAACAGAGGTTCAGAATGGAATTTTTCACACATCAGAGAGAACTGTGGGATTTGCTCCCAGGAAGATGTACTGATGGCCACAAACTTGGGTGTCTTAGAAAAGTTATCAGACAGATTCATAGAGGATTCATCTACTAGCCACAATGACCATCTTCTCCCACTACTGTTGGAGGAAGGAGGCCTCTGATTACCAGTCGACAGGGAATGCCAAGTGGAGAGAGTTGCTGTTGAGCTCAGGTCTTGGCTATGGTCTTTGCAGAAGCATCTGATGAACCACTGTAAGAACAGGATGCTGGAATAGATGGGCCATTGGGTCTTCCTATGTCATTCAGACCAGTACTGATGTATGGAAGTGAGAGCTGGACCATAAAGAAGGCTGATTGCCAAAGAATTGATGCTTTTGAATTATGGTGCTGGAGGAGACTCTTGAGAGTCCCATGGACTGCAAGAAGATCAAACACATCCATTCTTGAGGAAATCAGCCCTGAGTGCTCACTGGAAGGACAGATCCTGAAGCTGAGGCTCCAATACTTTGGCTACCTCATGAGAAGAGAAGACTCCCTGGAAAAGACCCTGATGCTGGGAAAGATGGAGGGCACAAGGAGAAGGGGACGACAGAGGACAA
The DNA here is from genome assembly GCF_965153285.1 of Podarcis tiliguerta. Lineage (NCBI taxonomy): Eukaryota > Metazoa > Chordata > Lepidosauria > Squamata > Lacertidae > Podarcis > Podarcis tiliguerta. The sequence goes on along the minus strand of NC_139541.1, from coordinate 18,948,741 downwards.
GATGGTTGGAAAGTGTTCTTGAAGCTACAAACATGAATCTGACCAAACTGCGGGAGGCAGTGGAAGACAGGAGTGCCTGGCATGCTCTGGTCCATGGGGTCACGAAGAGTCGGACACGACTAAACGGCTAAACAACAACAACAACAACAACAACAACAACAACAACAACAACATGTCATTCAGAAAACCCATCCAATGCACACAAGGTACACCCCAATTTTTCACACACACACACATCCCACAAATCATTAATTAATTTTTCCCCACAAATGTCCACTCCTGATTGTAAAAAAAAGCCTCTGCCACTGAAACTGAATTCTAGCTACACTGGGAAACTCAAAAAATATAGGGCATCTAATATAGGGCACCAGAGAATTCTCTGAATAATGGATGCTCCTCAAAATAAAATAAAGAAGGGTCTCTGGCAGTCCCCAGCAGGACTGACGGCTTAGAGTCACTGCAAGCCTTTTCTCCCAAAGGCTCGTCAAAGTCAGCTGAACAAAGCAGAGACATACAGACATCATTTTATTTGTATGCCACCTTTCCACAGTTCAAACCATGCTCAAGGCGGCTTACCTAAAACCCCACATAACTACAACAAAAGTACAGTCATACCTCGGGTTCCAGATGCTTCGGGTTGCGCGATTTCGGGTTGCACACTGTGCCGAACCTGGAAGTACTGGAACAGGTTACCTCCGGGTTTCAGCACTTGCACATGCACAGAAGCGCCAAGTCGCGACCGGCGCATGTGCAGACGCGGCGCTGTGGGTTGCGAACGCTGCAGGTTGCGAACGTGCTTCCCGCACAGATCACGTTCGCAACCCGAGCGTCCACAGTAGTCATAAACAGTAAGCAAAACATTAAAAATATATAACCGAACTGAACAATTTCCACATAAATCATAACAGGATCTAAAATGATGATACAAAAAACCAGCAGCAACTCCCCAGCCCAAAAGTCTGTTCAGCAACCTCAGCTTTTGCAGTTGGAGTCAGTCCAGGCTCTGCCCTCCCAGGCCAAGTGGGGAAAGGCCTTCCAGGACTCATAGCCAAGATGGGTGCTTCCCTTATTGCCAGCCAGCCAGCCTTGCGATCTAGCTGCTTTTGGATTCTTTTTGTACAGCTGAATAAGGAAAGCTCATCACTTCTGGGTACCCCTGTCCTGGCAACACCACCACCTTTTAAGTACACTCACTGAGCATCACTCCCTCCCATCAGCAAGCATGCCCTGTATTGTGAAGTGATGCTGTGCAGATATAAACCATGGAACTGTGGAGTTGGAAGGGACCCCCAAGGGTCATCATGTCCAACCCACACCAATACAGTGGTACCTCGGGTTACATACGCTTCAGGTTACTAACTCAGAAATAGTACCTCGGGTTAAAAACTTTGCTTCAGGATGAGAACAGAAATCGTGCTCTGGCGGCGCAGCAGCAGCAGCAGGAGGCCCCATTAGCTAAAGTGGTGCTTCAGGTTAAGAACAGTTTCAGGTTAAGAACGGACCTCCGGAACGAATTAAGTACTTAACCCGAGGTACCACTGTACAGGAATTACAGCTAAAGACTGTTGGAAAACCTCCAATGAGGGAGAGCCTACAACCTTCTGAGGGAATCCATTCCACAGTCGAAGAGCTCTTACGGTCAAGAAAGGTACTCCTAATGGTTAGCTGGAATCTCCTTTCTGGTAATTCGTATCGATTGGTCTGGTTCCTACCCTCTGGAGCAGCAGAAAACAAGATAAGCACATCTCTGCGTATACACAGGAAGGATGGGGAACCTCAGGCCCAGAGGCTGAATGTGCCCCTGCAGCCCTCTGTCCGGCCCTCAGGATTCTCTTCAGGCCACACTCCCTCACTGCCATGTTTTTGATTGGCTAGAATGTGTCCTTGCATTCTCATAATCCTTCTTGCCTGCCTGGACGCAGGACAGAGGTGCATGTGAGGAAACTACTGTAAAATTGACATTTGCTGCCCCACCCACTTTTGTCTCTGGCCCCGCCCACTACGAGCATGCGGTCCCTAGAAGGGAATGCGGCCAGTGGTCTGTACTAACTCAGGCTATGGCGACAAGATCGGGCGGGTAATGTGGTGGCACAACATTCCCCATCTCCCCTTCTTGGCTTTGCCACCCAGCCTTGCAATTAGCCACTGGCCTGGTCACCTGTGGCAAGTTGGGGAGGGGGAGGAGGGAAGTCACCCCCTGGGTAATCAGAAGAATGTTCCAGATAAAAGAGAAAGCTGGGGTGTGGTTGTTTCCTCTTGGTAACCACCTCTGGAGTTTCAAAAGCCACCAGCTCACTACCTGGGCCCTGAAAAACAGCTATCACAGCTTCCCCAAACTCCCAATCCTCTAAGGTTGGAAAGTCTCTTTCTGCTTTCATTTTTGCTAGCTTGCGTTCTTTATTCTCCTTGTGCAAGGCACAGAGTCACGCAGACTACCTAAGCTTCTGCCACCAGCAAGCAGACGAAGTCTTCTCTGATCGCCCACTTTTCAAGCTCATCTTTGCCATCATATGGGCTAGGAACTTGGTTCTTTTTACAAATCAAAGTCAATAATTGCAGGGAGCTGGACTGCGGAGAGCAGTACCCCAGCTCCTGTGCTTCCACCCTGGCTGTCATACACCCAGCAGCTGACACCGTCAAAACAAGCAGAAGGGATCAATATCGTTTTAGGTCAAGCATCAGAGCTTTTGGAAGGAAGTCAAATCAGTGACAAAGCTTTTGTCAAGCCCTGAACTTTTGCTTTGGGATATGAATGCATTGCTTTAACAAGGGAAGTGGGAGAGACAAAGAGAAGGCCTCTCTCCGCCCCCCCCCCCTTTAAACATGTCAGCGCATTTGACTCCTTAAAACACTGATTTGGCGATTTAATAACTTCTCGATCCGCTGTGCTTTGCTCTTGGAGGGACCCTATCCAACACGGTGCCTCAAAGACGACCCAGCCAGGTTCACGGTGAAAAAAGCACCGTGCCCCCAGGGTTAACATTTTGCAGCATCAGCACCAAACTTCATAATTGTTTTGTTACGAAGGCGTCTCATGAGCCCGGACCTCAAGAAAACAAAGTAAAGGGCAAAAGTATCCCTTAGGAAAAAGCAGGGCAACTAACAGCAAACACATCTACTCCATATACTTCTGTGACAAAGGCATGTCCTTGATGAAAACACCAAACCATTAATTCTTGCAACCCATTAAAGCAAATTTCAAGTCCAGTAAAGTATAGTGGTTAAGAGCGCAGGACCAGGATCTGAGAGACTGAGGTTCAAATCGACACTCGGTCATGAAGCTCACTGGGTGACCTTGGCCGCCACTCACCATCTTTCTCAGCCCAACCTACCTTGCAAGGTTGTTGTGAGGATTTAAAAAAAGGGAGTGCGGTTGGGGAGAGAACCATGTAGTCCACCTTGAGCTCCATGCTCCCTGTCACATCAAATAAACTTTGTTGGACAACTGACCAAAGCCAGACCCCCATCCAACATGCCTTCTGCACCTCTATGAATGTACAGAGAAGCTGTAGCAGCTGTAAACTTTGGGGAGAAGGGTCAAGTTTTTTGCTTTGTTTTAAAAAGTTTGGGTTGGTGGCAGCGGTTGTGATAAATGGATAGGGAAAAGCAGCCTTGCAAATAAGGCAGTAAGTAAGTAGCCTGCAATCATCTTTTACCAGCATGATCAGACGCAGGATGGAACACTCTGCCACTGCTCTACCAGCCCACTGCTTGCAATTCCTTATCATCTATGGGGAAGAGTTGTTGGTCAGTTGTTAGAGTGTTAACTTTGCATGCAGAAGATCTCATGTTCAATCCCCAGCATCTCCAGGTAAGGCTGCGATCCCCCAAGTCTGAAATCCTGGACAGCTACTGACTGGGTAGATGGTAGTAGATAGACAGACCAAAGGGAAACGGCAGCTTCCTATTTTCCTAAATAGTGATGTATGGAAGTGAGAGCTGGACCATAAAGAAGGCTGATCGCCGAAGAATGGATGCTTTTGAATTGTGGTGCTGGAGGAGACTCTTGACAGATCCTGAAGCTGAGGCTCCAATACTTTGACCACCTTATAAGAAGAGAAGACTCCCTGGAAAAGACCCTAATGTTGGGAAAGATGGAGGGCACAAGGAGAAGGGGACGACAGAGGACGAGATGGTTGGACAGTGTTCTCGAAGCTTCCAGCATGAGTTTGACCAAACTGCAGGAGGCAGTGGAAGACAGGAGTGCCTGGCGTGCTCTGGTCCATGGGGCCACAAAGAGTCAAACACGACTAAATGACTAAAGAACAACATTTTCCTAAAAGGAGAGGGCTTAATGTCTAAGACTGGGTTAGCAACTGATGCAAAAGGGCCTTCAGGTCATAAACCACAATTTTCAAGGATGCTCGGCCACTCAGATAAGGCACTTCCTCTCTCTATAGCACCTGACACAACAAACGAAGGATAGGGTCAAGGAAGAGGCAACTCAGCCAGCAGCGTGTGAAAAATATCGGCTCCCACGAACAGTGTTCAAAATAGCCAGGCAAATTTTGCACCTGGCTTTCGACCACTTACGACCAAGCAAAGATGCCTGAGTGCCTGAACGGAGCCTGGCATTTCCACCATCTGGAGGCGCATGCCTGAGGATCCTTGGATTTTGACTGCTTTCACACACTAATACCCCATTCTGTAGAATTCTACCAGTTATATTTTATCCGCACCATAGGAATGAATTTCTGGAACCAAAACGCTTTTTTCTGGGCAGCCTGAGAAGAAGCAGTCACCACTAAGAAAAAGAGGTTGGAATAGGCCAATACAGATGTGGGCTGTCCCTGGATCAAAGTGACTTTCCTTCTTTAAGTTCTCAAAGCGCTTAACCTAGCTCAAGGCTGTCAACTGAACTAGCCAGATGTTTAACTGAGAATTGATCACAGTTTGGTGCATCGTTTGAAACCTAAGACTTTAGAGCCCTCTTGCCCCAAAATGGCAACTAGACATTCCGTGTTGGCAACTGCAACTTTGGTTTAAGGAGACACTTGGTGCCTAGCTGATATATCTGAGCTTCTGACACCACCCAGAAAAGGTCTCCATAAAATGGGTAGAGAACTTATGGTACACAGAGAAGGTCCCAGATTCAGCGGCAGTGTGTCCAGTTACAGAAGGGATGGGGAACTTGAAGCCCAGAAATGTAGCCCTCTAGGTCTGTCTATCTTCTACCCCTCCAAACTCTCCCTCCTCACCAGCCCTGCTTCACAATCTCCTTGAGCATTTTTGCCTGACTGGAACGTGTCCTTAAACTCTGAGCATGCTTCCTGCTTGCCTGGAGAGAGGCTACAGAGTTGTGTGTGTGGAAAATAGTCCCATTGGCAAAGGTAAAATGGAAATTCATTCCTCTGCCCATTTTTAATTCCGGCCCCTGCCACTGGCATGTGGCCCTTGGAAGGTTTCCCAGAAGGGAATGTGATCTGGGAAAGGTAACCCATCACAAGTTAAAGGATCTCAAGTAACAGGTGGCAGGTGGAGGGGGTTGGGAGAAGCCACAGAAATCACATCGGTTGATTAGAAAACCCGAAAAGTTCATTTTAGAATGGAATAATTTCAAGATTTATTTGAAAAGTAGTTGTAATCTGAGCACAGTAGTTGCCTTTGAATGATTTCTGTAACTAACGTGTATGAAAGAAAACGATATCAAAATAGAAAAAGAGAATTTTTAAAAATAATGATGAATTAAAGTAAGATGTTTATTATAAAAGAAATATGGAGAGGATGGGAAGTCATAGGTTTGTGTAGAAAACGCATAATTGAATTTGTATGCGTTTTTTGTGAACATGGACATTCTTATTGGACTGATTGAAATGAAGATAATTATGTGTTGTATATATATGGAAAATGAACAATAAAGCATTTAAAAATTTTAAAAAAACCAAAATCCACAGGTGAGCATTTAAGGATCAACCACGATGCTATGAACTTGCAAGAAAGCTTTCGAGTTCACCACAGTTCCACATCAGGCTGGAAGTTAAGGGGAGCGGGGGAGAAGCTGGCTTGATATCGAAACCTGCATTTAGTCCATGGCTTTAAGATGGAGCTAAGGAAGAGACTGGGACTTAACACGCCTCAGGACCTCGATACCTTAAGGACAGCTTCTCCCCACACAAACGGACACAGGCCCTGTGCTTGTCATCTGCGGCCCTTCTCTGTGTCCCCTCTCCCCAAGAAGTTTGGAGGGCAGCAACGCGAGAAGGGGCCTTTTCTGTGGTGGCTCCCCGATTGTGGAATGCTCTCCCCAAGGAGGCTCGCCTGGTGCCATCATTACATGTCTTTGGACTCCAGGCAAAAACATTCCTCTTCACCCAGGCTAATGGCTATTAAATAATCTATGGCCTGCAAAAGAGCGCTGTTAGTATGATGATTATTCTACTATTAGGCTGTTTGTCACCATGCTTTTTACTGTTTCTATTACGCTTTTCTCATTGATGCTTTGTAATGTGTCTTTAATGTTGTCCAACGCCCTCAGATCTTTCGATAAAGGACGGTATATAAATTGAATTAACAACAACAACAATAACAGGTTTCTATGAAGGGTTCAGGTTGTGCTATGGTTGCTCCTGGGCCCAGAAAGAAAACAACAGCCAATTGCCCCCCATTTTTCTAGAATACATTCCAGTCAGGCAACACTGTTTGAGATGGGTGGGAGTGAAGGACTGTGAGGAGCGGGGCCTGGGGAGGGTCCCGAGGGCCAGACAGATATGCCCAGAGGGCCGCATTCACACACGAGGTCAGGGCAGCCTATGTTCCCCCCAGATTCGCAAGGAGCGGGCCCTTCTCCCGAAGCAAGAGCAGATCAGCGGGAGTTAAGCCTAATCTGCCCTGATGGTCTCAGGCCCACAGGGCAACAACTGCCAGGAAGCAGAACGAATTGAGTAGCGAACTGTCTCAACACTGAGATCCTCTGTGTGTGTGTGTGTGTGTGTGTGTGTGTATAAACAAAAAGGAGAGAAAAATGATTGGGGTTTAGCGACACTGACTGGCGAGTGAGCACCCAACTGTACAGAAAGCGTTTATTCCCAACGACTGGCTGCCTGGAATATTTCGGAAGGAGGCAAGGTGGCTCTTAGGAAACTGGAGGGAAAGACAAACCACTGTTTGTTCTCCACTGTCAACTCCGGGGACAGGGAAACTTTCTGCAGCACAGGGGCTGTGTTAACTTCTGAGAAGCCTTCCAGGGGCCAGATGCTAGTGGTGTGGGGAAGGCGAGAGCAGGTGGAACAATGAATGTAAATGTCCGCTTTGTTCAGAAGGCTGCTTTCCACACATACACACCCCTTCCTGTCCTCCATGTGGGCAAGCCATGAGGCATGCGCAGAGTTCAAGGACCCGTTCCAGCCAGACAAAAACACTCAAAGTGGGTGTGAAGAGTTCCGGAGACCACAGAATAGACCTGGAGAGCCGCAGTTGGGTTCCAGACCCGAGGGTTATCAATCCCAGGTCCGCAGGGACGGACAGAAGATCCCCAGGATTTCAGCCCAACCTGGTGATGCCCCGGGAGATCAGACCTGGGACCCCCTGCAGGCAAAGCTGGTGATCCACCGTTTTGTGACCTCTGCTCAAAGAGATTTTTCACAGAACATTAAAAACTATATACAAAACAATTGGCTTGTTTTTGGCCTCTGTCTCAAGAGACAATGGAGTACGCCTCTGGGGGTGAAGTCAAACCGCTCTGTTAGTAGCACTGAGGTGACCTCCCCAGGGCACAAACCTGGGCAGTATGCATTGCATGGAGGTCCTGGGCTGCCCAAACAACAGGACTCCCTTCTTGGCCTTGCTAATGTGGTCCAAAGGAAAGCAGAGCAAAACGTTTGGCACCTGCTTGGCTGCAGCAGTTGCTGAAAGTAGGCGTACAAAGTGCCAGTCTTAGTGACTCCACTCTGGATCTGTGTAGGGTTCACTCCTAAGCCTTTTCTTTTTCCAAAAATGTGTTGCAAAGCAGCAGGTACAGATTTTCTCTCTCTACAGCAGTAACCAAAAATAAAAGTTCACACAATTGTGTGTGCATGTCCATGCACATAGGTAAAGGTACCCCTGACCGTTAGGTCCAGTCGTGACCGACTGGGGTTGGGGTGCTCATCTTGCTTTATTGGCCGAGGGAGCCGGCGTACAGCTTCTGGGTCATGTGGCCAGCATGACTAAGCCGCTTCTGGCGAACCAGAGCAGCGCACAGAAACACCATTTACCTTCCCGTTGGAGTGGTACCTATTTATCTGCTTGCACTTTGACGTGCTTTCAAACTGCTAGGTTGGCAGGAGCAGGGACGGAACAATGGGAGCTCACCCCGTCACGGGGATTTGAACCGCCAACCTTCTGATCAGCAAGCCCTAGGCTCTGTGGTTTAACCCACAGCGCCACCCTTGCCCATGCACATACACACACGCAAATAACTATTTTGAATAAATTCAGATACTGACTAGGGTGAAAAGTCTCTGCTGAGAAGGATTGTTGAAAGAAGCAAGTCCCAAGATTCAATCCCTGAAGAAGAAGAAGAGTTTGGATTTGATATCCCGCCTTTCACTCCCTTTAAGGAGTCTCAAAGCGGTTAACATTCTCCTTTCCCTTCCTCCCCCACAACAAACACTCTGTGAGGTGAGTGGGGCTGAGAGACTTCAAAGAAGTGTGACTGGCCCAAGGTCACCCAGCAGCTGCATGTGGAGGAGCAGAGACGCGAACCCGGTTCCCCAGATTACGAGACTACCGCTCTTAACCACTACACCATACCTGACCTGTTAAAGGGACCGAGAACAGGGGATGAAGCAGATCTATCCCTGCCAAAGGACCCCAAACAGCCTTTCCAACTCAGAGAGAGAAATCCCAGGTTGGATGGAAGAAGCCTGGCCTGGCAGAAAAAAGCAGCTCGCATCTTCACTCTCTCCGAAAAGTCATCTGTCACCTTCATTTCTCCCTTACACACACACACCCTGCAAGCCATTCCCTGCACTCCTCCATCTAATACTTAAAATTGTAAGGCCCTTGGGGGTCGCATCCAGCCACATTTCGCTCACAGCAACCAGGCTGAAATCAATGGCCCAAATTCTGCTCTGTCCATGAACTTCAATAGGTCTACTCTGAGTAGGACTAAATTATGGCAAGGACCCCCCCCCCTCTTATTTCACTCTGCAAAAAGTACCAGGTAATATAGAACCAGGAATTATAATTATTCCCAATTATTTTTTAAAAAAATTATAGTACCTTCTCCATTGAAAAAACCTAAGATGCGTTAAAAGGAATGTACAAGAACAGCAACATGCACTAAAATTTCATTTTCCAACAACTTTTTAAGTGGACGTATTTTATTTTATCCATTCTTTATTCATACCAGATTTGAAACTGATTTTTATACATATATATATACATATATATATACATATATACATATATGTGTATATATATATATATATATATATATATGTATATATATGTTATATATATATATATATAAACGGTGGTATCCAATGCTAGCCCTACTCAGAGGAGACCAACTGGGGTTAAGAGTCATAGCTAACTTAGATTCATTAATTTTGATGGGTCTACTCTGTGTAGGACTACAACCCTGCATCTTTATATTGCTGATTTCCTTCCCAACCCCATCCAACACACACTTTGTTCATTACTTTGGGGTGTTTCATGAAAAGTGATTCATAACTGAAATAACAATTATGAATATTTTGGGAAGGTGGAAAAAAAAACAAAGCAAGCATCACAAAGCCAACCAACTAGAAATTTTATATGCATGCATTTTAAAAATAAATTGAAGTACATTTTAATATGTTGGCCCTGAAGTCCCATTTCATTACTGCTTCACTGGTTTCATGCTTTGTTTTTTGCTTTGATTGTATTTCTTATTGCTTTCAGGTTGCTTGGGGGGGTTATATTTAAGCGGCTTATAAACGCTTTTAAATAAACATATAGTTAAAGAGAGACACACAGAGATGCTGGTAGAGGTCATCCACAGAATGGCATCAATTTATGATTATCCCATAAAGCTGCAATCCTAAGCCCACTTAGCCTGCGAGTAAAGTCCCACTGAATTCAATGGGACTTAAATCCAAGTACTAGGACTGCTCTCTAAGGGTTGCCTAGGCATCCTCAACATTCTCATCCATTCTGGGAAGGAGAGAGAAAACCCCAGCTTCTTTCCAAAACAACACGGATGTCCCACACAATCAACAGGTACCAACAGCATCTTAACCTTTTCTGGTATAAATCTCCCATACCAGAGGCACAAAGTGGGCGGAAACAGCAGCAAATCCACAGGAAAAAAGCGTAAATAACTATGGTACCAAGTTAAAGGTCTGTACAACCCATGTCTCAGTTTGAAGGCAGATTGCCAGCCCCACTCTGGGAGGATTTCTTCTTCTTCTAAATTCTGGAGAGGGGAAAAATCATGCAGAGATCCTTCTCAGCCCACAGCAAGAGGAGATTCCTGAGCCTGGCTATCCATGCTCAAGAAATGTCCTGATTAAACCTCATCTTACCCCCTTTTGCTGGCCAAACATCCCATCAATAGCCACCAATATTTTCTTATTTTTTAAGCCTTGCAGGTTCTGCTTGGATTGGGGAACCCAGCTGTCCTGTTTAGCAAACTCTGCCAATAAAATCCCTCCAAAGCAAAAGATAGATAGATGATAAATAGATATTTGGGTCACCTAATCCCTTTCCTCTAAAAGACCCTTCCTCGCCTAACCAACCCTTGGAAATAGCTTGAAGCCAGTCCTCCACCCACTGAGCACATTTAAACATTCGCAGCCGGGTGGGAAGGTATAGGAAATACAAGAGAGTCCCACAAAACGCCCCTGGTAGCTCCCTGCCACCAGAGAGGAGTTGCCAACTTATGCACCGGCCTCCCGCAGCTGTGCCCGTTTTGCAGGGAAGCCGCGCGCAAAAGCCCACATTTTAGGCTCCCTTTGTCCACCTGCCAGGAGGGGCTGCGGCTGGGATCTGTCGTGGATCTGGCACGCCAAGCCATCGCAGCTGCCGCTCTGCTTGTTTCAAGGGCGGCTTTTAAGAGCACAGGAGCCACGGCAAGTTGTTTATCTGTGGTCATCTGGCAACTCCCTCCCTCCCCTCCGAGCAGCCCTGCAGATCCCTCTCCCCCGGAATCCAAACTTACTGCAAAGTTTCTCTCCCGAGGCAGCGCCTGATCCACTCTCTTCTCGGAGATGCTTTCTCCCCGCAAAGCTGTTAAGCAGTTCCCTCTTGAGTCCGGCAGCCTCTGCCTCTGCTGCTGCTGCTGCTCCTCCCCGCCCCCCCTCTTTTGAGCTTCCTGTTCCTTCCTTTGCAGCAAGCTCAAAAAGCAACCAGTACATGCACACGCACCCACACACCCCTTTCCCTGGATCTTTTGGGCGTCCCTATGACCGCCTGAGGGCGCAAAGGCTTCCGGGAATTGTAGTTCTCCTTCTCCAAGCAAAGCAGGCATCTTGAGGTTCCAAAAACTCCATTTCCCAGCAGGCACCGCGCCACGCTCTGGTTGCTAGCACGAACCAGCCCGGGGGTGTTTAATTTTTTCCCCTTTTAAACTCCCTTCCCTGTCGGTGGTGTGGAAAGGTTTGGGAATGCCCAAGGACAAGCGCCATCTCGTGGGGTTGTTTTGTTGTGTAAGCGGGGGGAGATAAAAAATATCCCATGCTTGGTTGCGAGAAGCATTAGAAACCAACCGCAACAAGTCCCGTGGCACCAGAAAACAGCTTATTTCCCCTGAAATAATTCTGGGAACTGTAGTTTACTCCCTCGCCGAGCTACCATTCCCAGCACCCTTCACAAACCACAGTTCCCGGGATTGTTTGGGGGGAAAACTAATGTGCTTCAAGTTGCAAGAAAGGAGATTCGGACTAAACAGAAAGAAAAAAATTCTGACAGTAAAAGCTGTTCGACAGTGGAACACGACTGTCTCTTGTGGACGCTCCATTATTTGAGGTTTTTAAGCAGAGGTTGGATGGCCATCTGTCAAAGATGCTATCATTTAAGTGGATAGCAGACGGCGCACAGCCAAACAGGTGTATTGTGTGTTAACCGGGGTGCCAACAACCCCTCGGTCTGACCTACCTCATCAGGTTGTTGTGGGATTTAATGAGCAGAGGGAGAAGGACGTGCACCATCTAAGGTGGAATATAAATGCAATAAATAAATATTTTTTTAATTTAATAATAATAATATCACCATGGGATGATATTATTATTATAGAGGTCCCCTTACCTTTAATATTACCATCTGTGCTGTCTGCATTTCATTTCTCTCAGATACCACCGCTAGCAGTTCCATAACTCTAGTTACAGGTAGGTAGCTGTGTTGGTCTGCCGTAGTCGAAACAAAATAAAAACATTCCTTCCAGTAGCACCTTAGAGACTAACTAAGTTTGTTATTGGTATGAGCTTTCGTGTGCATGTATCTGAAGAAGTGTGCATGCACACGAAAGCTCATACCAATAACAAACTTAAAAAAGTAAAGGTACCCCTGACCGTTAGGTCCAGGGAGCCGCCGTTTGTCCGCAGAGAGCTTCCGGGTCATGTGGCCAACATGACAAAGCCGCTTCTGGCGAACCAGAGCAGCGCACGGAAACACAGTTTACCTTCCTGCTGGAGCGGTACCTATTTTTCTACTTGCACTTTGACATGCTTTTGAACTGCTAGGTGGGCAGGAGCTGGGACTGAACAACGACAGCTCACCCCGTCACGGGAATTTGAACCCGCCGACCTTCTGATTAGCAAGTGCTAGGCTCTGTAGTTTAGACCACAGCGCCACCCACGTTCCTAATAAGAAACTTAGTTGGTCTCTAAGGTGCCACTGGAAGGATTTTTTTTATTTAGTTCCATAACTGCAACCCCACTAGTAGCAGGTTAGGAGCAGTAGCAAAGCAGCAGCAAAACAGATAAAACTTTTGTTATAATCTTCCTGCTTTTCTTTGCTGCTGCTCCTCCATGAAGGGAGAGGAGAAATGCTGGACTCATTCGCTTCTTATTTGCCACAGTTGGTCTTGACACCAGACCTCTGGGTGGGGTGGGGAGGTTAAAGGGAGGAAATTGTTGGTCTGATGTAAATGATTTTTGGACTGGAAGAGGTTGAGGTTTTGCTTATTTGTTAATTAATGGGTCTGATTATTGCTTTGTTTATTATTTGAGTATTTTTTTTAAAAAAATGGGTATTATATGAAATATTACTGTATTAGTGTATTATATTATTCTCCCCACTTTTCCCCTCTAAGGTAATATGCATTGTATGTCTTTCTTTTTTTATTTTTGCTTTTGCTGTAAGTTTCGCTTGGAGACCTTCGGGTGACAAGCGATTCATAAGTCTAATAAATCAAATGAAATGAGAACTTTGTAACTAAGAACAGGTGTCTGAGCTTAGCTGCCACCCCCCCCCCACTTCCCTCACTTTTCCTTTTGTGCTTTGCCTTTTCCAACTGTAAGCCTGAAAGCAGGGAGCCTCTTTGGAATCTGCTCTGAGTGCCTTTCTTTAGCTTTAAAAGGCGCTTTAAGAAAACTTGTTTTCTTTTTAAAGAAACATGGAAATGACGGAGAAAAGAAAAGGGGAATTGTGTCTGTGAACAGAGAGGAATAAGAGGGAGGTAATCAGAAGAGAAGTGAAAATGTCAGGGGGAGAAACAGGAGACAAGGGGAAATGGAAACGGGGTTGTAAATAATAATAATAATAATAATAATAATAATAATATATTTATACCCTGCCCATCTGGCTGGTTTCCCCAGCCACTCTGGGCAGCTTCCAACAGAATATTAAAATACAATAACCTATTAAACATTAAAAGCTTCCCTAAACAAGGCTGCCTTCAGATGTCATCTAAAAGTCTGGTAGTTGTTTTTCTCTTTGACATCTGCTGGGAGGGCGATCCACAGGGCAGGTGCCACTACCAAGAAGGCCCTCTGCCTGGTTCCCTGTAACTTGGCTTCTCGCAGCGAGGGACCCACCAGAAGGCCCTCGGCACTGGACCTCAGTGTCCGGGCAGAACGATGCGGGTGGAGTCGCTCCTAAGTTCTACTCAAAGTAGATGCATTGAAATCAATGGCCTTGAGTTGGTCATGCCTATCCATTGAATTGGGTATGCTCTGTGTAGGAGTAACACTGAATACAACTCATCCAGAGATGGCTTACAATGAACAAGGAAGTAAGGGAGATGTTGCGGACTACCACTCCGATAAGCCTCAGCTGCCACGGCCAAGAGTCAGGGATAATGGAAGTTGTAGTCCAGAACATACCCACTGCCTTGCAGGATATCTTTGGGAGAAGAAAAGGCTTAGGGGTATACTCTGGACAAATCCAGAGTGGAGTCCCTAAGATGGTTGGATGGCACCTTGTAGGCCTCCTTGTGGCAATTCCTGCAGCCTAGTAAAGTTAAGGTAAAGGGACCCCTGACGATTAGGTCCAGTAGTGACCGACTCTGGGGTTGCAGCGCTCATCTCGCTTTATTGGCCGAGGGAGCCGGCATACAGCTTCCGGGTCATGTGGCCAGCATGACTAAGCCACTTCTGGCGAACCAGAGCAGCGGCTGTTCCTGTTGCTCTGTCCCAGCTCCTGCCAACCCAGCAGTTTGAAAGCATACCAGTGCAAGTAGATAAATAGGTACTGCTGCGGCGGGAAGGTAAACAGCGTTTCTGTGCGCTCTGGCTTCCGTCACAATGTCCCGTTGTGCCAGAAGCGGTTTAGTCCTGCTGGCCACATGACCCGGAAAACTGTCTATGGACAAACGCCAGGTCCCTTGGCCTGAAAGCAAGATGAACCCCATAATCACCTTTGAGCGGACTTCACCATCCAGGGGTCCTTTACCTTTACCTTTTTACCTTTGGGCCACATCAGCGAGGCTGAGAGGGGGGTCTTGTCATCTGGGCGGCCCAGGACCTCCATACACACTGCCCAGGCTTGTGCCCCAGGGAGGTCAGTTCAGTGCTGCTAATGTAGCAAAAGCAATGTGGGAAGCAGCAGTTACAAGTTCCCGGTCTCTGCTGCCACAGCAGGTGCTGTGATTCTGCAGCAGTTTGACTTCAGCCCAAAAGTGAACTCCTTTTTGTCTCAAGACAGACGGATGTCGACAACAACAGTCCAGAGCATCTGGACTGTTTGCTGGAGTGAGGGAAGCCCCCTCCCCAATCCACCAATTATGCCATTACTATAAGGGAATGAAGACTGAATGTACACTGAATGCTTTTTTTTGGGGGGAGAAAACTTTGTAAGTCTATGGGCCAGGTTAGGGTTTCCAGACCCCTGGGGCTGACCTGAAATTTGCATCCAGGTGGCAAGGAGAGGGTCTGCATCTGCAGGCAGGTGAGAATGCCTCCAGGGCTCAGTGGTCAGATGGTTCGCAGAGAGGAAAAATCACCAGGGCCCACCCACAAAGCGCTGCACAAAAAGCACAAAGCGATTACAGTATTTGTAGAAACAATCAAAACATCCAGAAAATTTAAACCAGCAATAAGCTAAAAACACACCTGCATTCTTGATAAATGGGTAGGCTTATCCACGCACAAGGGAAGCGGGTGGCACTGTGGGTTAAACCACAGAGCCTAGGACCAGAAGGTCGGTGGTTCGAATCCCCGCGATGGGGTGAGCCCCCGTTGCTCGGTCCCTGCTCCTGCCAAACTAGCAGTTCAAAAGCATGTCAAAGTGCAAGTAGATAAATAGGTACCACTCTGGCAGGAAGGTAAACGGTGTTTCCATACGCTGCTCTGGTTAGCCAGAAGCGGCTTTGTCATGCTGGCCACATCACCCGGAAGCTGTACACCGGCTCCCTCGGCCAGTAAAGCGAGATGAGCGTCGCAACCCCAGAGTCGGCCACGACTGGACCTAATGGTCAGGGGTCCCTTTACCTTTACCTTTACCTTATCTACACAAAATATTTTTAAATAGGTGATGAAAGTGCAAAGTGAAGGCTCCTGCATTATTATCAATAGGCAGGGAGTTCCAAAGTTTAGGTGCCGCCACACTTAAATATTAATTTATTCCAGATGTGGGAGAGGTATTACATGGCATATATGGGATAAAGCAGTCTCACAGGTAAACTGATGCCAAGTTGTTAACAATGGCTTGGCAAGCAATCCTTCACAGGTGCTTCACAGGTGTCTATGGCCATGCTTATGTTGTTCTCACACACATGTCACCTCCAGACTGGAAATTTATGTTTGTGCGGGATTAAAGCACTCTGCCACTCTGGAGCGACAAGAATTGGGCAGTTTGCAGTTTGGAAAGTGACAGGAAATACATTGGAAAACACAGAAGGAACGAACAATTCATGGGAAGACATGTAGAAACCTTGCAAGTGAGTGAGGATAAATGCTGATTGTCGTAAGTCCTCACTGAATGCTCAGCAAAGGCCTGTGGAAATTCAAGGCCAGGATGAATGGCCTTTAATGAACAGGTCATCTGGAGGAGCTCAGGGAGGTGTCAAAACCTGCATAGATATCTTATGTTAATTTATTTATTTGATTAATTAAGTGGTTGTGAAAGGGTGAAGAGCTGAAATTAAGACTAAGAAATGGACAGATTTCCCCACATGTGTGGTAGCAAATGACCTTCCTCTGGGCCCACACTCGAGCTGCAGAAAACTTTGCAAAATGGTTAATCCAAACCCCCACCCCCGGGCTTCGCCGTTGCTTTTTAAAGTCTTTTAAAGTCATTTTTAAGTCTCTTGGTCGGTTAAGGACCTCAGTGCCCCATTTGGCCACAAGAGGGAGACGCAGCACCACGCCTCAACTTGAGCGTCGCTCGACAGCGTGGAAAGTCTTTTGCCGCATAGAACCCCATGCGTCTTCTGCACATGAACCTCCCACGGTGGGAGCCACACTGTCCGGGATGCGCGCGGTGCTCAGAGCTCTGTGCAAAACACCACATCCAAAATGCGACTCCCCTAAAACTTCCCGGATGATATACGCAGTGCTTTAACTTGTGCATTACTTTCCGGGCGTTCAGAGCAAACTGACCTTTGGGTGCAAGAAGACAATATCTAGGGGTGCTGAGTGTGTGTTTGATGCTTTTGGGGATTGCCACTGTTTTTTACTGGCCCAGCCGCTGTGCTTTTAATAGTATTGTATTTTAATATTCTGTTGAAAGCCGCCCAGAGTGGCTGGGGAAACCCAGGCAGATGGGCGGGGTATAAATAATAAAATTATTATAATAAATTATTATTATTATAGCCCAGCAAACAGAAAATGCACAGGATTAATTTTTATGCTACTAATCCACCCACTCAAATAAAACATTTACCTGCTCTGTGTGTGGGGAAGAGAGAGACACAGAGAGTTTCAGGCCAGTTAAAAAACATTGGCACCCCTGCCTTGGAACAGTGTGGGCCTCCTGCCTGTGCTTACCCCAGAGGTGGTGAACTCCAGCCTGTGAGCCAAATTCAGCCCCTGGACCTCTCTACCGGGGCCCTCAGGACTCTCTCCAAGAATCATAGAGCTGGAAGGGACCCTGAGGATCATCTAGTCCAACCCCCTGAAATGCAAGAATCTGCAGCTGCTCCATACAGGAATTGATCCTGCAAACCTTAGTGTTATCCGCACCACACTGAGCTCAGGGTCTCTGGTTGGGCAAAAGATTCCTGCATTGCAAGGGGTTGGGCTAGACGACTCTTGTGGTGCCTTACATCTCTGCAATTTCATGATTTATGCTCCAAGGTGCATTATTAATCCTAAAAATTAATCCTACATAGGGTTTCCATAGGATGACTACTAAATGAAAAACTCTGATTTATTTTTTTTACATTTGTTCTTAGCCAAAAGGCTGAGATGCTATTGGAAACTTCCTATTTTATTTTAGTAAAGACTCATGATGCACAGGGACGCGGGTGGCGCTGTGGGTTAAACCACAGAGCCTAGGACTTGCCGATCAGAAGGTCGGCAGTTCGAATCCCCGCGACGGGGTGAGCTCCCATTGCCTGGTCCCTGCTCCTGCCAACCTAGCAGTTTGAAAGCACGTCAAAGTGCAAGTAGATAAATAGGTACCGCTTCAGCGGGAAGGTAAACAGCGTTTCCGTGCGCTGCTCTGTTTCACCAGAAGCGGCTTAGTCAAGCCACATGACCCAGAAGCTGTACGCCGGCTCCCTCGGCCAATAAAGCGAGATGAGCGCCGCAACCCCAGAGTCGGTCACGACTGGACCTAATGGTCAGGGGTCCCTTTACCATGATGCACAACTGAGGAACCCACTGTAGCTTCTGCATTCTAGTCCTCAGCATATTTCTATTCTGGGAGAAGCCTAAAAACAGAAACAGACTAGGAACTAGAGAACAGCCCCCTGCATGTTGCGCTCTTTGGGTTTGGTCAGTCTCAGCGGCAACAGCTTCACCGTGACATGCTTGGGATAGCCTGGCCACCCACCTGTGGGTCCTGATCCACTGGGTGAAAACCTGTGGTTTATGGAAGGCCAGGATGCATGCTCAATGAACAGGTCGACTGCAGGAGCTCTGGAAGGTGTTGAAGCCTCCAGAGAAAGGGCCTAGGTATCAGCACGAGATCCAGCAAAGACCGAGTTTAAGGCAGTGAGAGATTTTACTTTCTTGGGCTCCATGATCACTGCAGATGGTGACAGTAGTCACGAAATTAAAAGACGCCTGCTTGGGAGAAAAGCAATGACAAACCTAGACAGCATCTTAAAAAGCAGAGATATCACCTTGCCGACAAAGGTCCGTATAGTTAAAGCTATGGTTTTCCTAGTAGTGATGTATGGATGTGAGAGCTGGACCATAAAGAAGGCTGATCACCAAAGATGGAAGACAAAAGTGCCTGGCGTGCTCTGGTCCATGGGGTCACGAAGAGTTGGACATGACTAAATGACTAAATAACAACAAAACTAGACAAGTATTATCCCAGTCCAAATATTGGGGAGGGCAGAACAATCATCGCTGGGTTTATCCCACAGAGCGGGAGGGGAGAGGAGCAATCTAACAATTAGGCCTGCAGGGGAAAAAATATTTTTATCACCTCTGCATCATTCGCTTGCAGTTTAACTGCCTCATTTATCAAGGCAAAGTGTAAATATTTGCCAAGTACATAGTTGTGTTCATTGCCTCTATTTTTTAAAAAAAAGCTCAGGAGAAAGACAAAATTAGAATTGCAGCCAGTTAAACAAGCAAACACACAAAAAGGGGACTGCTGGGTCCGGCTGAGGAACAATAGACTCACACGTATCATTTCCACAAATCACTGGCCAGATATTTCTGAGAATCCAACTGTGTGCTTGGGGCACCAGGCCTCAATATTTAGAAACCCTGTCCTGTGTGGGTGCATGCAATAATTCAGGAAATACTGTGTGCATTATGCATTTCAGAAAATTTATGTACCATTTGGTTGTGTAATAAAAATTTAAGGTCCTGTATATATAATAAATGTTCATAAGTGTACCAACCAAGCACGTACATAGATATGTGGACCACATGTCTGGAGCAGCACAGGAAGACCGTCCTGAAACCATTTTGACTCCCAAACTGACCAAATGTTTTCTCTGCAAGGAGGAAGGGAGTGAGGGAACCTTTTCCATTGTCTCAGGAATTGGGTAATCACCATCTCAAAGGAATGGCCAGACTACCAGGAAAGGCAATCAGATAAGGCATTATCAGATAACCTGGCAGACAGGAAAAACAACATTCAAATTTCTGTTGTAGACCGCCTTTTCTGTGATGTAGGTATGATGTTGGTGGGGGGTGGTCTTGGGTTACACCCATTCTGTGATGATGTATGTATGATGTATCTGGGGGGTGGTCTTGAGCTCCAGGGAAGGCCATTTAAAATGTCTGTATAAGGGCAGGAGGGTCCTCCTCCTTTTTCCTGCGTGTGAGGGGAGCACTCCGTTGCAACAGTTCAATAAAGATCAGGTTTACGATCTGCTTTGCTTCTCAATGTTCTCTGGTTGGTCTCTGTTATTTTTTTGCTACCGATGGAGAACCTACAAAGGACTCTATAAGGGCCCTTGTGTCCCCCATAAAGGAATAAGGGCAGATTTTGTTTACAACAGTTGTAAAAACAAAACAAAACAGAAAGCCAAGCCTCTAAGTGGTTTACAAAAATACAAAGCAGAATGTTAAAATTCTGGGTAGAAAAATCAATGGTTAAAAACAAGTATATAAAAGCATTCCAAAGATGCATTGCAATCAATAATAGCCAGAGATAAAACACATGGCCCGATGTACACAGAAGAGGAGCATGTCAGGGAGGAGGAGGGAAGCTAGCTTTCTATAGAGGACACACCCACCCCAGCTGCTCTGAAGGTGAGTCAGTCGTTTTCCAGGTCACTCAGAAGTGGTAGAGCCCAGATTTGGGTCGACAGTCTCATGGAAGACTGTGCCATGTTACAACCAAGGCTGAAAACAGAGCAGGCACAGCGCTGTGCAATTTGGCAAACTCCCTCATTTGCCAGAACGGTGAATGTTGTTCTCATAACCACTAGGGGCTGCTGTAAGATGCTGTTTGTTTTTCCTTGAGATTGTAGAAGCCTTCATATCGTAGAGTTGGAAGGGGCCACGAGGGTCATCTAAAACAACCCCTTGCAATGCAGGAAGTCTTTGCCCAAGGTAGGGCTCTGACCCACGACCCTGTGGTTAAGTTCCTCGTGCTCTACCGACTGAGCTGTCGGGCGGCCGAAAGCGAATCTGCATTCTCTGCCCTCGATGGGGCTGGTGCAGGAGCAGAGGGCGAAAATGCAGGGAGCCCAACAGGAGATGGAGCCAGGGTCAAAGGCAGGCAGAAGGATAGCCATAGCCAGGTGGAGCCGGCTGTCGTTTGTCTCCATCCTCTTTGCCGCTGAGGACAACATTGAGGCAGAAGCTGATAGGCAGACAGCTTTGGACTGGGTGAGGAGAGGTGCCCCATTTAGACCGGCCTCTGCTGTGGAGAAGGGGAAGAAGTTAGTTTGTAATTCCTCCCTCTCTCTCGGGAGAAAGATGGTCAGGTGGAAAAGTGTATCAGTGCTCCTGCACCTTTAATTGGTAGAATAAGGAATTTCAACAGGTGTGCAGCTGCTTAAATTCCCTCTTGAACACAACCATTAACGTGGCAGCAGCTCTTGCATCTGGTTTGCCAGCTGCATCTAAGCAGCAAAGCACCTGAATTGTGTGCAGCCGATCCCAGGTCTGTCCCATGGGCATATCCAGAATTTATGTTGGGAGGGTGGCAGGAGACCCACCTGTCTTGTTCCAGAATGGAGCTACCTGCCGCGCTGACTGTCAGGCTGACAGTTTTGTCGCTAGAATGCGCCATGACATCATTTAAGCGACCTCCGCGAGCATTTCCATTTCAGATATTCTGATTATTTCTACTTTTAGTTAAGTGTTTTTATTTGTTTACTTGATTTGGGGGTGGGCAGCTGAGCCCTTTGTTACGCCCATGGTCCGATCATTGGCAGCATCTTTAGGTCAGGCTGGGAATGTTCTTTGCCCGAAACCCTGGAGAACTACTGCCAGCCAGTGCCGGTAGTCCTGAGCTGGGGATCTAAATGCAGCTCAGAGTAGGCAGCTTCCTGCATCGATCAGCGATCACCTTTCAAGGACAGGAAGCATTGTTGTTGTTGTTTAGTCGTGTCCGACTCTTCGTGACCCCATGGACCAGAGCACGCCAGGCATTTCTGTCTTCCACTGCTTCCCGCAGTTTGGTCAAACTCATGCTGGGAGCTTCGAGAACACTGTCCAACCATCTCGTCCTCCGTCGTCCCCTTCTCCTTGTGCCCTCCATCTTTCCCAACATCAGGGTCTTTTCCAGGGAGTCTTCTCTTCTCATGAGGTGGCCAAAGTATTGGAGCCTCAGCTTCACGATCTGTCCTTCCAGTGAGCACTCAGGGCTGATTTCCTTAAGAATGGATGCATTTGATCTTCTTGCAGTCCATGGGACTCTCAAGAGTCTCCTCCAGCACCATAATTCAAAAGCATCCATTCTTCGGCGATCAGCCTTCTTTATGGTCCAGCTCTCACTTCCATACATCACTACTGGGAAAACCATAGCTTTAACTAGGTTTGACCTCTGTGAGAACAGAAGGCTAGACTGAATGGGCCACTGGCCTGATTCGGCGGCGCTCTTCTTATGAGTAAGGGGGGGCTGCTGTGTGCTTCCTGGAGCCCAAAAAAGAACAGGTGTCTGGATTCCAAGAGCACTTGGCCTGATCCATAAGCTCTTTCGGTTCTCTTTAAAACAAAATAAAAATTGTTTATTTGGTTTTCAGATCCATGTTTTACAACCACACATACAACATAAAAACAAGATTCCAAAGAATCTCCTGGACTTCCCGCCTCCCCTTTGTGGGTCCTATTATTAATCATTCCCTCCTGCACCTTTTATGATGATCCAAAACTTTTACATCTCCATTAGGTCCCTAATTCACCATTAAACTACAAGTGTTATTCCAGTCCTACTAATGGTTTTAACGGTTTACCACAGTTTTTAAGATAAATTATAAATTTCCCCCATCCCTTGTGAAAATTCTGGTTTTCCTGATTCTTCCAGTCATTTTTGCCAATTCGGCATAATCAACTTCATCTGCCGTTCTTCTCTGGTAGGGACTTTATCTTCTTTCCATCTCTGGGCCAGTAACATCTGTGCAGCTGTGGTCGCATACATAAACAGCCTTTTCTGCTCCCTTGAGAGTCAGTGTGGTGCAGTGGTTAAGAGCGGTGGACTCGTAATCTGGTGAACCGGGTTCGCTTCCCCGCTCCTCCACATGCAGCTGCTGGGTGACCTTGGGCCAGTCACACTTCTCTGAAGTCTGTCAGCCCCACTCACCTCACAGAGTGTTTGTTGTGGGCGAGGAAGGGAAAGGAGAATGTTAGCCGCTTTGAGACTCCTTAGGGTAGTGATAAAGTGGGATATCAAATCCAAACTCTTCTTCTTCCTTGGGATTTCGGCTCCTAGAATTCCTAAAAGAAAAGCTTTGTTTTGTTTTGTTTTTTAAGAAAAAGTTACTTTAAACATTTTTGTCAACTCATTATAAATCATTTCCCAAAATTATTTTACTACCTTACACGTCCACCACATATGATAAAAGGTGCCTTCTTTTTCCTTCCATTTCCAACATACATTTGACCCTGTTTTATACATTTTTGCTAATTTACTGGAGCTCTTTCTGTTTTCAGCAGCAGCAGCAGGCTCCCGGGGTCAGCATTGCCCCTGCCCAACACTGCAGGGGTGTTTTTGGTCTCAGCAGCTCCCCACCCCCGGGAGAAAACACAGGTCCTGTAGCCTCTCTAAAGAGCCTGAATCTGACTTTGTTTTTTCCTCAACCCTGTTCTTTATTACCATCAGGAGCTGGGAATTTTCCTTGCTCCTAATAAAAATGCAGAATGTCTGCGCTGGGTTATAAAGCAGCTGAGAAGTGCCCTTGCATATCTTAAGAGAGAAATGGCTTCTTGTTTGATGACTCAGACTGGACCTCCGCTGACTTTTCTTAAGAAGCTGCAGGTGAGCTTGGAATGGTGTGTGGGTGTGCTTTGCCATGACATTAGAATTCTAGAATTGGAAGGGACCCGGAGGGTCATCTAGTCCAACCCCACAGGATGTGCAGGAATCAGTGGCGTAGCGTGGGGGGTGCAGGGGGGGCCGACCGCACCGGGCGCAACATCTGGGGGTTAGGGTTAGGGGGCGCAAATCCACGGGTTAGGGGGTGCAAATTACTTGCCTTGCCCCGGGTGCTGACAACCCACGCTACGCCACTGGCAGGAATCTTTTGCCTCTAGGAAGGATTCCACGATCTCAGCGGCCGTCGTTCCTTGGGTTGGAGGGGAAATTGGAAACAGTTGGCATTTTAAAGCAAATCTACCTAATCTGTACTTTCCAAACAATGAGGGAACAGGAAGACAGTCCAGTTTCGTACTTCTCTGAATTTTGCAGTGCCAACGACTCCAGCCTAAGTTATGAGTGTAAAAGAGCTACACTGTACTGGGGTAAAGTAGGCCTTAAAATGCATATAAGTAGTGAAAATAATATACAGCAAGGCATTCTGTTTGGGGAAAATTGCTTTGCAACGATACATGTGTTGGGCAGAATTGAATACCCAAATGTGTAGATCGGCAGAAGTTTGTACTAAAATGCCTGTGGGTTTTCATGAGGACTTAAAAAAATAAATTTGCAAATTGACGTGAAAATATGGACAGCTGGAGTTAAGAGTAGAAAAACAGAGAGATGGGCAGAAAATGAAATGAACAGATTGGCCTACTGAATTGAATTCCCCCCACATCCCATAAAATATCAGCGATTGTCATACACATACAAACACACCGCTATATCAAAAAAGCACATAAAAAAAGAAAGAAAAGAAAGGGAAAACATAAAAAATATAAGCATATAAATTCCTAGAATTGTAGAGTTCCTGGATTTCACTATTCAGAGGAGAAATTAGTATTCCATGCTTGAGTACATCAAAAGCATTGGCTTAGAGGAGAAATATTCTTGAGGAAGAAATGTGCAGAACATGTGTTGACCAGGTTATCTCAAAGTTAATCTGGAGTTCAAAAGCTAAGAGACACAGATGTTGACAAGTTTTAATCTCATTTTTAAAATGTTAATTGTCTTTAAATGGCCTTTAATTGGTTTTAACAGTTTTTATCAATCATTTTAATTTTTCCTCAGAGGTTTTATGACAGTGTATATACAATTTTGTAAAATAAACAAGTACGGAAACGTGTGCATATTGGGAGAAACTTGCACTAAAACACTGACCAATTTTCATGTAGGTTTAAAAAGTGAAAACCATAAATTGCTGCAACAAAGGGAGAGCCAGTGTGATGTAACAGTTAAGAGTACCAGACGAGGAGACCCGAGTTCAAATTCTCACTCGGCCATGAAGCACATTGGGCAACTTTAAGCCAGTCGCTGCCTCTCAGCCTGACCTACCTTTTAGGGTTGTTGTGAGGGTCAAACAGGGAGGGGAGAATCTCACACCCCACCTTGAATTCCAGGGAGGAAAGGCTAGCATATAAATGTAACAGATGATAATAATAATAATAATAATAATAATAATACAGTGGTACCTTGGGTAAAGTACTTAATTCGTTCCGGAGGTCCGTTCTTAACCTGAAACTGTTCTTAACCTGAAGCACCACTTTAGCTAATGGGGCCTCCCACTGCTGCTGCGCTACCGTCGTGCGATTTCTGTTCTCATCCTGAGGTAAAGTTCTTAACCTGAGGTACTATTCCTGGGTTAGCAGAGTGTGTAAGCTGAAGTGTATGTAACCTGAAGTGTATGTAACCCGACGTACCACTGTAGATGTGAAGAGCTGAATTTAAAGGTTGAGGAAACGAGAGAAACGGAAACAAGCAGGTCCCTCCATCTCTGCCTCAGAGGCCTTCTGCAAATGGAACTTGGGTCTAGATGGGTTTTCCTCCCTCCAGCTCCAAGCTATTCTTAGCTGCGTGGGTGGCCCAGCAGCCTCTCCACTCTCTGCTTCTAGCCTATTAGCCAGAGTGCCCATTTGGCCAGACGCGGCAAGAATTTCCATCTCACAGAGAAATGCTCTATCTTCTGGCTTTGAAAAGGGGATGGAGAGACTGGCATTTTTTTTTTTAAAGCAAAATGCAACAGTCTAGCTATAAATATGCCTATCTGGACCCACCTCATAGCCATTCTGAAATATTGATTGTCTCTCTCTTTTCTTGCAGAGAGGCTGGTTTCAGGTCTGCGTTGGTATCGATCCCATTGCAAAGGAACTTGGACTGTTGTAAAGACCCCGTGAGAAAGAGGTGGGGGTGGAGGGTGGGAGAATATCAGAACACGGGGTGCTAAGCAAAAGGTAAAGGTAAAGGAACCCCTGACCATTAGGTCCAGTCGTGGCCGACTCTGGGGTTGCAGCGCTCATCTCGCTTTATTGGCTGAGGGAGCCGGCGTACAGCTTCTGGGTCATGTGGCCAGTATGACTAAGCCGCTTCTGGTGAACCAGAGCAGCACACGGAAACGGCTTTTACCTTCCCGCCGGAGAGGTACCTATTTATCTACTTGCACTTTGATGTGCTTTCGAACTGCTACGTTGGCAGGAGCAGGGACCGAGCAACAGGAGCTCCCCCCATTGCGGGGATTCGAACCGCCGACCTTCTGATCGGCAAGTCCTAGGCTCTGTGGTTTAACCCACAGCGCCACCCGCATCCCATTATGCAAAAGTTACGGTGCCATTATGCAAAAGCTACGGAGGTGGAGCCACAAAGGTAAATTTACTTCTGTCCAGGCAAGCAAGAGTTCAAGGGTACACTCCAGCCAGATAGGAACGCTCAAGGAAGGTGAAAAGGGTGTGGCCTGGGGAGAGTCTTGAGGGCCGCAGAGAGAGAGGCCTGGAGGGCCACATGGGACTGCTGAGCCGAGGTTCCCCTGATTAAGTAGTTAAATATCATATCCAAAGTAGCAGCTCCATGAGTCATGTCTGTAATAAGCCTGATGGGCACTGAGGATTCTCCAAGATGGCAATTACCTTAAGAGTTCATTTGAGGATGTATAGCAGGCATAGGCAAACTCGGCCTTCCAGATGTTTCGGGACTACAACTCCCATCATGCCTAGCTAATAGGACCAGTGGTCAGGGATGATGGGAGTTGTAGTCCCAAAACATCTGGAGGGCTGAGTTTGCCTATGCCTGATGTATAGAGTGCTTCTGGGGCTAAATAAAGCCTTGCAGGGGAAAGGGGAACTGTAAGCTCTTTGCTCAGAGGCAGAACATCCCTGCAGCAGCTGCCCATCCTTGGGTGGAAGGCAGGGAGTCCAGCAGTAGATGACACCAGAGCAAAAGACAGGCAGAGCCAACTAATACCAGTTTTGGCTTCCACCTGCTTGCCAAGTTCTACAAGGGGAAACCCTTGGACTAAGGACGAAGACAGGCCAAGAGTGAGCCGGCAGCAAATCACACTGTTCAAAGTTGGAGTTAACTCTTTATTAGCAAAAAAAACCACAATCTTTGCAGATATGGCTGAGTGTCAGGCCTAATGAGCAGAGTAGCTCATTCCTGATTTCCTCCATGAAAATAATTTGCTGAGACTGAACATTCCCACCTCCTCACAGCCATCCACAGTGGTACCGCGGGTTAAGTACTTAATTCATTCTGGAGGTCTGTTCTTAACCTGAAACTGTTCTTAACCTGAAGCACCACTTTAGCTAATGGGGCCTCCCGCTGCTGCCACGCCGCCGGAGCACGATTTCTGTTCTCATCCTGAAGCTGAAGCAAAGTTCTTAACCTGAAGCACTATTTCTGGGTTAGTGGAGTCTGTAACCTGAAGCATATGTAACCCAAGGTACCACTGTAAGTGCTTTCCTTTCCAGGGCTTTCCCCAAGCAATCGGAGACTGGGCCTGCATGCAAGCCTGCTGCTGCTCCGCCCATTTCAGCCCTCTTCTGGTTCTGGGAGACAAGTGGGGAGGGATCTTGTGGCAGCAGGTGGGAGAGACACCCCTGACTCTTCACCAGCCTTACTCATCTATGCCTCTTGGCCCCCATCCTCACCTGCTTCTGCCTCTGTTCTGAACTGCTCTCTGCCACAGACTCTCCCAGCTCACTAAGCCAGGGAACTATAGCTTACCCCTTGCATTGCTACAGTTCCCAGCAGCACAGAACAAGATCTTGGGGAGCCGGCACAGCCAAGGTTAGGAAGGGCGCGAGGGATCTGCGATCCCCTAACCGCGCCACTGTGCCGGATTTCAGCAGCGATCCCCGGGGGCTGGTCAGCGAGGCTTGCTTCCGAGTGAGCGCGCAATGGGCTTGACAGTCTCGCGCGCCTAGCGCGCAAAGCACATCCCACTCCATTGCAACCCTGCTCTTTGGCGATCCCTGGGATCTTATTCCTCCGGCTCCTCCCCCGCCTTTTCCCTCCCCTCCCCCGCCTCTCCACCCCCTCCCCTTTCCCCTGATGCTCCCACCGCCGCCCCCTTTCCTTCCTAGTTCAGCTCCGCCCAGCTCCGCATCCTCCTTCCACCGCCGCCAACCACCTCTCTCAATCTCTCTCTCTCTCTGCATATCGCAAAATTGTCCTCCTCCTCCTTTTGGATCCTTCCTCCACCTCCCCAGCCGATCCTTCCCACCACCGCCACCCCGTTTCAAGTTGGAGGAGGGAGAGTCCGGAGGAAAGGAGACCAGAAAGGAGTCAATGTTTTTGCAGCCGCCTGCAAATCCTGCGGTCAGTTTCCTGGTCCGTTTCCACGCTTCCCTCGGGGATCCTGCTTCGGCTTCCTCTCTCCGTGTTAAGATTGTTTGCAAGTTTTTCAGGGGAGGGAGAGGGTAGCTTGCGATAATAAACTGCCCCCTAGTGTTGCGCGCGTAGCTGCTGGGCTGGGCGAGGGGGCTGGGCGGGAAAGGAAGTTCCTTAAACCTGGGAAAGTCCTCCGTGCGCATAGAAACTTTGGTGATCCGTATCGGTGATTCTGCTTTTTCAACCCCAACCCCCCGCTTCCTACAGCACAAGGAAAAAGGAAGTTTAAGAAAAAGTTTTCTCCTGTGCACGCGCGCACACCTGGACTCGAGAAGAAAGGAAACAGCGGAAGGAGATGGAATAAAACGGTGCAATCTCTGGTAGGGTTTTTTTTTTTAATTGTTGGGCTTTTAAAGCCCAGCAGTTTCTAGCTGGAAAGAGATGAGCTTGCCCTTTGCCCCAGCCTCTATTCCTTCTCACTGACTATGAGGATTGTTAAGCCAGCCTGGTCCTTTAAAGAGAAGAGGAAAAGGAAGGATCCTCCTCCATCTGGGAGAATTTAAAGAAAGACCATTATTATTGTTGTTATTTCAACGGACTGGCCGCTCGGAAAGAGGGCAAGTTGCTGCTCTTGGGGTGCTCACGGAAACTCGGACCAGATGGTACAGCGGCGAAGAAAAGTAAAAAAATAAATCCTTTGGCAAGGAAGCTCCCGGGATGGGGACTGGGCTGTGCACCAGGAGGCAAAAGGGCCTCTTGCAAACGGGATTTTGCCTAGTGGCCGTGGCCTGCCTGGCATCCGGAGCGTTCCTGTACAACCACCTCCAGCAGAAGGTGAAGTCCGCAGAAGCCTTGGCTTTGAAATACAAGCAGCAGCAGGAGGTGCTTTCGGCCCAATTGCAAGGTGAGAAGGGGTCTTGGCTTGCTTCGTTCGCGGTTGCGTTTCCTGCTGGTCCGTTAGGGCAGATGGGTGCTGCCCTGCCAACTGCTCAGTCTGCCCTCAGCCAGGTCTCCCTGGCCTGCCTTCTTCCTTCCATCCAGTCCAGGGGGCGGCCCTGCCTGCCAGCTTCCTCCTCTTTAGGCTCAGTGGTGCCCCTTGTGGGACTCTGCAGGGAAGAGGATGGGGACGAAACTAGAATTAGTTGGCTCTGGTCCTTTCCCATCATGTGCAGCACACATGCATACAATTTAATATCTAAAGTAACTGGTCCATGCAGTCCAGGCGAACAGAGCCTGGGGGGCCTCCAGATCTACTCCTGAACATCAGCTGGGGCTGGGAGTTGGAATTCAAGAACATCTGGAGAACCACAGGCTGTCTATTTCTGGTTAGTCCTGCAGAAGCTAGTCTGAGGTCACTGGGTGCTTGGTGTTGTTTTTATTTTTTATTAATTCATGTGCCATTTATGGGCCAAAATGGCTTCTACAACAATAAAATACACACATAATTAAAGCATGCAATAAAACAAGTCCACATAAACCTTAAAAACACTCCTAATTTAAAATTACACAAGCCATGACAATTGCATAAAAAGCATGACAATGAAAACGGCTAAAACAACAAGATCAGAAGTTCCAGTTCAAGGGATTGCTTTCCTAGACAGGTGTGTCTTCAGGAGCCGGCAGAATGCCAATACTGATGGGATCTCTTGCATTTCAGCAGGGAGGGTGTTCTGCAACAGTGGTGCCACCACTAAACAAGCCTGCCTCTGAGTCTCAGCGAGTTGATAATCATCAGGCCATGGCAAAACTAACTAGGTCATATTTGCTGACCACAGTGCCCTCATTGAACAGTGGAAGGGAGCATGGTTTTTCAGGGAACCCAGTCCAGATTTATTTAAGGCTTTGCATGTAAATAGCAGAAGCTTAAAAGTGACTTGGTGGCTAATAGGCAGCCAGTGCAGATCCCTTTTTCCTGTTTTGTGTCCCACCTTGTGGTGCTCAGAAGTATCTATATACATCTATGGTAGGCAACCTGTGGACCCACATTCTGAATCTCAGAAGCCAGAACAGCAAGAGGGATTGCTGCTTTCACTGCACAGTGACCCCTCTTGCTGTTCTGGCTTCTGAGATTCATAATATTTTTTTTCTTGTTTTCCTCCTACAAAAACTAGGTGCATCTTGTGGTCTGGTGCGTCTTATAGAGCGAAAAATACGGTAACATGGAACTGAGCACTAAACTTGGGCTCCACTCTGATGCCTTAGAGGTCATTGGTGGGTTTGGCTGCCTAGCAGGGACACGCCAAAGGAAAACATCAGGGAAGACCAGCGAGGAGGGTGGGAAATGCCACTGGGATGACCCTGGCGCCATAGACTTCCCCTGTTATTTCCATTCATGATACCAGACTCATTGAATGACTATTGGCCATGCCACCTGGGTGCTGATGGGAGTTGTCTGCCATCCAGAACTTCTGGAGGGCATCAGGTCAGGGAAATCCAATTTAGGGGAATTGCTCATTATGCTCTTCAGTGTTGGAGAGACCAGGCCTTTTGCTGCTTGAAAAACCTGAGGTCACCAGGGATGCAGAATCACAACACAGACAACACACAGCGTTGCTGTTCTGCTGATGTCAGCTCCGGTGCTCGCCCCCTGGGATCGAAAGGCAAATAGCTTCTCCTGGCTATGCTATTAGCCAGGAAGGACCAGCTGGAGAGTTCAGGAAGGAGCTTTAAACATACCAGAAGCAGCAGCGGCAGCACTGTTTGTTTTTCATTATCTCTCCCCTGCCTCCAACTCGCATGCAGGCATTCTTCAGAAACTTGCAGTTAGTGAACTCGGAGCTCATGTCCAATGGAGGGGCATTTTATAGCAAAATGTCCCCTCCTCGCTGCTCCCAGATTGACGGGTAACTGGTGGTCTCTGGGACTGGATCCAGCTGCTTGGCAGATTCCGCCCTTCCTGCCTGCCTCTTGGCAGGGTTCTCATCCAGGCCTGATCAAACATTTGGCAACAGTTTTGCTGGTGTGGGAAAGGGAAGGCGGGGATTGATTTCTGCAAGGAATATGCCGTATTTGGCGGAATATAAGCCGCACCCAAATATAAGCTGCACCTTTAAAATTGCCGGTGACCTTTTCTCTTCCTCGCTCTCTCCCTTCCCGGCCTTGGGGGAGAGGATGGGGGACTACGCATGGGGCAGGTGCCGCCTTGCTGTGCTCCTGGCGCTGTTTGCCCCACGCTCTTGGCTGCACACAGTAAGGTTGCGAATATAAGCTGCGCTTTAACTTTTCACGGTTGGGATTTGGGGGGAAAGTGAGGCTTATATTCAGGCCAATACAATATCCCACGCTTTGCTGTTTTAAAGGTAAAGGGATCCCCGACCATTAGGTCCAGTCGTGACCGACTCTGGGGTTGTGGCGCTCATCTCGCTTTATTGGCCGAGGGAGTCGGCGTAGAGCTTCCAGGTCATGTGGCCAGCATGACTAAGCCGATTACCTTCCCGTTGGAGTGGTACCTATTTATCTACTTGCACTTTGACATGCTTTCGAACTGCTAGGTTGGCAGGATCATACTGCTAGGTTGGCAGAAACTGCTAGGTTGGTTTGCTGTTTGGGGCTTTGCTAAATGCATGCAGTGCAGGCCTGGGAGACTGGTTCCGTACTTACCTCTCCCCCCCGCCCCCCCCCCCGTTTTCAGGGTCTGCCACTTCCTTTAAAAACAAAGCAAGGTGCTGGTCCTCGTGATTCTTAATAAAGGGCAGATATAAATAGGAACGTGGGACTGATCTAATCAGAGGCGCTTGCGGAAGCTAGAGCAAGAGCTTTCGCCCAGTGCCTCTCCCCAGATCCACTCTGGAGGGTTGGGAGAACCCCAGGACAGCGTATGGGGGGGAAGAAGGGGGAGATAATACCATCAGGGGAAGCAGAGGTACTTGTGGTAATGGAACAATTTATTTCACTGGGTCTACTCTGAGGAAGACTTAGTTGGGCAGCAGCCGGAAGTTTTTTTTTACTGTGCCTGTATCACGTTGCTTATAGGCGATATTGTTTTGCTCCTGCAATGGTTTTGGGATGCGCAGGCTGTTTCGTTTCCAATCCGTGCATGTCCTGTAACTTCCTGGTGATGCCCTGTAACATTTCCCTCCCTCCCTCTCTCTCTCTCTGTGTGTGTGTGTCTGTTGCTGTCCTGTTTTTGTTGTGCATTAGCGCAAGGGTTGCCCCTCCAGATGAGAGCGATGTGTGGCAGTCACATTTATTTTTTAAATATTTGTATACTGCTGCGGCGTATCAAATAATATCAAAGCTGTACCGCGATAAAAAAATGTAAAACCAAATGACAAAAAACCATTTAGAAAGTTAAAACCAGAAACCAATTTAAACCATAGTGGAAGGACGTATTCTTAATAGCCGGAGGAAGAGAAGGGTTTTCAGCAGCAGGCGTTTAAAAGTTGGCACAGAAGGTGCCCACTGAATTTCTTGCTAGCAGGGTATTCCACAGGACTGGGCTACTTATAACAGTCTGACTGAGGCAGCGTTTTTAATGACGTGTTGCAGATACACCCACCAAAAACCCGGGACCAAACAGCAGCCCGGAGAGGGACCCTTTGGTGTCCACATTTGCTAATTGTGTTCTCCGGCTTCAACAGCTCTGATTCCAACCGCCATCTTGGTGATTGTTCCTCTATTACTTTTCCCAGAATGCCTAGGGAAATGCCTCCTTCTGGGCCATTGCAGAGGGGGGAAAACCCCCAAACCCAAATTCTGGCCCTTTTACCCATGCCAGATTGCTCCTTTGAAGGAAGGGCCATAGCTTAGTGACAGAGCACCTGCTTTGCATGCAGAAGATGCTGGGTGGTGTAGTGGTTAGAGTGTCACATTAAGACGTGGGAGACCAGGGTTCAATTTCCCACTCGGCCAGGTGACCTTGAGCTGTTCACTGCCTCTCAGCCTACCCTTCCTCGCAGGGTTGTTGTGGGGATTCAGTGAGGGTGGGGAGAGAACCACACCCACCAGCTTGAGAGCCAGTGTGGTGTAGTGGTTAAGAGCGGTAGTCTTATAATCTGGGGAACCAGGTTCGATTCCCTACTCCTCCACATGCAGCTGCTGGGTGACCTTGGGCTAGTCACACTTCTTTGAAGTCTCTCAGCCCCGCTCACCTCACAGAGTGTTTGTTGTGGGGGAGGAAGGGAAAGGAGAATGTTAGCCGCTTTGAGACTCCTTCGCGTAGTGATAAAGCGGGATATCAAATCCAAACTCTTCTTCTTCTTCTTCCTTGGAGAAAAGGCTGGGGCAGAAAGGCAATCTGTCCATCAATCCCTGGCATCTCTAGGTAAGGCAAAGAGGCCCGAAAGCCTAGGGAGCTGCTGCCAGCCCGTGCTGACAGTACTGAGCTCCATGGCCCAAAGGTCTGGCTTGGTGTAAGACAACTTCCTGCATTCCTTTCCAGCCCTCCATCTGATATCCAAAGGGCTTCTAAATGTTTTTCCTGCATGCTTTGCTTGGGGCCCGGCCGTGAGCTCTGGCATTCTGGCCGAGCGCCAGTTCTGGTAATTACGGCTAGAGATGCCCGCTCTGCTTTCCCAGCTGGCTACACTTTTCTAGAATAGAATTGCGGAGCAGGAGAGAGAGAGAGAGAGAGAGAGACCCTGAAAGGTCTTCTAATCCCATCGTCCAGACCAAGCTTGACGAATAGCCCTGGTAGAGACGAGCTCGAAAAACGTTTGAGCTGCGGTTGGGGGCAAAAATCTTAGAAGCATGGAAGAAGAAAGAAGTATAAATGGTTACTCTCTGTGTGTGCATAAGTCACATACGGATAAAATCTCCCTTGAATAGCAAACTCGGCTGCTGAGTGCCAATCAAAACAGAGCCAAAACAGGGCTGTTGAGAAATATAAAGGGAATCTCAGCAGACTTGGGAGAAGAGTGAAATTGGTAGATGTTCAAGACACCCTCTAACACGTGACCCTTTAAAAGCAAACAGACCTAAGGGTGCAAAAAACCCCAAAACACCTCCTCAGCCTTTTAAAAAGCTCCAGCCTTTTAAAAAGCTGAACATTTTAAATGCAAGCAGCGGGCAGGCAGATCTGGAGGCAGGCATGACTGGGGCACATTTAACGCCCATGGCTTCCCCCCCAAAGGATCCTGGGATTCGTACTTTAGCCATCCCAGAGAAGCAGTTCTGAGCACCCTTAACAAACTACAGCTCCCAGGATTCTTTGGGGGAAGTCACATGCTTGAAATGTAAGCTGGGTTACGCAGGTACCTGAAACAGAACCATTTATTCCAGGTCCTATCGGGCAGCATGTAAAGGAAATACAGGCATATCTTAAAAGGCAAAGGCTTTTTAAAATTGCAGAGGGCATTCTCCCTACTCTCTCACACACACACATGCGCAAGAGGGGATGATTTTTGTTCCATGACTGGGTTTAATCCCCTTCTGTCAAACTCCCTTGACCATCATTGCCGCATCTTAACAGGATGGGAACTGGCATGTGCCCCCCCCCCCCGTGTGGCTCAGTGGCAGAGTGCCTGGTTTGCGCACGGAAGGTCCCGGGTTTGATCCCCTCCCACCTGAAATCCTAAAGAGGTGCTGCCAGTCAGTGTAGACAACACTAGTCTGAATGAACCAAGGGTTTGACTCAATATAAGGCAGCTTCCGATGTTTCCTCGAATTTTGAATTGGTTCACTCCAGGGATAGATACATTTCCCCCTTTTCTGAGTGTGTAAATCAGCTCTTAGCTGGCTGGCAAAGTGTATTCTCCCCCTCTCTTCCCTTAGAGATCACTTCCAAAATGGCAAACAGACAACAAGCGAGAGAGAGAGGAATGTTCTTAAATTCTGCGGAAAGCCTACGGGAATGGTTATTTCTCCACGCTGAAGCCTGCTGGCACATCTGCCTTGCTGGAAACGTTAACAAAGAGAAGAAGCTCTCTCTGCAAGTTATTGCTCCTGGGGGATTTTTTAAAGAGGCGTTTTAGTAGCTGCTCGTAATGGCTGGATGGGACAGCAGCCAGCTCAGCTCATAGTTCTGCAGTTCCCTGCCTCTTGGAGCCTCCTGCCCCCTCCTCACATCCGTATTTTTGCTCTGTTCAGTCATCTGCGTTGGTGCCTAGAAAGACAGGGCAGTGTGGGGTAGTAGTCAGAGCAGGCGTGGGGTGAAAACTGGTCCCTGAACTACAACTCCCATCAGCCTTAGCTAGAATAGCCAATGGTCAGGGGAGATTGAGTTGTGGTTCAGCAATGTCTGGAGGGGCAAAGGCTCCTCATACTTGGTTTAGAGCAGCCTTTCTCAACCTGTGGGTCCCCAGATGTTGTTGAACTACAACTCCCATCACCGCTAGCTAGCAAGGCCAGAGCTCAGGGATGATGGGAGTTGTTGTAGTCCAACAACATCTGGGGACCCACAGGTTGAGAACCGCTGGTTTAGAGTGTTGGACTAGGACCCAGGAGATCAGTCTCAGATCCCCAGTCCACTGTTAAGGCCAGCGGGGTGGTGTGGGGCCTGTCACTGACTCTGAGCCTAGTCAACCTCACAGGGTGTTGTGATGATAAGAGGGTGATTCTGAGTATAGGGCTGCCATATGGCCGTGATTTCTCAGACATATCCAGGATTCGTCATTCGGAAATAGCACCCGGTGGAATTTCCAAAAATCAGAAAACCTGGGCACATGGCAGCCACCCATGTTGGAAGAATTGATTTTTTTTTGTGAGTTTCCTTGAAAATAGCTTAAAAAGTTTGCCCCCAAAAAGCTCAACAACATTTCCAGATTTTTACTTCTTGAAATATGGCAACCCTATCTTGAGTAGGACTAGCATTGGCTACTACCCCTAGCAACTGACAAAGCCCATTGGGAATTGAGTCCAGCCCATTCTCTCTGCCTTGGATCTATCTATTACTGCCATGATGGTGAATCTGTGGACTGATAGATGTTGCTAGACTTCATTTCCCAGCAGCCTCAGCCAGCCTGGCCAGTAGTCAGGGATGATGGAAGTTGTAGTCCAGAGGTCTGCAGGCAGAGAGGATGGGCTGTATTTTATTTCTAATAGGTTTTGTAAATTTCCAAGTTATGCATATTATTTAAGCCCCTTCCTGTTATCGTGTTTGCAAGCTAATATACACATCACTTATATTAGGAGACTAATACTTCCCAGCATTCAAATCTTCATCCTTTTCCAGATAATTTTCCTACCATCAATGTCATATTCTTTATGCAATTTAAACCAGAGGTTGGGGACTTGTTTGGCCCAGATGGTCAGATCTTTATCTCCCCATGCCATGGGCCAACTTTGGCAACTCGGCGGGCCCCCACCTCTCAATCATCATCTCATGTCATGACGATGCTGGCTGGCTGAGAGTTGGGCAGTCCCCGCCCCCTGTCAAAGTTGACCGGGGTGGTGGGTTAGTGAAGCACCACATAGGAGGATTGAACTTTCCACTCACGAGCTGATGAGCACAGGGTTCAATCCTGCTGGCTCAAGGGGTCTGCTTCATTGGCACATTCAGCAGTATTGAACAGTATTATTATTATTATTATTATTATTATTATTATTATTATTATTAGTAATACCCCGCCCATCTGGCTGGGTTTCCCCAGCCACTCTGGGCGGCTCCCAACAGAATATTAAAAACACCCAACATTAAAAACTTCCCTAAACAGGGTTGCCTTCAGATGTCTTCTATAAGTCAGATAGTTGTTTATTTCCTTGACATCTGGTGGGAGAGCATTCTTCAGGGCTGGCATCACTACTGAGAAGGCCCTCTACCTGGTTCCCTGTAACCTCACTTCTCGCAGGGAGGGAACTGCCAGAAGGCCCTCGGAGCTGGACCTCAGTGTCCGGGCTGAACAATGGGGGTGGAGATGCTCCTTCAGGTATACTGGGCCAAGGCTGTTTACGGCTTTAAAGTTCAGCACCCTTACTTTGAATTGTGCTTGGAAACATACTGGGAGCCAGTGTAGGTTTTTCAGGGCCAGTCTTATATGGTCTCAGCGGCCACTCCCAGTCACCAGTTTAGCTGCCGCATTCTGGATTAGTTGCAGTTTCTGGGTTACCTTCAAAGGTAGCCCTACTGGACCGAGGACATTTAGGGCTTTAAAGATCAGCACCAACACTTTGAATTGTGCTCGGAAACATACTGGGAGCCAATGTAGGTCTTTCAAGACCAGTGTTATGTGGTCTCGGCGGCCGCTCCTAGTCACCAGTCTAGCTGCCATATTCTGGATTAGTTGTAGTTTCTGGGTCACCTTCAAAGGTAGCCCCACTTAGAGCACACTGCAGTAGTCCAAGTGGGAAATAACCAGAGCATGTACCACTCTGGCGAGACAGTCCACGGGCAGGTGGGGTCTCAGCCGGTGTACCAGCTGGTAGACAGGTGCCCTGGACACAGAATTGACCTGCGCCTCCATGGACACCAAACTATTACCCTCCTCTTCTGCATTGGATTAGGGTTCTGTTGCTGGAAAGATCATCTTGGATAAACTGGCTAGCCAAACAGACAATGTCATCGCTGTGCCTTTTCAAGATCTAGCCTAGAACTGCTCCAAAGCTTCTCAGCTTACACCCACCCCAGTTAAAAGCAAAAATATATTTTGGAGCTTCAGCCTTCCATGGAGAGTATTTGGTAACAACAACCTCCTGCTGCATTTCACCACCTGCGGTTACAGTGGGAAATTTCAGGTGTAGCTGCGGATCCTGCCCACTATGTTTTAATCTAGTGGAAGGGGCTCAGACCTTGGCTTCTCCTAGTGTTCCTCTATATCCTCATGGCTTCCTTCAGTCCAAGAGTCTTAACTCTAAACTAATAAGAGTGTTTGTTGCATCAAATATTATAGAGGCCGAAATTTCTCACAAGAGTTAATTCCTCAGAATTTCTATCCCCACCAGCTTTTCAAAAATTAAACACCCTTTGCACATTTCACTGACCCCCACCCAAATCTCTGTGGCTCTTTTTTTAAAAAGCTGTACATAGAAGAGAATACTCTGAGGGGAAACCCTGGGAGTGATTTCAGCTTAGCTTTAGAGTCTAACTATCTTTACATTGAAGGAGAGTTTGTGAGATCCAGAGAGGAGAGTGAAAGGCAGGCGGTTATATCATGCGGACGGTTCGCTGGGCGTAAGAAATCTTTAGTGTGAGCTGGGATAAATTCTCAGAGGACTTGTTCATATCCTGTCACGTTGTGCCTGGCGAGACTCTGTGGTATGCGGCTCAAAATACATCCTTCCGTGCAAGGCAGGTCTGTTCTGAGGCACCTCTGAGGGGGCAGAAACAAATATATACCTGTCTCCTATTTGGGGCGCAAATAGGTGGACAGACAGAAAAAGGACAGTGGTGATTCCTCACCCTCAAATCCTAGAGGGTGACATTACAGAAGGTGCCCTCAGGCACACGTGAAATTGGTGGGATATGCATGTGTGGTGGAATGCAAAAAAGCCACAGCATTTGGCTGCGATAAAGGCAGCTCCCTGAGAATCTCAGCTTCTGCATTATAAACGGCGCAGGTTCCTAGTCCTTAGCGTACTGCTGCTTCCGCTTTGTGCCTGCCCTTCGTACCTGTTCGCTTCAATCATGTATATATGCCTTCCCTGGTCCAGTTTTGCAACCCAAAAGAAGCATCTCCCTTGTTGCCATTTTGAACTCCAAAATACGGGTGCAATTGCAGTGTATAGCTGTCAGTTGGATCACCACAGAAATGCGTCCGCCTCTCCCCCATGTAACTTAGTCCGAAACAAAGCTCTGTGTCTTATCGCCCAAATCCATTGAGGCTTCATCAGAGAACAAGATCCTTGGGCTTGGCATTTCCCCACCCCCCTCACCAAAAAGCCTGCTGCTCTGTAGGGTTCCAAGTGCCTTTAAAAGTGCATTAAAAGTAATTGTTAAACATCCATGAAGGTTGAAAGGGATGCCTGGAGGTCCTTTTCACTCAGCAGCAAGAAATCAACTGGAGCCTTGTACTTGTTCTTTCTTGATCAAAGAAAGAAAGGAAAAAGGAGAGGGAGAGAGAAGGAACTCATCTGTCACATCAAATGCAGATTTTAAACTATTTTTTTTCATATTTTGCCCTCCCTTCCTCTAGCAAGCTAGGTTTGGCTTGTTTGCCTCCATCATGCTGAGTGTTCTTGTATTTCCTGGGCCTCTGGCTGTGATTTTTGTGGGGGTGGGGGGCAGGGAGCAGGTGGGGGGCAGGGAGACACACAATATCCCTGCCTTGAGACATTTATGACCTGAAAGAATGCCATTTTGGTTGGATGTGTCGCGAGCAACGCTTATTCCTCCCCACCCTCCCCTCTTGAAACGAATAAATAAAGTAGTATATTGTTTCGCTCTTTCTTTGAGTGGCAGGAAGATCAGGGCAGCCTTTGAATATGGGGACCCTCCAGAATGACCCCGTACCCCAGTGTGTTGGCTGCAATGTGTCATAGCTGCAACAATAGTGCATCAGCGGTTGATTTATACCAGGCTGTCCGCACGTCATTCTGCTCTGTTAGTTGTTCTGCTGTGCTTTCCCAGTGTTACCCCATGAGGGGCAACTTTAGAGCTATAATGCAACAAAATCGGGATGGAAAAAATAAAATAAGGAACATTTACAGTGTACAACGTTTACAGACTAGAAGCAAAGGGAAGGTTATCCACGAACTCAGGAACCGCCATGCAAAAATATGGTTACGATATCCCAGTGAGTTGTCAAATGCCTAGTTAACAAACAACTACAGTGGTACCTCTGGTTACGTACTTAATTCGTTCCGGAGGTCCGTTCTTAACCTGAAACTGTTCTTAGCCTGAAGCACCACTTTAACTAATGGGGCCTCCTGCTGCTGCCACACCACCGGAGCACAATTTCTGTTCTCATCCTGAAGCAAAGTTCTTAACCTGAGGTACTATTTCTGGGTTAGCGGAGTCTGTAGCCTGAAGTGTATGTAACCCAAGGTACCACTGTATTTAAAATATATAGTAGATAAAGCGGGGGAAATGGCAGGATAAATAACACAGACAACAAGCAGGCTTGTCCCATTTGCATCCTTTATGCTGACAACCTGAGCTTGGCACAGAACCCACATTTATTTATTTATTTGTTTTTAAATCCTCATCTGAAAATCACTTGGGTAGAGGGCGGGTGTTGCAAAGTTTCGCTGCTTCATATTTGCTTTGCCTTCTCCTTCTCTCCCCCTCAGTTGTTTACGAACACAGATCACGGCTAGAACGATCCTTGCAGAAAGAACGAGGGGAACACAAGAAAACAAAAGAAGGTAAGGTTGTGGGGGTTTTGCCTGAAGTAAATTCGAAGAGGCGTTTCCTCAAAACAGCAGAATACGCTTCTTTGGAAAGGGCCTTTTCAGTGGCTGCTCCCAAATGTTGGAACTCCTCCCTCAGGAAGCTAGATTGGCTCCCTCCTTCTTGTCTTTCTACCGGCAGGTGAAAACTCCTCTTGTTCCAGCAGGCTTTGGGGAACTGCCTGCTTTTAATAAAAGGCTTGGCACTGTTTTTATTGTAATTATCAGTATGGTTCTAATAGATTAGTGTGTGTGTGTGTGTGTGTGTATTTCCCAGACGTATGGCAGCCCTAGCAAAATGGATGCTGTAGCACTAAGCTATGAGCCTTGTCAGGAACGTGGATGCTCCCCATGCTGAGTTTGACCATTGCCCCATGCTAAGGTTTCCTCCTGTCCTGTATAATACAGGATTGTCCCGTGTTTCAATGTAAAATGCTATGTCTTATATTGATTCAGTACAGGAGGCAGTTTGTCCTGTATTTCCATTTTGCTGATTCTCTCTCTCTGTCTCTCTCCCATACCTTCCAACACTTTGAAGCCAAAATCCGGGACGCCATCTTGCCGTTTTTTGCCATGAGAGCAAGGTGGCCATTTTGGTTGTCATGAGCATCTCGCTTCCCCAGTCCAAAAAAGCACCTTTTAACACACGGCACCCCCAAATGCTTGTCTGTACGAAATTGCAGCCCTGAAAAAAGCACTTTTGGGGAGGGGGAAATTTCACCCTGAAATTGTGTGAGATTGTGGCAACCAAAATGGCCACCATGCTCTCACAATAAAGAACAGGATGTCCTGGTTTGGGACACTTAACAGGGTATGCAATTCCCCCACCCTGTCCTGTATTTTGCCAGACCAAAGTTGGCAACCCATCTAGCTCAGTATTGTCTGCACGGACTGGCAGCAGGGTGGCGGGCAGCAGACATTCCTTACTTGGAGGTGGCGGGGATCGAACCTGGAACCTCCTGTGTGCCGTTCAAAGGCTGCATCACTGAGCTACCATCATTTCCTCTGTTGCAGCCTTCATTCCCAAACCTCTGGGGTTTTGTCCTGGTGCCCCAGCGCTCAGCCGCATTGCCCTGCTAGAAAAGAAATAAGCATTTATTAAAAGGCTGACTCGACTCTTGTGTCTCAGAGCTTTTGCAAAAGATCAATATAGCAGTTGTTCTTCTTGGGAGCGTTTCTGAGAGGGCTGCAAGTGATCTCTAATTATCTGGGATAAAGATGTGGCTTTCTGTGCCGTGTGCGCTGGGTGGCTAATCACCACTTGACGATTGGAGAAGAAGTTGCGAAGGATTTTTGGTTGTAATTGAGGGGTTTTAGACAGCAGGGATGGGGAATCTTGTACTAGAACTCCCAGCATTCCAGGCCATCAGTCATGCTGGATTATACAGCATTGTATAGTATGATTCTTCTTCTTAGACTTAAATCCCGCTAGGCTGCCTAATATATATGTGTGTTTGCTGTGTATGTGAGTACAAACAATTGTTGTTATTGTCAGCAACACAGAATGTTTCCACTGGTGCTCCTTTCAGACACGGGTTCCACTTTGAATTCTTTTCTGAAATACGATGGAGGATAGGCTTCTGCATTTTTAAACTTTGGATTTCTAGTTAGTTGCTTTTCCAGGGATTTCTTTTAAAAAAATTTTTAATAGTGGGCACATTCCTTCCTATTAGGTTCACAGGCTTTTAAACAGCTTCCTCCTTCAAATGTAAACCAGATTCTAGTAAATCCCGTCTCACTAATTTCCCTGATTGTTCTCCCTCTTAACCCCCTTTTAGATTTTTTAGTCTACAAGTTAGAAGCTCAAGAAGCCCTCAACAAAGAAAAGGTGGGTGAAATTAGAATCCTCTGTGGGTGTGAGAGGGAAGTGGGGTGGAGAGGGGAGGAAGGGGATTGAGAGGGAGGAAAAGGGAGGGAGAGAGGGGTAAAAGGGGGGAGGGAGAGGGAAGGGAAGAAAAGAAAAGAAAAGAAAAGAAAAGAAAAGAGAAAAGTGTGCTGCTCTGGTTTGCCAGAAGCAGCTTAGTCATGCTGGCCACATGACCCAGAAGCTGTACGCCGGCTCCCTCAGCCAATAAAGCAAGATGAGCGCCACAACCCCAGAGTCGGCCACGGCTGGACCTAATGGTCAGGGGTACCTTTACCTTTCTTATGTTTTACTGTAATTTTTACTGTTGTTAGCCGCCCTGAGCCTAGCTCTGGCTGGGGTATAAATAAATTTTATTATTATTATTATTATTATTATTATTATTAACCGCTTTTGGTCATTTTGGTTACTGACAGTTGTGCTTGTCACTTTTTCCTTGCAGCAAGATTCCATGAACAGATATGGAGCCCTGAGTTCTCAGCATAAGATCCTGAAGGTAAATGGACCCTGGTTCTTTTTGGCACAGGGATCTCAGCCATTTCTAGGGGTGGGGGAACCTGCCGCCCTCCAGACGACAACTCCATCATCTCTACTACTACTACTACTACTACTACTACTACTACTACTACTAATAGTGGAATGTTGTCTGGATGGTCTGGTATTAATCCACCATTATTGTGTAAATGGCATGTGGCAGAATTTATCCACTCAAAAAGAACAACCCAATCTAGAGCGGTCCCTACGTACTCTGGGGAGGGTGTCCAGAATGACTGCTTG
Organism: Podarcis tiliguerta; assembly: GCF_965153285.1. Taxonomy (NCBI): domain Eukaryota; kingdom Metazoa; phylum Chordata; class Lepidosauria; order Squamata; family Lacertidae; genus Podarcis; species Podarcis tiliguerta. The sequence goes on along the minus strand of NC_139541.1, from coordinate 18,905,804 downwards.
AGAAACTGGCCCTAACATTTGTACACAAAGATCTCGCTATCCGAACGCAACATGCTCTCGGGAAGTTGTTTGTTAGGCTTGCCTCTGCATAATGAGTTGCCGATGGGTAATATTTTAATGCGTTTCCAGCCACAGAACCCAAAACACCACACAAAAACCCTGAAACCTTGCAAAAGGCAAACAAGGAAGGGGAAAAAAATGCTCTCTTATTTGTCCAGTCTCTCCTGCTTCCTCCCTTCTAAGTCTATGATTATATAATTCAGTGCCTATTTATGTGTTTGTTTAGGCAAGGCTATCCAGGCCTGTAAAAGTTACATATATGTATTTATTTTAGCTACTGTTGATTTTAATCATCTTTTGGATGTTTGAAAATACCTTTATTATTTTACTTTTTAAATCAAACATTTTAATGTTTCATGTGATATTTTTTATAAACAGCTTAGAGCTTTTCTTACAATCGTGCGGCACACACACACACAAAATATGGTTTAAATAATCTTCAGTGGGTCTATTTTGAGTAGTATTGGATGCAAGCTTTAGATTCTGTGGGATAAACCAGGTCCCCATTGTGGCTATTGGTACATATTTAGCAGGATTTATTATTGTTTAGCAGGATTTATTATTGTTGTTAAATTTTGTTAACTTAAAATTTTATTGTTTTATCTTTTTTGTAAACCACTTTTTTTTTTTTTACAAAAGCACAGTATACGTTTTAAATAAATAAATAATAAAAACAAAAATCAATGAAATCCTCTAAGTGGTTTGTGCAAAAGCATATAAAAGACTCATTTAAAAATACCCATAAAATAAAAACTTTAAAAACAAACAAACATCAAAAAATCTGTTTGAAAGGACAAAAGCTCAGTGAAACTCCAATCATGAACATTTCCCAGTGTGTTTTTTAAAAAACTCACACACAAGGTTTAAAAAGCCTGAGAGAGCGAGAGGTGGAAAAAAGTCTGTCTTTGTTAGTTTCCTTCTGGGTCACTTAACCCAGATTTGTTATGCTTTCACTGTTAATAGATTCTGAGTACACACTCTTTAATTTGTACTTTTACAACACATTAATTGGCTACAGGGATTCTAGTTTCTTTTTTAAAAAAAGTAACCAATGTAAGACTGGTGATTTTTTACCTGCCCTTCATCGCAAAGTCCCAGGGAGGATTGCAACAATATAAAAATACAATATTAAGATGAGTTAAAACAAAAGAGTGTCATTATTATTATTATCGCCTTTGCTTTATTAGTTGCCTTCCAAACCACTGCCTCAAGGCGACTTACCTGTAACAAAACTAAAAACACAAAAACAGCAAATATGTTTAAAGCAAGACTGACAAGTGGAAAATCGTGGTGAAGACCCCATTATTCTGGCGGGGAATACTTCAATTGTTTCCGGAATAGCTCAGCCTTTCTTTCTATGACTGAACTGAGAACCCCCATGTGAGTTTATAGCCCTGTCTTTCTCTGCCCTTTCCCAAGCTAGGGACCTCTAAAAAACACCGGGGAAAACCCTTTCGCACGGTGCCACTGACCCAGAATTCACCTCCTTCGGTGTTCCCATAGTAACTTGCAGCGATCGTGCTCTGCTTGGCTTGGCAGCACCAATTATATATGTAGATTGATGGGTGCTCAGGTGAACTCCTAGCCCCTTATAGACAATGGCTAATTCTTCACAGCCACCCCAGTTTTTGAGGCTAGCTGGGCAGGGTTGGGAGAGGGAATGCTTGGGAGAAGAGAAGGGAAGAAATGGTGGCAGCGGGAACGAACTGCTGTCTCCCAAGGCTTCCATATCACTGAGTCTTGCCTAATGGTCCCAGTAGTTTGAATGACGGTACAGTATGTCTTTCTGACCTGGGAATAAGCCTTGTTAAACTCCGTGGCATTTGGGGAGAAAACCAGCATAGGACCCTACTATAAAAGTTCACCCTCGTTGGTACAAATTAAGCTCCCACTGCGGTTAATCAACTTGAATCTTATCAATCAGTCAACTTGAATCTATCAATCTGTCATCTTAAAAGCTCCTATTGCTGAGAAGGCTTATCAGCCAGTTAAAAATCAAACAACTAATTGGTGAAGTGATTGAATCTGAATAAATCACTTTGGCCAAATTGACGTACAAACTGCGTGATAAGGACAATTGTGACTTCAAGGAAGAATGGGAACTTTTTACAAATTACTTAAAAAGACAACAAAATGATCTGTACTCCTCGGCAGGTTTCGAATAAACATCCACAAATTTATTAGCTGAACACATGATAGATAAGGCAAGGATATGTACAATTTTATAACATGCAGAGAACAATATGTGCAAAGAAACCAGAGAGGGGAGCTGAGGGAAGTCCGGGGGGGGGGGTCAGGGAGAGGGAGGGAAGGGGGAGGGAAAATAATGTAATTGATTATTTAGACTGATAATTTGTTATGCTTAAATTGTTTTAATTTTTTTTTAAAGAATCTGAATAAATCACGATACAGCTTTAAGCCCTAATGTGATTAGAGAGCCTTTGGAGGTAAAATTAGAAACGTACAAGTAGGAGCTGCTACAAAATGTTGCAGCACGGAGTATTCCAGTTCAGGACACTCCATTCCATTCCGGCCTTTCCTGATTTCCTCCTTTTTTTCTTGCCACCTGCCTGTCAGCCTTCTGTGGCCACTGACCCTGCTCATTCCTTACCAGACTTGAGTCCCCACAACCTTGAGGATCTTACTGTATTCCGACAAACCTTGGGGTTTCCTCCAAACCTAAGGATTCCTACTATATATATGGCATGGATGGTACCATTTTGACTGTATGAATGCTTTGAGAGTTTTGTTTACAGTCAAGTGGCACGTACATTTTATGAAACAAACAAATCATTGGCACTAATTTTGGATCACTGTAGACAGAGGGACTGATTCCTTGTTATTGATTTGTAGACAGAGGGACTGATTCCTTGTTATTGATTTGTAGACAGAGGGACTGATTCCTTGTTATTGGGGGAAGACATGAGTGTGTCACACAGGAGTCTCTCGCCCCGCCGCTCCTGCCCTGTCTCAGTTTTAATTTTTATTTTTCCTTGGATTAGAATCAGCACGAAGATGTCAAGAAGCAGCTTCTCGACCTGCAGATGCAACACAACGGGCTGAAACTGGAACACCGCAAGATAACGGAGACCCACAACCAGAAATACTCCCAGCTGCAGAGGGAGAAGGAAAGCGAGGTGGGAGGTTTGCAAGGTGAGTGCAGGATCTTGCAGAGAGGATGGGAGACGTCAGCAGTAGAGATTTGGGTCTCCTCCTTCAACTCCAGAGATAGGGTCATCCACCCCACTCACCTTATCACCCCTTTCCCATCATCAAGGGCCATCTTCAGGCGCCACACAATAGCCCTTCTGTTGTGTAGTAGCATGCGGGTGGCGCTGTGGGTTAAACCACAGAGCCTAGGACTTGCCAATCAGAAGGTCGGCGGTTCGAATCCCCGCGACGAGGTGAGCTCCCGTTGCTTGGTCCCTGCTCCTGCCAACCTAGCAGTTCGAAAGCACGTCAAAATGCAAGTAGATAAATAGGTACTGCTCCGGCAGGAAGGTAAACGGCGTTTCCGTGCGCTGCTCTGGTTTGCCAGAAGCGGCTTAGTCATGCTGGCCACGACCCGGAAGCTGTACGCCGGCTCCCTTGGCCAATAAAGTGAGATGAGCGCCGCAACCCCGGAGTCGGTCACAACTGGACCTAATGGTCAGGGGTCCCTTAACCTTTACCTTCACTTACACTTTGGAACTCCCTGCCTATTGACACCTGGCAGGTTCCTTCATTGTATTCTGCATTGGGCAGGACTGGATGACCTCTTGCAACTTCAGTTTCTAAGGCAGCTACAGCCATTCTTGGGTCAGGAAAGCATAACCACGGTCGTCCATGCCTTGGTGATCTCACATGCAGGAGTACTGCAATGCACTCGGCGTAGGGCTATCCTTGATCTTGTTACAGCTGGTGCAGAAGATGACTATAGGTCGCTTGTGGGAATTGCATGTAATGCCTTGCTTACAGGACTCGCACTGGCTGCCCATTTGCTGCTGGGCCAAATTCAAGGCGTTAGTACTAACAAGCGAGTTCCTACTTAGCTCAGGACCACCTTGCTTGAGAGACCCCCTTATCGTTTATACACACAGTAGCTGCGAGAGCTTCTCCAGCAAGGCCTCCGAAGCCCGCTCTGAAATAACCTGGAGCAGGGCTTTTAGCTGACCTTGTTCTGCAGAATAGCATCCCTGTCAAAATACAACAGGTGTCCGCTCTCCACTTTTCCAGAAACAGTTGAACTCGTTTTTGCTCCAGCAGGCTCTCCCGACTGAATAAACAAGTCTTTGCCACAAGTGTCCATCTTTTAGGATTTTTCTTTTAAATGTCCCTGTTGCTTTTGTGTTTTTAGCTATTTTATGCGTAAATTGCCTTGAGAAGGTGATTGATAAATCAACTGCCATAACTGCAACTCTGCAGTTAGCTTGAAAACCTAAATACAGTGCTACCTCACGTTAAGAACTTAACTTGTTCTGGAGGTCTGTTCTTAACCTGAAACTGTTCTTAACCTGAAGCACCACTTTAGCTAATGGGGCCTCCCACTGTCGTTTCGCCGCTGTGGCGTGATTTCTGTTCTTATCCTGAAGCAAAGTTCTTAACCTGAGGTACTATTTCCGGGTTAGCAGAGTGTGTAACCTGAAGCGTCTGTAACCTAAAGCGTCTGTAACCCGAGGTACCACTGTATTGTTATTTAAATGGAGCAACGTGTGATTATTGTCATTTATCTCCCCCCCCTCACCTTGCAGATACAGTTTACAAGCTCAGGGAGGAGAGCAAGTTGCTTCGCAAAGCCCACCAGGATGTTCACTCACAGCTTCTTAGTGCTCAGGTAGGCTCTGGGGATGGGCAGTGCGGTGTAGTGGTTAGAGCACTGGACCAGGCTGTGAGCAGGCAGGGTTCAAATCCCCACTTGGCCATGAAGCTCAGTGAGTAATCTTGAACTGCTCACTGTCTCTCACTCTAGCCTACCTCACTGGGCCGTTGTGAGTATAAAATGGGGAGGGAGAAAGCAATGCACACCATCTTGCTCCTCTTGGAGGAAAAGAAGAAGAAGAAGAAGAGTTTGGATTTGATATCCCGCTTTATCACTACCCTAAGGAGTCTCAAAGCGGCTAACATTCTCCTTTCCCTTCCTCCCCCACAACAAACACTCTGCGAGGTGAGTGGGGCTGAGAGACTTCAAAGGAGTGTGACTGGCCCAAGGTCACCCAGCAGCTGCATGTGGAGGAGCGGGGAAGTGAACCCGGTTCACCAGATTACGAGTCCACCGCTCTTAACCACTACACCACACTGGCTGGGACATACCGTATATACTCGAGTATAAGCCAATCTGAATATAAGCCGAGGCACCTAATTTTACCACAGAAAACTGGGGGAACTTATTGACTCAAGTATAAGCCTGTTCACCACACCACAAACCTGGTGGTGGTAGCAGCAGCGGAGGAAGAACAAGCAGCCCAAAAGGGCTGCTTTCGGGCTGCTCGTTCCTGTGCCGCCAAGAGCGGCAAAGGCGGAGGAGGAGGAAGGATCAGCCCGAAAGGACCCCCACTCGAGTATAAGCCAAGGGGGGCTTTTTCAGCATAAAAAATGTGCTGAAAAAGTGGGCTTATGCTCGAGTATATACTGTAGATGGAATATACATATTCAACTCAGTGATTCATAGCGCTCAGCCACAGTGGCCTCCCTAACATTATGACCGCCTCTCTTGTTATGAAGAAGGTGCCCCATTTTTGGACTTTTTTTGAGGGTTAAGTGTTCATACAAGTTACCGGTGACTGTAAACTGCCCTCTTCGCCTTTTTTCCTGATGGCACCTGGGGGGGAAATTGGGAAGAGGGGAAGAGAAGAGGCAAAGTATGCTGGAAAGAAAATAACAGCATATGTTAAGTACAGGTGTTTAGAAATGTGGGGGGCAAAGGAGGCGTGACTCTCTGTTTACCCCCTGCCATCCCCGCTGCTGCTCAGCATCTTGTGAAGTTGATGAATTGAATTCACATTCTGCCCTTGTTGGGAGCCCATTGGGAGCTGTCCGAGGTCCTGATTCCTGCCCTGATTGAGCTGCCCAGAAGAGCCTTAGCTAAAAACGTCCTCACTGGAGAGAAACGGAGGGTCTCTTCTGTCCAAAAGCGATTGTTCTAACTCCTTTGGGGCCCTTTCTCCTTTGGTCTGCCTCCAGGTCCAGATGGAAGAGTTCAGGCAGCTGAAGGAGACCCTTCAAAAGATGCCGAGCTTTAAGGAAGTGGTTGGGGCCAAAGCGCAGCTGAAGAATGAGCAGCCCCCGGGACCAGGACTTGGCATGTTGCAGATTGTTAGGCCAAAGGTAGGATGTCTCAATGTCCCTCTCCCTCCTCTCTCACTTTCCAAACCTTAGACCCAGGGGAAAGAGCTTCACACTTGAGTAGGATAGTAGTAGTAGTAGTAGTAGTAGTAGTAGTAATAATAATAATAATAATAATAATAATAATAATAATAAATAATTAATAATAATATATTTATACCCCGCCCATCTGGCTGAGTTTCCCCAGCCACTCTGGGCAGATCCCAACAGAATACTAAAAACACGATCAAATATTGAAAACTTCCCTAAGCAGGGTTGCCTTCAGATGTCTTCTAAAAGTCAGATAGTTGTTTATTTCCTTGACATCTGATGGGAGGGCGTTCCACAGCCCCTCTGCCTGGTTCCCTGTAACCTCACTTCTCTCAGTCAGGGAACTGCCAGAAGGCCCTTGGCGCTGGACCTCAGTGTCCAGGCAGAATGATGGGGGTGGAGACAATCCTTCAGGTCTACTGGGCCGAGGCTGTTTAGGACTTTAAAGGTCAGCACCAACACTTTGAATTGTGCTCAGGAACATACTGGGAGCCAATGTAGGCCTTGCAGGACTGGTGTGATATGGTCTTGGCGGCCACTCCCAGTCGCATCTGCCGCCTTCTGGATTAATTGTAGTTTCCAGGTCACCTTCAAAGGTAGCCCGACATAGAGCGCATTGCAGTAGTCCAAAGTGGCCCTCCAGGCCTCTCTGCTTGGCCCTCGAGACTCTCTCCAGGCGACACCTCCTCTCCACAGGCCACACCTGCCTTTGCCGGTCTGGAATTTGCTCTTGCACTCATTCTGCGCCTAGCTTGTCTGGATGGAGAGGGGTGGAAGAGTGTTTGTAGAAACAGAGCTACTATACAGAGGTGACATTCACATTCGTTGACTTGCCTGCAGCTGGCATGTGGCCCCTGGAAGGAAGTGTGGGCCTCGGTTTCCCCGCCCCTGCTGTATACCAATATCAAACTCATTCACCGAGGGTAGATTCTTATGTAGGCAGAATGGCACCATGCAAATGCCTTAGGGAGATAGTTATCCGCAGGCCTAGAGGAACCCCCGTTTTTGAATTGTCATCGTTATTATCTCTGGGAATGGGGTGTCAAAAGGGAAAATGTCCAGTGAAGGCAGAGCATGCTCAGTGAGCATGGAATGCTGAAAAAACCAAGGAAGGGGAACGTAATGGCATGTTCTAGAGAAGGGCGCGAGTCACGGACTGGCGGAAAGCACTCCATACTGCAACATTTTGTTGCAGATCCCACTTGTTCCGGATGAAGTGCAGTTTCTGAGGAACCTCTTCCTGTCTAAGCTTGTCTTTCCTGGGTTTGTTTTCCCTCGTCTAGGCCTCACTAGGCAATGAAGCAAAACCACCCCTGAGTCCCTTGGGGCAAGCTGCAGTTCCAGCAGGGAGTTCCACTGTTGCTCCGGCCTCTAGCATCAAAGGGCAGGGAGAAGCCATCTTGCATGAAGGCAATGGCAGGCCTCCGGGCAATGTGCCGTTTGGCCAGGTGGCCCCGCCCCACGAAGCCCACCTGCTGCCTCCGGCCTGGCCTCAGGCGGGGCAAAGGGATAACCCCATAGTCCGCTTCACGAGGATGGTGAATAGTGTGCAGAACGGGAACCAGGTAAGAATACTAAAATAATATAGAATAATAATAAAAAATGTTAAGATACACCTTCTTCAAAAAACCAGAGCTATTCATACTAGGTATTTTTACAACATACATCCCAAAGGACAATAAGAGAGTCTTTTTGCATGCAATAACGGGTGCCAGGATAGCGACTGCAAAACATTAGAATAGTAACACAATTCCAACGAAGGAGGAATGGTTAATAAAATTAAGTGAATATCTCGAATTGGCGAAATTAACAGAAATAGTAAGAAATCAACCAAGTGAAAAAATCAGGAGAGAACGGGATGTCTTTACAAATTATATGAAGAAGGTTGGTTCCCCAAATTATGACTGGCTTAGTCTAGACTAAAAATTCCACAGGTAAACAAATTGTCTCTCCGCAAAGTTTAAAATGATTACAGACAACCAAAGATATAAGATTAAAGGAACCATATAGTGGTAGAAGGAAGTCAATTCTTTTCTTTTCTTTCTTTCTCTCTTTGTTATTTGATATTTTTATTTTTCCTATCATTTTTCTCTTCACTATATACTTTCTATTTTTGTAATTTTGTTATATTAATTATTTTTCAGTATATGTTAGTCAAGGTAATTTGTATTATTCATACAACTGTATTCTTCTATGTATGTATGTATTAAGTATGTATGTATGTATGTATGTATGTAGTATACAGCAGATTAATAATAATAATAATAATAATAATAATAATAATAATAGAATACTCAGTTGCCTCCAACTCAGAATTTTACTCAGTGGACCCCACTGGTATTAACAGACGTCATGTCTGTTAACTCTGATGGGTTTGCTCTGAGTAGGACTAGCAGTGCACGCAACCCAATATTAGTGCTACTTTGTAGGTCCAGGGTGGTGCAGTGGTTAGAGCCTTGGGCTAGAAATTGGTTCAGCCAAATTCAAATCCTCCACTCAGGTGCTGGGTGACCATGGGCCAGGCCCTGTCTCTCAGCCTAACCTACCTTGCACGGTTATTGTGAGGATAAAGTGTGAAGAGGGAGAATCATAAATAACATCTTAAGCTCCTTGGTGGGAAAAGATGAGCTATAAATCAATCAATCAATCAATCAATCAATCTTTAGGTTCAGTGTATCCATTCTGCTGGGGGAGAATTGGGACTAGTCCATGTGACAGTTTATAGTGGACTTACAGCTGCTCATCCATGCATTTTTTTATTGCACCATTCACATAATGCTGTCTTCATCAAAGCACCACCCCATATTATCCCTCTTCAACTTTCAAATTTTCATTTATTGAGAACATTTGTGCCCCAAAGCTCCCAGAGAGGCTTACATGTAATCCATTTGAAGCAAGGCAGTCCCTGCTCGCAGACTTAACAATCTTAAAACAGCAACATCCACGAAACTCAAGGTAAAAGGGACAGGGAGGGAAGAGGAAAGAAGCAAACTCAGGCACTAACTCTTAAACAGTAGTTCTTACGACAGCTGATGTACAAACAGTTGTGGCTAGGAGGTGACTTGATGGAGCTGGTTATTGTCAAAGCTGCTGGAACGAACCCTGCTTCCCATATCTCCCACTTGGGCAGTGTGATTTTCTGTGGAAAATCCATTAAGGAAAAAGAAGGGGGGAAACATCCCATAGGAAGTAGGAAATCTGGATTAAAATCTGAGGTGAAAAGATACGCCTTTAAAAGCAGCCTAGGAATCAGCCAGTGATTCTTGTTTTGCGGTTCAGGAAAGCCCTGAGTCCACAGTGAATTGTTATGTGGAAGTGCCCTTTCTCCCCTCAAAATACTCTTCCACTGGGTCTCCCCAGGCCTAGTCATCGCACTCAAGCCACTCTACCACACTGTCTCCCCAGTTCTGCTTTCAGGGTATGTGTCCCCCTTTTGCTTTTTCTCTCGGTAGGATCAAAAAGCTGCTCAGAGCAGGCCGGGGGAGAGTGAGGAAAACGTTCATTCTGAAGACATGGCGAACAGTTTCAGACTCGTGCCTGCCTCAGAGGAAGCCCAGGATTTGGAAAAGCAGCCCTCTGTGGGGAGCCAGCGGGATCATGCCGTGCAGAGGTTTGTAGCCTTTGTGGGTTGGGGTTCACGGTCACCCCACCTGTCAGGAGTGAGCCAGCAGTAAATCACACAGTGCAAGTTGGAGTTAACTCTTTGTCAGCAAAAACATGATCGGCACAGGAGTGTCAGGCCTAATGAGCACAGCAGCTCATCCCTGGGAGGTCTTACTCCATGAATCAGTTGCTGAGACTGAAAGTCCCCACCTCCCCACAGCTGCCTATGCCACAGTGTTTCCCCCCAAGCAATCAGAGACTGCGCCTATGTGTTGTCAATCCCTCCTCCACCCATTTCATGCCTCTTCTAGTTCTGGGAGATCAGAGGGGAGGGGAGCTTGTCGCAGCAGGAGGGGGAGACACTCGTGACTCTTCCCCAACCTGACTCATCTCTGCCTCTTGGCCTCTCTTCCTCCCACCCTCCTGCTTCAGCTTCTGATTTTGGACTTCCCTCTGCCACAGACTCTCCCAGCTCCCAAAGTCCTGTTACCACCTCAGCTTCCGACACCACCTCTCCCCAGTCGTCTCCTTCTGACCACCGCTCCAGCGTTAATAAATAATAATAATATTCCGCCCTCCCCAGCCGAAGCTGGGCTCAGAGCAGCTAACAACAATAGAAGTAACACAACATTCTAAAATCAGTTCATTTTAAAATCAATTCAGAATCAAATTAATGGCAACCATTGGGCTAGAGTTCTGTGAGGATTGCCAAAGGAGGGGGTCAGACTGTGCCTTGGCCAAAGGCCTGGTGGAACAGCTCTGTCTTGCAGGCCCTGGGGAAAGATGTCAAGTCCCGCAGGGCCCTAGTCTCTTGTGACAGAGTGTTCCACCAGATTGGGGCCACAACCAACAAAGCCCTGGCTCTGGTTGAGGCCAGCCTAACCTCCCTGTGGCCGGGGGGACCTCGAGGATGTTTTTGTTTGAAGACCGTAAGTTCCTCCGTGGGACATACCAGGAGAGGTGGCCCCGTAGGTACGAGGGTCCTCAGCCGTATAGTTCTGAGCCTTCTTCCATTGGTGGTTCCCTAGCTGGTTCATCCCGCCATTCCTCTGCATCCAACCAGTCCATGACTTAAGAAGTCTTACTGGATCAGGCTGATAAGCCATCTAGTGCAGTATCCTGTTCTCACGGTGGCCTACTAGGTGCCTATGGGAAGCTTTCAAACAGGATTTGAGTTCAACTGTGAATGTCCCCTCCTGCAGTTCCCAGCAGCTGGTATTAAAAAAACGTTCTGCCTCTGTCCTTGAAGGCAGAGCAGAGCCATCACGGCTAGTAACCACTGCTAGCCTTATCCTTTGTGAATTTGCATCGTTTTCTTGTAAAAACGATGGGTGGTGGCTTTCCGTTGGAATGAATCCCAGAACTCAACTTGCACACTGTGCGAAAAGTCCTTTGTCTATCCTGAATCTTCCAACCTTCTGTTTAATTGGTTGTTCACCTGTTCCAGTGTTAATAAGAGACCGAGAAAAACTCCCCCCTGTCTACTTTTTCCATACCTAGGCATCATTTCATCTGCTTCCATCACATCACACTGCCTTTTCTCTGATCTTAAAAACCCCAAATTTTGTAACCTGTCCTCATAGGGAGTTGCTCCACTCCTGACAGCATTTTGCCCGTTTTCTGACTCTGCGATATCCTTTTTGAGATGAGGCAACCAGAACTTTTTTGAGAATGCTGCGTGGGTGTTTCTGGTTAGGTATAAAAGGCTGACAATCTGTACAGGCCGTTGCAAGCTTCTGGTCTTTTGGTAGCAGAGCCTGCTCAGCACTTCTCATTAAGGAAGCCTTAAGCTGTTTATTTCGAAGGCTGCTTCCTTGTGCTTGCCTCTAATTATTCGGTAATCCATCAGACTCTGTGGGAGAAGTCTGAGCTAAGTAGGTGTTGTTTTTCTTCAAGGTTATATGGAAATATGAAAACAGCAGGTGATAAAAGTGGAAGCCGAGGAGGATAAGAATATATTTGGCGCTCTCTCTCTTCCTGAAGCGCAGGCAAAGGCTGGAAAAGAACCATAGGGACGTCAATTTTCTCCACAACGGTCATCACTTTCACAGAGCACTGCCCAGCTTTGCCCAACCTGGTGCCCTCTGGATGTTGTTGTTGAACTAGAAATCCCCATTCATCCCTGACCAATTGTAAGGTTTTAAAAAACAACAACTGGAAGGCACGAGACTGGCAGAATTCTCAGTGTGCTTTAACCATCAATCCCACTTCCCAGCGAACTCTGGGAATGGTAGCTCTGTGAATAGGAGTCTCTTAACAACTCTCAGTGCCCTGAACAAGCTGTCATTCCTAGGATTCTTTGGGGGAAGCCATGATGGTTTAAAGTGGTATGATACTGCTTTAAATCTATAGTGCAGATGGGGCCTCAGTATAAGGCACCTTGCTATGTGTCCCTGTTCCAACTTTACAAAAAGGTGGAAGAGGCAATTCCTGAGAAATTCTCCTGACTCTTTCTTTCTTTCTTTCTTTCTTTCTTTCTTTCTTTCTTTCTTTCTTTCTGCTGCAGCTGGCAAGACATAGTCAACAAGGTCAATGCCCAGGTGGATGAAGAACAGGCTCCTCATTACCCACAAAGCCTCCACCTAGGCGGCCGACCCGGGCAAGAGCAAGCGATAGCCGACGTCAATCAAGCGCTGGCCAATCCACAGAGAGGGGCGGGGAAGCAGCGAGCCAGTTGGGAAGCGGGAAAAGGAGGAGCGGATGACGAGGAACTCCATATGGGTATGGGTTCCGGAACTTGTCGTGATCTTAAGGGGGATGTTATGTGGGCGGGCAGAGGAGGATTCTGGGATTGTTCCACGTGATGTCACAGGGCATGGCCTTCTGCATCTTGTCCAGCCAATAGATAGATAGATACGCACACACACACGCACACACACACACATTTTGTGTGGAACAAAAGCAGGAGAGCCAGAAAGCCTTCATTCATTCATTCCAGTTCCTATCCTGCCCTCCTTCCCAAAGGAGTCAAGCGCAGGAAATATCAAAATGTTAAAATTGAAAATGAAATCACTTAAAGGCCATTAAGAAACAACAAAAAACATTCAGAACTCAAAGCACATGTGTGTGAGAGAGAGATTCTTTAAGATAATGGGGTCATTTGTGTGGGTTTGGCATTGTGCCTTGTACAAATCTCAGTAGAAATACAATAGTCATGGAAGTGGGGTGAAAAAAGCTGGGCGGGGAGGTTGTTTGTCTGCCAGGGGCCCAGTAACCAACTGGCAGGGCCCGGGACTCCGTTGGTTCCCCCTGGGAACTTCCCATCATGCCGTCCCCTCCACCTCTCTGAACGAAAGCTACTTGTTGCCATGACGATAGAGGGAGCATCCATGCTGTGCTCCGTCCTGCCACAGCATCGCTAGGCCCACAAGCAGCCATCTTCACTGGCTCTGCGGCCGGGTGGTTTCCATGGATACCTTGCAAGTCCTGCTCTCACCTGAAGGAAAACGCCTGCCGCCCTGCCCCGGCCCAAAAGCATGTCAATTACCATTATTATTTATTAAATTTCTAGGCTGTCCTTCCACCCAAAGGAGCCAACTAAAAGTAGAGAAACAATACCATTAAAATAAAATAAAAACCTATTGAAAAGCATTCCAGACATCTATTTTAAAAAGAAAGAAAGAAAAACAATGGTCATGTTTTAGCATAGCTAATAAATAATTTCCAAGGTTGCTGGGAACAGTCTCTCTCTGTCATCAAATGCCTGGGTGAATAGGAATGTTCCTTCAAAAATCTCTCCTGAATGTTAATAATGAGGGAGACAGACTCACCTCACTCTGGGAGGTACTCAAAATTTAATCCCCCTGCCTTTCTAAAAGGAATTGGAACCAGCACACATTTTATTTCATTTCATAAGATTTATACACTGCTTGATTGTAAAACAAAAAAACAAAAAACAAAACCCCTCAAAGGATGCTTCTGGGATCAAGCCACCAATTAGTATATATATTGTACTAATTTAAATATTAACACCTATGGAAAGAATCCTCCTCTGAGTTCTTGTTCTTCAGCAACTGGGAGACTGGACACACAACGGGGGGGGGGGAGTAATACAAGAGCCATATTTCTTAATTTGTTCTTTACTGGGGGTTTTTAATTGTAGGTTTTGCTGGAAAAATAAATACACAGTAGTACCTCAGGTTACATACGCTTCAGGTTACATATTCCGCTAACCCAGAAATAGTGCTTCAGGTTAAGAACTTTGCTTCAGGTTGAGAACAGAAATCGTGCTCCGGCGGCGCGGCGGCAGCAGAAGGCCCCATTAGGTAAAGTGGTGCTTCAGGTTAAGAACAGTTTCAGGTTAAGTACGGACCTCCGGAACGAATTAAGTACTTAACCTGAGGTACCACTGTAAATACATTTATAAAAAACAATGCAAGATTGGAAAAGTGAGAAACCAAGAGAAGCTGAAATACACTTTGCCCTTCCTTACTGTTGAGCTTGAGATTGTATGTTCTTTGGGGCAGGGAGCCTGCCACTTTGTGCTGCTCCCATTTTCATTGGCTTTGGAGTCGCAGGTTTTCGAAGCAGGACAAAAATCGGTTGGGAATGCAAACCGTCTGCTTGATGCTGTAATCAGTCTTACAAAGCGCAGTTGGGCGAAATGGGATTAGAACCCACAGCTCCCGAAGAGACGATGTTTTGTCAGGTACAGGGCAACAAACAAGATGGATGGTCCCTCCACATACAGGAGCTGACTGGACTGGAGACAGGCATTGTTAAGAGGTTTGACACTTTCACCTTTTCTTTTCTTTTTACTTTTGTTCAGATGCTGGCATGATTGAGAAAGGAGGCAATTCTCAGCCCCAGAAGGATGCAGTCATCCAGGAACCAGTGGTAAGAAGAGAGGAAACTGGGATTTTTACATAGTCAGGAAACAACATGTGGTGGCACCCCACTTGTGGAATGCTCTCCCCACGAAAGCTCGCCTGACACCTTTGTTGCATATCTCCATATATTATTTTGTTGAAATAATTTTTATTTGATTTTTAAAAGTATAAAGTTATAACAATACAACCATACACATACACATTTGGAGATTCCTCCGAATCTCTGGACTTCCCACCTTCCCCTCCATCCTATCATTAAATTTTATTTTACTGCATCTTCTACACCGTCATATTTCACTATCTTCTAAACATTTCCTAAGGCTGATAATGTGAATGTTTATTTAAATCCTGCCATCAAGTCTATTGACTTTCTTTGCTTCTGCAAATATAATATGAACGGTTCCCAATCTTTTTCAAAGTCTCTGTTGTCTTTTTCTCTTAGTCTAGCTGTCATTTTTGCCAGTTCTGCAGAGTTCATCAACTTCTCTTGCCATTGTTCTTTAGTTGGTATTTCTCCAGTCTTCCAATTTTGTGCAATCAACATTCTTGCTGCTGTTGCTGTCCAAGTTGGAGGCAGCCTGGGGAGATGGGTTTCCACATCTTCACCATGCGCAGCGTAAAGATAGACTGCCCTGTCTGCCTCCCACCATTCAGTTTCATTCGATAATGCCTTCTTTTTTAGTACGATGAGGCGGGAGAGAAAAAGCCACGTAGCGCTGGCTGCAATGGGTTGACTCTAAAAACCATAAGAAGGGCTAGAGTTCTATGAGGACCATTGGGCTAGAGTTCTATGAGGATTACAGAAGGAGGGGGTCAGACTTTGTCTTGGCCAAAGGCCTGGTGGAACAGCTCTGTCTTGCAGGCCCTGCAAAATGATGTCAAGTCCTGCAGGGCCCTAGTCTCTTGTGACAGAGCGTTCCATGAGATTGGAGCCACAACCAAAAAAGCCCTGGCTCTGGTTGAGGCCAGCCTAACCTCTCTGTGGCCCGGGATCTCCAACAGGTTTTTATTTGAAGACCGTAAGGTCCTCCATGGGACATACCAGGAGAGACGGTCCCGTAGGTACGAGGGTCCTAGGCCGTATAGGGCTTCCGACTGTGAAGGCAGAGTGTAGCCACCTCCTCCGATGAATTTGTCCTATCCTCTTTAAAAGTCATCCAAGTTGGTGGTCAACACTGCCTCCTGTGGGAGTGAATTCCACAGTTTAACTGAATAGGACTAGCATTGGAGACAACTCTGTGTGGGTCCCTCATTCCTTGCTTTCCTGCTCAGGTGCCTGATGCTGCTGACCCTGCCAAAGACCCCAACAATCAAGGGGAAGATGAGTTCGAGGAGGCAGAACTGGAACGCCCAGACTTTGAAGAGAAACTAGGTCAGGCCGTTCCACTAGGCCACACCAACGGGCCAGCTAAAGATGCAACAAAGGGAAAGATTCAGAAGGTAAAACGTTTGTTTCTTGTTTGGAGTTTGACCCTGGAGCTGTAAAGAGTGCCTGGAACTGGAGGCAGCTCAGATGACAACACAGTAAACCATGGTTGGTTTGGGTGGGAGATGCACCTCAGCAACGCTTGAGCTCCACCTCCTGATCTTTTCTCCAGTGCAGCCGCAAAGATGAGCTTGGAAGTTTGTGGTTCTGTTTTCGATTAACTGCAGCTCGCCATGGTGCACAGACCTGATAAACCGTGGTTAATCTTAATGAAGCAGTGTTGCGGGACCTCAGCAGAGCTGTTCACACCTGATACCCTTTAAAGCTGCTCAGGCTGGTCTGGCCCCTTCAGCAGAGCAAGCAACTGTTCAGGCTCTCAGACCTTCCTCCTCCTTCCCCTCACTCGCCTGTGGGTTATTATCCGAGAGACGAGATCCCCTACCTTGTTTTGACAAGCTGCCAAGCCTTCTCTGTGTCTCCTGTTTCTCCAAGGCTGCATTTTACCTGTCAAAATCTAAAACAAAAATTGGTAGGTAGGTAGGCAGGCTCGGTTTGTTTTGTTTCTTTAAAAAGTACACTCACACAGTGGCATCCGAGCAGAAATTGTGGCCCTCTCTAGATGGGTTTGGCTGTAGACTCGGGTGGATCTGAGTGCTGCAGATGTTAGTTTTTGGAACTAGCTTGAAAGGTGTGGGGTGTGGAGGGAGGGAGAGGGGGACAGAGAAAGAGAAAGGGAGGAAGAATTATGCGTGTGAGCGTGTGAGAGAGGGGGACCTTTTCTGACACCCGAATAGGCCTTTCCTTGCAATCCTATGCTGTCTCTGTCCTTCCTAGGGTCTGATACTACTTTTGAAGTCCTGGGCAGAGGATTCAGGGGTCACTGTAGTGTTTAGGGCAGGGGTCAGCATACTTTTTCAGCAGGAGGCCAGTCCACTGACCCTCAGAGCTTGAGGGGGGCCGGACTATATTTTTTTGGGGGGGATGAATGAATTCCTATGCCCCACAAATAACCCAGAGATGCATTTTTATAAAAAAGGACACATTCTAGTCATGTAAAAACACGCTGATTCCCAAACCGTCCACAGGCTGGATTTAGGAGGCAATTGGGCCAGATCCAGCCCCCGGGCCTTAGTTTGCCTACCCATGGTTTAGGGTATAGTTGAAGGCTTTTGAGAAGCCCAGGTGACATATTCATGGGGACTAGATGCTTGTTGTTATCAAAGTAAGGCCTACCCAGAATTGGTGCCTTTAAATTACTGGATCTATGTTAGTCACATGTAATGATTTTGGAAATACAGTGGTACTTTGGTTCTCAAACTTAATCCGTTCCAGAAGTCCATTCCAAAACCAAGGCATGCTTTCCCATAGAAAGCAATGCAAAATGGATTAATCCATTCCAGCAATTTAATATGAATTTTACTATGCAACGAGACCATTTGTCCATAAAATGATAACAATAAACAATGTACTGCAGTCACACAATCAATCAATAGGTAGCTGAACTGGGTTCCACACAGTCACAAAAACAAAACAAAAAAGAGCTGCAAAAACAAAAATGCAAAATAAATAGCAAAAACAGACAGACCTCAACATAACACTCAAAACGGAAGTGTGGCACTCAAATCGTCAGCGTAACACTCAAAACTTAGCACATTCGGCTTCCAAAAAAAGTTGCAAACTGGAACACTTACTTCCAAGGGTTTGCAATGTTTGGGTTCCAAGTTGTTTGAGTACTAAGGCGTTTGAGAACCAAGGTACCACTGTATCCTTTTTCCAGACTGTTGACTCTATTGGATTTGTGTTTATAATTCATTCTCTCTGTCTCTGTGCGTGTGTATATATATTTTATACACTGTGTGTGTGTGTGTGTGTGTGTGTGTGTGTATTCATATGTGTGTGTGTGTGTGTGTGTGTGTAAAAAGAAATTAATGGACCTAAGTTAGTCATGCTGATTAATTTCAGTGGGTCTGCTCTTGAGCAGGACTAATGTTCGATACAACCTTGTTGGCTGCCTTAACGACTATAGGTGGTTCTTTCTGATTTCCAATTATAGTGAGGCTCTTTGAAGGGGTCTTGTGCTGGTCCCGGGGGTAAGGTACCTTGGGTGTAGCAAAGTCCACACGAAGAGGGGCAAGGTCCGAGGCAGAGTGCCGGGCGGTGAACAGGAACGCTGGAACAGGAGGCTGTGCAGGGAACAGGAACACCGGATGGTCGGGAACAGGAGGCCGAGCAGGGAACAGGAGTACCGGATAGTCACGAGCAGGGATCACGAACGCAGGAAGGTCCGAAGCCAACAACGACGTTGCTCCCGCAACCTGGGGCCGGGCTGACTGGGCTTTTATCCTCTTCTAAGGCCGGGGGCGGTCCCGGCCCCCAGGAGCCCCGCCTCCTCTGGCCTTAAGGCGAGCACTCCTCCTGGGGGCAACCAGTTCCCTTCGCCTCTCTGCTCTAAACCTCTGCAGATCAGGAGAGGCCGAAGGGTTACTGGGCCCTGGAGGAGGCTCACCTGTGGCCACTGAGTCGTCAAGCCTCTCTGGGGCCAGAAGGGCTTCACCTGGGGCCAGCTCCTGATGCACTGCCACAGGTGCAGGCTCTTCAGCATCTAGGCCTGGCCCCAGTTCAGCCGGCCCTGGAGGCGGGGACTCCTGTGCAGGCCGGGATTCCTCTGTTTCATCCTCCGAATCGGAATCCCAGGCCATCACACCATCCCCCCTCCCAGGCCCCCCCCTCAACCGAGGGTCCGGACCCGGCTTGCCGGGGTACGTCGCATGGAACTCTCGGAGGCAGGCAGGTGCGTGGACGTTGGCCGCTGGTTCCCAGGAACGGTCCTCCGGTCCGTACCCCTTCCAGTCAATGAGATACTGCAGCTTCCCCCTGCGGTATCGGGAGTCCAGGATGCGTTCCACCTCGTACTCAGGCTCTCCCCGAACCAACACTGGCTGCGGTCGGGGACGGTTCGGGTGGAACTCGTCGGGTGGGGCCACCGGACTCAAAAGGGACCTGTGGAAGACCGGGTGAACCTTCAGGGTTGCGGGTAACCGGAGACGAAATGCCACAGGAGAGACTTGGTCTACGATAGGGAACGGGCCGGTGAAGCGGGCGTCCAACTTCCGCGAAGGTCGAGAGGGGTGGAGGTGGCGAGTGGAGAGCCAAACCAGGTCACCGACGCGAAGTTCCGGCCCCACCTGGCGGTGGCGGTCGGCCTGGGCCTTGTACGCTTCCTTGGCCTGGTGCAGTTGCTCCACCAAAAGCTGTTGCTGGGACTGGAGCTCTTGAAGCCACTCCGTCACCGCCGGGACTGCGGATGTCGGCAGCACCTCTGGAAACAGCCGTGGATGATAACCATAACTGGCCTGGAACGGGGTCTGCTGGGTGGACGCATTCACCGCGTTATTGTAGGCGAACTCCGCCAATGCCAGGTGGTCGACCCAGTCATCCTGCTGGTAGCTGCAGTAACACCGGAGGTACTGCTCCAGCACCGCGTTCGCCCGTTCCGTCTGGCCATCGGTCTGTGGGTGGTAGGCTGACGAGAGGCAGACCTCCGTCCCGAGGGTCCGGTGTAGTGCTTGCCAGAACCGGGATGTGAACTGAACGCCCCGGTCGGACACCACGCGCTCAGGTAGGCCATGCAGGCGGAAGACATGCTGAAGGTACAGCTGAGCAGTTTCCTTGGCTGTGGGTACAGATGGACAGGGAGCGCAGTGCACCATCTTGGTGAAATGGTCGGAGAAAACCAGAAGGCAGGTACAGCCACGAGACGAGGGTAAGTCCACTACAAAGTCCAACGAAACCGTGTGCCAAGGGTGCGGTGGAACTGGCAATGGCTGAAGTAGGCCGGGGGGTCGCCCGGTAGGTCCCTTGGCGCGCCGGCAGACATCACAACCAGCAACGTAGCGAGCCACGTCAGCCTTCAGGCGGGGCCACCAAAACTCTCGACTGACCAGATGGGTGGTCCGATACCGTCCAAAGTGCCCCGCTGCTGGGGCATCATGGGCCATCCGGAGAACCTCCAGCCGTAGTGGCCCTGGCGGGATGTACAAACGACCGTGGTGCAGCAGAAGGCCCTGATGCAGGACCAGCCCCGGATACTGTGGGCTGGACCCTTCAGCCAGCTCCCGGAGTCGTTCCTGGGCCCAAGCGTCGACCCGCTGCTGTTCCCGCACCCGAACCTGCAGTGGCTGCGCCTCCTGGGTGGCCAGGAATGCAGCCGGAGGTAGGATCGTGGTGGGTTCTGCTTGCTGTACCGTGTCTGCGTTGTCGTCAGGTTTCCGGGACAGGGCATCCGCCTTCTGATTCTGAGAGCTAGGGATGTAGCGGATCCGGAACTGGAACCGGGAAAAGAACAACGCCCACCGGATCTGTCTTTGGTTCAGCTTGCGGGTGGTCTGGAGGTACTCCAGGTTCCGGTGGTCGGTTCTCACCTCCACCGGATGTCGTGCCCCCTCAAGATGGTGGCGCCAGACCTCAAAGGCTACCTTGATGGCCAGTAGTTCCCGCTCCCACACAGTATAGTTACGCTCCGCTGGTAGGAGCTGGCGGGAATAGAAGGCACAGGGTAAGAGTGGCGCTTCAGGACCAATCTGTTGAGACAAGACGGCACCGAGAGCCGTACTGGAAGCGTCGGTCTCCACCACAAAGGGTCGAGAGGGGTCAGGATGTTGTAAGATTGGTGCCCTCTGGAAACAGGCCTTCAACCCCTGAAACGCCTCCTCTGCCTCCTTGTCCCAGGAAAACGGCGTCTTTGGGCGCAGTAGCCGGGTCAACGGGGTGGTGCGATGAGCATAATCAGCGATGAAGGTCCGGTAGTAATTGGCGAACCCCAGGAAACGCTGTAGGTCCTTGCGGTTCCGGGGTGCCGCCCATTCTTGAACCGCTGTCACCTTCCCCGGGTCCATTTGCACCCCATCTGGAGAGAGCCGGTGACCAAGGAAGTCCACAGTCCGCTGATGGAACTCGCACTTGCTGAGCTTTGCGTACAAACGGTGCTCACGCAAGCGCTGCAGCACGGTCCGGACATGTCCCTCATGGCGAGCCGGGTCACGGGAGTAAATCAGTATGTCATCCAAATACACCACCACGTACTTGTCTAACAGGTCCTGAAACACGTGGTTGATGTAGCGTTGAAACACAGCAGGCGCGTTGCACAAACCGAAAGGCATAACCAAATATTCGAACTGCCCGTACCGGGTCCCAAACGCTGTCTTCCACTCATCCCCGGCTCGGATCCGAATCAAGTTGTAGGCCCCCCGGAGGTCCAGCTTGGTGAACACCTGTGCCCCTTGCACCCGCTCCAGCAGCTCCGAGATAAGGGGCAAGGGGTACCGGTCTGGGACGGTAATTTTGTTCAGGGCTCGGTAATCATGGCAAGGGCGGAGTTCCCCACATTTCTTCTTAACAAAAAGCACCGGCGCCGCGGTGGGCGAGGTGGAAGGCCTAATGAACCCACGCTCCAGGTTCTTGCGCAAGAAGTCCTGCAAAGCCTCGCGCTCTGGCTCTGTTAGGGAATATAAGCGACTCACTGGTAAAGGCGCTCCGGGTTGGAGGTCTATGCCGCAGTCAAAAGGCCGATGCGGCGGCAGCTGGTCTGCCCCCCGTTCCTCGAACACGTCCTGGTAGTCCTGGTACACGGCTGGGAGCGTGGGTGCTGCCTCCTCTGAGGGCGCGGCCGCCAGCGTTCCGGATTGAGCATGGGAACATGGGTCTGGGAAGTGCACGGTCCGTTTGACCCAGTCAATCTGAACGTTGTGGGCCTCCAGCCAGTCCATCCCGAGCACCAGGGGGAAGCGGGGCATAGAGGCAATGTCCAAAGTTCGCAACTCCCGGTGCTGCTGGAGACACAGGACCAGAGGCTGGGTCTCCTGAGTAACGGCACCTGAACGCAGAAGTCGTCCGTCAATCGCTTCCACCTGGACCGGTACTGGCTTGTTCCGAAGTGGCACCTGATAATGGGCGGCAAAAGCAGCGTCCATATAGGAGCGGGTTGCCCCTGAATCTACCAAAGCATGGGTGAGGATCCAGGGCCCACCTGGAGGGTATAAACGTACCGAAACCATAAGATGTTGCAAGTCCATTGGTGCGGGCCCATTCTGTACGGTTTGGGACCCCCGGTAGCTAGGGCCATCAGCTACTGGGGTTGGCGGTTTCCCTGCGGCTGGCGTTTCTCAGGGCAGGACCGAGCGAAGTGTCCACTTCCGCCACAGTAAAGGCAGAGATTTCCATCCCGACGCCGCGCCTTCTCTGCGGGGGAAAGGCGTGGCCGCACTGCCCCGAGCTGCATAGGCTCCTCCGTTAAATCAGTTGTGACCGTGGGGCTGCCGGAAAAAGCTGGTGCCGTGAACTGGAAGTGTCGGCGACCCCGGGCCTGACGACGATCCTCCAACCGGTCGCCTATTTGTAGACTCCGTTGAATGAGAGTGTCCAGCGTGGTGGGGCGTTCCATTGTGGCCAACTGGTCCAGTACCTCGTCCGAAAGCCCTTCGAGATACTGGTCCCGCAGTGCCGAGTCATTCCAGGTCAAGTCCTGTGCCAACAGCCGGAACTCCGTGGTATATGTGGCCACCGTGGACTTGCCCTGTTTCAAATGCCGAATCGCCCGGTTGGCTTGACTCTCTTTCTGGGGGTTGCCGAACGCGGCCTCCAAACGATTGCAAAACCCCGTATAGTCTGCCAGCAAGGGGGAGTCTTGCCTGAGTAGCGGCAACGCCCACTTGGCCGCCTGGTCCTTTAACAAGCTAATCAAAAAGTGCACCTTGGTACGGTCGTCAGGAAAGTTCCGGGCTCGCCCCTGAATATACAGTTTGGCCTGGGCCAGGAACATGGGAAAGCTGGCCGGGGCTCCATCAAATTTCTCAGGCAAAGCCACTGGGTACTTGCCCGGAGCCGGGGCGTCGGCCCCAGAAGCCGGTAGGGCTTCCAAGCGTTGCTGAAGTGCCTCAACCGCGTCACTGAGCTGCTGCACGGTGTGAGACAAGGCCTGGTTCTCCTGGGCCAAAGCCACCAGTGCAGCCGCCTGTTCAGCCATGGCCTCTGGCTCTTCCCGAACGCACCCCGACGAAGGGGGAGTGCGGGAGGTGGCGGGAGCAAACTGTGCTGGTCCCGGGGGTAAGGTACCTTGGGTGTAGCAAAGTCCACACGAAGAGGGGCAAGGTCCGAGGCAGAGTGCCGGGCGGTGAACAGGAACGCTGGAACAGGAGGCTGTGCAGGGAACAGGAACACCGGATGGTCGGGAACAGGAGGCCGAGCAGGGAACAGGAGTACCGGATAGTCACGAGCAGGGATCACGAACGCAGGAAGGTCCGAAGCCAACAACGACGTTGCTCCCGCAACCTGGGGCCGGGCTGACTGGGCTTTTATCCTCTTCTAAGGCCGGGGGCGGTCCCGGCCCCCAGGAGCCCCGCCTCCTCTGGCCTTAAGGCGAGCACTCCTCCTGGGGGCAACCAGTTCCCTTCGCCTCTCTGCTCTAAACCTCTGCAGATCAGGAGAGGCCGAAGGGTTACTGGGCCCTGGAGGAGGCTCACCTGTGGCCACTGAGTCGTCAAGCCTCTCTGGGGCCAGAAGGGCTTCACCTGGGGCCAGCTCCTGATGCACTGCCACAGGTGCAGGCTCTTCAGCATCTAGGCCTGGCCCCAGTTCAGCCGGCCCTGGAGGCGGGGACTCCTGTGCAGGCCGGGATTCCTCTGTTTCATCCTCCGAATCGGAATCCCAGGCCATCACAGGTCTCTTGCCTTTCCCACTGAGGAGTTTCTCCCCGGAGTCATGGTTGGGCAGGATCCTGACAACTCCTTAATCCAAAATATTTACTGTGTGCATTCCAGAGAGAGGTAATGTAGCAAAAAATAACAACAATGCCATTTTTACTCGAATGCAATGTGCACCCTTTTTGGCCAAATTACGTTGTGAAAATTTGGGGGCGCTTTAGATTTGGTGGCGCCAGCAAATACTTTTTTGGTTTCAAGGCTTTGAAAACTGAGGTGCGCATTAGATTCAGTGGTGCATTAGATTCGCGTAACAACAACAACCCAGGTCTTGCCAGTCCTAGCCCAACAATCTTAATCACTACACCAGGCTGACTCAGAGCAGATCTACAATTTCCTGAATAAAACCCCCTCTTTGTGCCTTTCCTTTCCTTTCCAGGATGCTGGTAGACCAAAGAAAATCGCAGATGACCCAATGGATGATTATCAGGATGACCAGGAGCAAGATCTTGTATGAAACACAGGTTCTTCTCTTTTCTCTGTCCCTCCCCAACTCTCAAACTTCTCTTGAGAATATGCCTTCAAGAAAAATGCTAATGCTGTTCAAAATTCCCAGGCATCTTTTTGACATTTAAGGCAGGTTTCCTGGTCTAAAAAGTTACAGATTTCAGCAGGAAGTTACAGGACGTGCGCCAGCTGAAAATGAGGTGCCCCAGTAAGGGAAAATAAATAATGGAATCTCAGTATAAAAAGGTGCCTTTTTGGAGGAGTCCTGGAGGATTGCTCTGCTTAGTAATCAGTTGGTTCACCAGTTAACTAAGGAGTAGTGGAGGGTGACCCACTAACCTCGGGCTTCCCCCAGCCAGCCCTCCGCTGCCTGCCTTCTCCGTTGTCGGATCTCCTTTTCCAGCCGTCCAAGTTGGTAGCTGTCACTGTTGGCATGTGACCAAGGAAACGGGGGCAGCTGGCAGGCCCCCAGCTGACTCCAGCCCACCGGCCGGTGTACCAGGCAATCTCCAGTCCTTGGTGCAGCATCTGTGACCTGGGGCACGCTACTCAGCAGAGTAAACACTATGCAACAGAAGTGGCAGGAGAAGTTGTGTGAGCATATTTACAAGCAGTTTATTCAGCATAAAGGTAAAGGGACCCCTGACCATTAGGTCCAGTCGTGGCCGAGTCTGGGGTTGCGGTGCTCATCTCGCTTTATTGGCTGAGGGAGCCGGCGTACAGCTTCTGGGTCATGTGGCCAGCATAACTAAGCCGCTGAGCCAGAGCAGCTCACGGAAATGCCGTTTACCTTCCCGCCAGAGCAGTACTTATTTATCTACTTGCATTTTGATGTGCTTTCGAACTGCTAGGTTGGCAGGAGCAGGGACCGAGCAACAGGAGCTCACCCCGTCGCGGGGATTCGAACTGCTGACCTTCTGATCGGCAAGTCCTAGGCTCTGTGGTTTAACCCACAGCGCCACCCGCGTCCCTTACCTACATCAGGACATACATCAGCATACATCAGGACAAAAGGAAAACATGTCCGATCTCCTTCATGTCCAAAGCAAGACAGCATAAGCAAAAGCTATACACAAACGGAAGTTCCCAGCATTCTGTGCTGGAGTGTAAACAGACATGTGACACACCACAACCATGCCTGTTCCTTAAGGTGGAACAGAATATCCCAGCAGTCACTGCCTCCTGCAGGAGGGAGTTCCACAGTTTAACGCCGCACTGCATCAAGGACCTTCTTTGATCTGTCCCGAATCTTCCAACTTTCAGCTTCATTGGATGCCTGGCAGTTCTAGGGAGAAAAAAAAAAATTATGTTTCTCCACCCCCTTGATCATTTCGGTTGCCTTTCTCCTGAAGGAGCCCAGGGTGGCAAACACAGAAGCTGTCGAGCATCTTAAGAATAATTCCAATACAGGAGCAGACTGGGAAGGAGCTCGACTTGAAAGCCTTGCTGGAATAGGGAGGGTTTCGGCAGGTGCCCAAGAGACGGTGCCTGCCTAGTATTTAATGGGAGGGAGTTTCAAATGATGGGGCCACCACACAAAAGGCCCAATTCCTGTGTTGTGTGTGGTATGGACCTCCTGATAAGATGTCATCACGTGGAGGAAGCCTTTACC
Organism: Podarcis tiliguerta; assembly: GCF_965153285.1. NCBI lineage: Eukaryota > Metazoa > Chordata > Lepidosauria > Squamata > Lacertidae > Podarcis > Podarcis tiliguerta. The sequence continues at coordinate 18,879,722 of NC_139541.1, read as the reverse complement.
TGCAGGGCGTTCAGGTATCCTAGTCCCAAGCGGCATAGGGACTAGCGCCTTGAACTTAGCCTGGTAGCTGAAGGGCAGTCAGCACAAGTCTTTCAGCAGTGGCATATCATGATGTCCTGCCTCATTTAATGCACTCTGATTCCACTTTAACAGCCATGGCATCCTGGGAACTGTAGTTTAAGGGGGATGAGAGTCACTAGGAGTCCCCCCAGAGTAGTTTAACAAGCAGTCCCTCCTCTCAAGGAGCTCTGCATGCAAAAGGTTCTGGGTCCAATTCCCAGACAGGGGCGGAAAGAACCCCTGTTTGAAACCAGAATACTGAGCTAGATGGGCCAATGGGCTGACTCCATGTAAGGCAGCTTCATATGCCCCTTTTAAAACCACCCTTTTATTCTGACCATGAGGACTAGAATGTTGCTTCATTGTTAAGGGAAGAGCCATAGCTCCCCAATGGCCTGGGTTCAATCGCAGGCATCTCCAGTGAGGATTGAGAAAGATCCCTACCTGAAACCCTGGAAAGCTGCTGCCAGTCAGGGTAGATAATATTGAGCTAGATGGACCAATGGTCTGGCTCTGTATAAAGCATAGAATCGTGTTCCATAGGGACTTAGCTCAGTTGGTTAGAGCATGGTGCTGATAATGCCAAGGTTGCAGGTTTGATCCCTATCCGGGACAGCTGCATATTCCTGCATTGCAGGGGGTTGGACTAGATGATCCTCAGGGTCCCTTCCAACTCTACCGTTCTATGATTCTATAAGAGCCGGAAGGGACCATGAGGATCATCCAGTCCAACCCGCTGCAATGCAGGAATCTTTTACCCAAGGTGGGACTTGAACCCGCAACCATGAGATTAAGAGCCTCGTGATCTACTGAGTGAGCTATCCCAGCTGTAGCATCGCATGTCTTAAGAGAAGAGCTGTGGCTCGATAGCAGAGCATCTTCTTTGCATGCAGAACATCCATTCCTCAGCATCTCCAGGTGGGGCTGGGAATGTCATCCCCCTGAGACCCTGGACAGCCGCTGCCAATCAGTGTAGACAGTACTGAGCTAGATGTCCCAGTGGTCTAACTCGGTATAAGGCAGCTTCCTACATTCCCAACTGCCATGCATACACGATAGTAAGACTGGCGATCAATGTGCCGCTCACGCAGTGCCACCTCCATCCCAGCCCATGATCTGCACAAAATGCAAAAGTGTTTCTCTGGCGGCAGCAATGGCAGCAATAGCAGCAGCAGCAGCAGGCATTCCTTCTCTTCCACCCCAATTAATCTGCCCAGCTAACGAGCCGAGGCAGCTCCCTGACCTACTTTCCAAAATGCACGCCCCTGCTGTTCCCAAAGACAGGTAATCTCCTTCCCCCACTGTCCCCCAAATACAAGGCACTTAGGAAGCGGCTTTTGAATTTTTTATATTTGCCATGCACTCTCACGACTTTCTTTTCCTGCTCTTAAAAAAGGAAAGCAACAGCAACAGATCACAGTGGCATTCTGTGGGTGTTTATTCCGAATTAAATCTGCCATGTTGCAGGGGAGGCCAGCCCATTGGGGCAAATGGGGGTTTCGCCTGTCTGTCTTCTCCCTAACAACCAGCCCAGGTGATGGCAAATGCCCATCAACTTCCTCCTCCTTCTCTGTCTCATTGATGCCCCTTTCAGAACTTAGCAGGAAGGATGGGGGCAAAGCAAAAATTAAGTCGGCTCTGCTTGTCATTGCCTCTGGCGCCACCTACTGTTAGGCTCCCTGCCTTCTGCCCTACCAGTCCCCATGAGCACCCGTCGCCGCTGATCTTCAGTGATGTTGACTCCTGGGTGAGACTGGGATTGCAGCCTTCATTGCAGACATCTGCTGAAGGAGCAACAGCTCTTCTGTCTCCCAGAAATGAGCTTTCTGTGACTCTGACACACCCTGTCTCTGCTGCCAAGCACCCAAACAGGGATTATATAAGAGTGGAAGAAGAGTGTGGCTGCTGGACCATCTAGTAGTCCAGCATCCTGTTCTCACAGTGGCTGACCAGATGCCTTAATAATGTGCTCCTCCTCTGGTCCACCCTGAACCGCCCATCATTCAACTTCGTTGGATGCTGCCTGGCTATAGTGTTATGAGATGAGACAGGAGACAGATAGGGGGGGTCAGCTTGAGGTTGGACTAGCTTAGCAGGTGTGCTCTGACTGGCAGCTGCTCTCTAGGTTTCCAGAACCTTGAGACATCTTTTCCAGCTACCAATCCTTTTTTTAAAAAAATAAAAGGACTAGAGAGGCCAGGGATTGAACCAGGAACCTTCTACATGAAAAGCAGGTGTCCTAGAGTCTGCACCATTTGAAATGCCTGGCTTGCGCACCACAATGGCTACTCCTAGCATCTTCCTTGTGGTGCGGATGTGTGTGGAGCCTCTCACCACCTTCCCTTTCTCTTAAGACATTCAGTTCCTCTTCTGCTGCCCTTGCAGAGCTGCCTCCCATTAGCATATCAAAAACAGCCACCTGCCACTGTTTCAAAAAACAGCGGAGCAAGCCCCCCATGCCTAAGCAAATTGGGATATGGAATCAGGAGTGAGGATGTTGGAGAATTCTGATGAAAACAGCATGGAAGTGGAAAATCCTTGATGTTCCCTTATTCGTTTCAATGTCTGGGACGGAAATCAATTCGGCAGATTTCGATCAGTATCCACCGTTGTTGTTTTCAGTCCCCAAATGACGCGGAGTTCTTTCAACACGCACACCAACCATTTGCATTGTGTTCCCTTTTTTGTATCTTAATGAACGGGCTGGAGTAACGCAAGGACAATATAATTTCCTTCATTAATTACCTAAGTTGCGCTGTTTTGCCATTGCGGACAGCGAGGCACACAGTGTGGGTTTCTTTTTTTGCAAAAAATGAACCACTACAGAACAGAAACCGCGAGATGGTGGAATGGAAAATGGTGCCTTCTTCCATCTCTACCCCAGGAGATGCTAGGACACTGATTAGGTTCATTTGAGGACAGTTTTCCTTTGTCTTTCTCACCAAGTCACGTCACCCCTCCCCTCCCCTTCCCCTCCTGCCTCAGAACAAAGTGACAATGTTTACAGAAAAGAAACAACACCCAGATGCTTAAAATAGCTTTTCAAAGTCCACACTCCTTTCCTTAAAACATAATAGGGAGAAGGCTCACAGGGCTGCAAAGGGCACATTTCATCGTGATGAGGTGAAGAAAATACCACCGAGACTGAGCCCGGCTTGTGGTGCAGTGATGCACAGCAGAAACTCCTAGAGAGGCAGCTTGAGGGCGGAGCCAACTTGTGCATAAATGTGCACCTGACTGTACTCCCCAGGTCGAGCAACTGCCTGAAATTGAACACTTGGCTCTCGGCGGGTCGCCAATATTCCTGGGAGGTTTTTAAACAGGGTAGTCATCTGCCAGGGGCACTATAGCTGCAATTCCTGCATTGCAGGGGAGGGGTTGGTCTAGATGACCATTGGAGTCCCTTCCAACTCGACTGTTTTTCTGTGATTTGGGTTATAATCGTTGGAGTTTTTAGTTTAGGAGGGAGAGGCAGGTGGGGGCAGGGGAGCAGATGGTAATAATAATAATAATAAATAATAATAAAAAAAAATTTTATTTATATCCCGCCCTCCCCAGCCGAAGCCAGGCTCAGAGCGGCTAACAACAGTAAAATGATAAAACATTCTAAAATCATTTCATTATAAAATTAATTCCAATCAGATTAATGGCAACCATTGGGCTAGAGTTCTGTGAGGGAGTCAGGCTGTTCCCTGGCCAAAGGCCTGGTGGAACAGCTCTGTCTTACAGGCCCTGCGGAAAGATGTCAAGTCCCGCAGGGCCCTAGTCTCTTGTGACAGAGCGTTCCACCAGATTGGGGCCACAGCCAAAAAAGCCCTGGCTCTGGTTGAGGCCAGCCTAACCTCTCTGTGGCCTGGGACCTCCAAGATGTTTTTGATTGAAGACCTTAAGTTCCTCTGTGGGACATACCAAGAGAGACGGTCCCGTAGGTACGAGGTAGAGGGATATTTAAAAAATATGCACTGTGCAGAGAAAGGGAATAGGAAACTTAAGAGGAATTCATGGCTGTCCGTGGCTGCTAGCCACAATGGCTATGCCCTACCTCTGCTGTCTGGAATCGCAGGTGAGAAGAGGGCTGTTGCTCTCATGAGCTGCTTGCAGACTTCCAACAGGCCTCTGGTTGGCTACTGCAAGGACAGGATCCAGGAAGAGATGGTCCATCAGCCTGAGCCGGCAGACAGTCTATTCCTTTGGGTTTTTTAATACAAATTTAAGTCATAAATAGATAAATGTTTGGTGCAGATGTATCTTTGGTCTCACTTCCCGATTCCCCCTCAGAAACAAACAATAACTGAGCACTTCCCCCCCACTGCCCAATAACAGGAAGATCATGGAGGTGAAGTAGACGATGCTGATGATCTGGAACTGGCCCAGGAACCCAGAGGCCGAGTGGAAAGAGACTACTAAATTTCACGCCGGCTCGATGGGGGACACCAGAGGAAAGCGCCTCAAATGGAAGAGCTGGGCCAGAACACCGCTGCGATGAGGCTGGGAATCTTCTGCCCGTAACATTCAAGAGGGGCTAGCGCCCGATCTCTGCTTCCAGTAAATCACAGGTGTATCAACGTGACCAGTTAGCAAGGTCCAGGGCAGCTTGCAAGACAGATTTTGCTCTCTGGATGTTTCTTCTAAGGCGGAAGGGAGCTCAAAACAGAAAAATAAATTGCAGTTTCTCTTTTGATGGTTCTGTCCCTCCTGCCGCACGCACACTTTTCCCCCCATTTCAGAATTGTTAAGATTTGGGCCGTGAGGAGGGGCTGATACTGTGTGGCCTCTGTTAGCCTTGGACAGTTCGTATCCTCCTCCTCCTCCCCTTTGTCTTGGACTCGACTCCGTTGCTCTTTAATGCAAAATCTGTTCATCTTTATATTAAAAAACAAGGAAGTCTTTTGAGAATGAGATTCTTTTTTTACATCCTGGTCTGTTTTGCTACGGGTAAGATATTGGGGGGCGGGGTGGCAGAAGGCGATGTTGCCTGTGTTTTGGAAGACAGAGAACACCCAACATCGAGACCCACTGCTGAAATGCAGGTTTATCGTGTGAACCTTATTTATTTATTACATATACACCCCTTGATTGTAAAAGCAGCAACCTCAAAGCGGTTTACAAAAAGATTAAAGCAAGAAAAAAAGGCTTTCAGTGCTTAAGCGCCGTAGGAAGCTGCCTTCAGCAGTGTCGAACCTATGAGACCATCTAGCCCTGTATTCCCTACACTGACTGGCAACAACTCTCCAGGGTTTCAGACAAGGGGCATTGCCAGCCCTGCTGGGAGATGCCAGGCATTGAACCTGGGAAAGTTGTTCTTGATTAGCACCAGTCAGCAGTTTTTAATCTTATAAATTCAGTTTTATCAATAACCAGGGTAGGGAACCTCTGGCCTGTGGGCCAAATTTGGCCCAAATGAGCCCCGATTTGCCTTGAGGGCCTGCTTGCCCTCCAAACAACGTACACAAGCCCTGCATCTGACGTCAAATGTGACTTCAGGTGTAGGCAGTGAGAGAAGTGGCTGGATCGGGGACACAACTCAGTTTTGTGTTAACTCAATAATGCAGCTGATCACCACCACTGTACCAAACATTTGGCTGCGAGAACAGGATGCTGGGCCCTTAGCCTGATCCAGCAGGGCTTTCATTTATGGTGGAAGGAAGGATGCAGGCAGGTGGGGAGCTGGGTGGGGCCACAGTCACACTTAATGTACCAGACTCAGCTGGTAGCAGCCAGGATGCCAGGTGCAAATGTCAGCTCAAAAGCCCAAGAGTTTGGAGCTGTGTAGCTGACGAAACTGTGAAGCCAGGGATTTCTGCTTGCTTTTGTGCTCTTCCCTCTCAAACTTTGATTTAATGCATCGCCGTCCCTCGCTGCCTGCCATGAATAGCTCTTTCCAAACAGATTAATCAGAAGCTAATTCGTCTGCTGGGCCATGTAGCAGTCAAACGACATCCCCAACTCACTCCGGGGATGCGGCCCTTTTCATCACCAGCTGGGATTCTGATCTGAGCTGACATGCTCTTGGTTTCGACATGGCCGTTTCTCTGCCAAAGCCTCCTCTGAGAAATGAGTAATGGGGGTGGATTTTCTGCCTGAACCTTTGCTCCTGTCCTCCTTCCGCCAATCTCCTTGATGGAATAAATGAGCTGTGCCGCTTGTCCCAGGCAAAGTCCAGAATTATTAGTAGCATTGAAGCTAAAATGTACACGCTACAGCAGCCTTTCTGAAGCTTGGTTCCCCAGATGCCGTGACCACTGTTTCGGCTAGATAGGGATGATGGGAGTTGTAGTCCAAAAACATCTGGGCCCCAAGGTTGAGAAAGGCTGATCTGGAGGGCCAAGTTAAGTTGCCGGTTAAGTTGTCGAGGGCTGATTTCTTGTCCTGTGATAAAATTGCTTCTGTTTCGATCGCCAAACCTTTCAGGGGACCATTTGCAATGGTTTGGCACCATTTTTGAGTAAATTGCCTAAAGTCAGCATTTTTGCTGAAATTGTGACCCCGGGGCTTAGGGATTTTTTCAAAAAAATATTTTTCCGCCGGTTAAGTTGTCGAGATCGGATTTCTTGTCCTGTGATAAAAAGCCTTCTGTTTTGATCGCCAAAGCTTTCAGGGGAGCATTTGCAACCGGGCACCATTTTTGAGTGAATTGGAGAACGTGAGTTTTTTTATGAAATTGTGACCCCGGGGCTTAGGGATATTTTCTAAAAAGCTCTTCTTCCGCCGGTTAAGTTGTCGAGGTCTGATTTCTTGTCCTGTGATAAAAAGCCTTCTGTTTCGACCGCCAAAGCTTTCAGAGGAGCATTTGCAACCGTTTGGCACAATTTTTGAGTGAACTGCCGAAAGTCAGATTTTTTCTGAAATTGTGACCCCGGGGCTTAGGGATATTTTCAAAAAAATCTTTTTCCGCTGGTTAAGTTGTCGAGGGCTGATTTCTTGTCCTCTGATAAAAAGCCTTCTGGTTCGACCGCCAAACCTTTCAGGGGAACATTTGCAACCGTTGGGCACCATTTTTGAGTGAATTGCCGAAAGTCAGATTTTTGCTGAAATTGTGACCCCGGGGCTTACGGATTTTTTCAAAAAAAACCTTTTCCCACCGGTTAAGTTGTCGAGGGCTGATTTTTTGTCCTGTGTTAAAAAGCCTTCTGTTTAGACCGCCAAACCTTTCAGAGGAGCATTTGCAACCGTTGGGCACCATTTTTGAGTGAACTGCCGAATGTCATATATTTGCTGAAATTGTGACCCTGGGGCTTAGGGATTTTTTCCCAAAAAATCTTTTTCCACTGGTTAATTAATTAGGAAGCTGATCTGTTTTTTAAAAAGCCTTAGTACAAGTACGTCGATAAACAGCAGGTGGCTAACACTATCTCAAGACGTTTGGGCTTTTGCAGAGGTGGCAAGTTGCCATTGGCACAGAAAGGAACACTCCTTCCTGTTTCCGGATCATTCTGAGCTGTACTCAGTGGCAATAATTTGGCCTGACACACAAGCTGTCATGGAAAATCTTCTGGGGACTAGGTGAAGGGTAAAGGGACCCCTGAGCATTAGGTCCAGTCAGTGGCGTAGCGTGGGGGGTGCAGGGGGGGCCGGCCGCACCTGGCGCAACATCTGGGGGTTAGGATTAGGGGGCGCAAATCCACGGGTTAGGGGGCTCAAATTACTTGCCTTGCCCCGGGTGCTGACAACCCACGCTACGCCACTGGGTCCAGTCGTGACCGACTCTGGGGTTGCAGCACTCATCTCGCTTTATCGGCCGAGGGAGCCGGCATACAGCTTCCGGGTCATATGGCCAGCATGACTAAGCTGCTTCTGGCGAACCAGAGCAGTGCACGGAAACGCCGTTTACCTTCCCGCCGGAGCGGTACCTATTTATCTACTTGCACTTTGGCGTGCTTTTGAACTGCTAGGTGGGCAGGAGCTGGGACCGAGCAACGGGAGTTCACCCCATCATGGGGATTCGAACCGCCAACCTTCTGATCGGCAAGTCCTAGGCAGGCCACAAAAAATGGCTCAGTGGGCCTATTTTGGCCCATGGGTTGTGGCTTTGACACCCCTGCTGTAAGTTCCAAGCATCCACATGTTGCTATTTTAGAAGCTCAGCTCAGCAAAAGTCAGCATGGTGAGCGAGACATGTCTGGAATCCTAGAGTGCGGTTGCCAGTCTGCGTAGACCAGTCCTCTTCAACCTGGCGCCTCATTTCGGACTGAAACAGGTGCCCAAGCCACCTGGTTTCTCCCACCATGATGAGATGTATCATTTCCCCTTTTAAAATGATTGCAATTATTCCAAACATCTACAAAACCCCTCCTCCTTGGTCTCTGGAGCCATCGTGCAAAATGTGGTTATGGAATTTTAAGAGGCATCCTAAGTCATAGCCAAACGACTGTCCAAAATATATTGTACCTGGGCCTATAAATCAGCATGTGCAAATTAGCACCTTTTTTGCTTTCTCTTTGAGATGGTGAGTTTCCTTTGGTTTTGGCCACCGCTGTCCTCTTTGACGCTGAGGTTTGCGCTGGGAAGAGAGCAGTAGAGTCAAAGATGGGCGTGATGATACTATCAGCTGTGGTTCGCCCCCCCCCCCTTTCGCTTTCCAACACTGCCAATTATGATCTATTTGTCACCATTTGCGGTTCTCTGTCCCTTCTTTAAAAATATCAGTGGCAGTGTCCTTTCTAAAAATGGGACGGAACAGTACCTCTAATCTAATTAGCCTTTTCTCTTACCCGGAGGGAAGAAACAGAAAAGCAATAACCCATAACCCTTAGTTTTCTGCACAATATTTTGCAGTCTTGCTTTGACGAGTCCAGCGCATCTCAGCAGTGAGCAATCTTGAGCAGGGTCTGCTCAGGCAGGGGTGAGATACCCGAGGACTGCGGGCCTAATGTGGCCCTCCAGGCCTGTCAACTGGCCCCCGCAGGACTCACTCCAAGCAGCATTCCTCCCCAGATGACATCCTTTCTTCACAGGCCTTCTTCCTCGCTGGCAAAGCTCCTTATCTGGAAGTGCCCTTGAATGGCAATAAGGCCTTCCCTGGATGGAGTGCAGGGCCTTCAGAATTTGGCACAGCTGGAATGTAGCCTACTCTACAGACAGAGTTAGTGTCCTGTCAGTTGTTCCACCCACTTTTCCTTCTGGCCCTGCCAGCCTTTGCCAGGTGGTCGTTGAAAGGTTGCGCATGATGCAGCATGGCCCCTAGGCTGAAAAAGCTTCCCCGCTCTGGGGCCAGGGCATAGACACGTTTAAAATGGGCATCAAAAGATGTCAAGTTAAATTAATTGGAAAAAGCTTGCAAATACCGGATAGGCTTAGGATTTAAATATGTAATATATGATGAATTGATATGTTTAATACTGAATTGGGAAGGAAGAAAGATGTTAAGTGATTAAGTTAATTTTAGAAGAATACTGATTTGGAAAACCGTTAAAATGATATCCATTGAAATCCAACCAGGGGGATACGAGGAAGTCACTTAACACTGTTAATTAGATTAAGGTTTAAAAAGGCTATGATTTATGTTTGCTTGTTTATTTGTTTGTGTGTTTAAATTTTTGTGAAAAAATCAATAACTTTTTTTTGGAAAAAATAAATAAAATGGGCATCAAAAGAGAGGTTTTTGCACAAAGGAAGAAGCAAAAGGAGCCTCTGTCAGGCGTGCAATTCGGGAACAGTCTTCCCCCATCGAATCATAGTGTGTTACTCCAAGGTTGGTTTTTTCCTGAAGTTTTCCAAAATTCCACACATACATTTCAATGCATAAAAAAACCTTTTTTTCCCCTTTTTACTTCCCACCCTCTTTTCCATGGTGTTTCTGTTTCTCTCCCTCTGCTGCACCCAGTCTTCTATGTCTTAAACCTTAACAAAACTACTATACTGTAATCTTTAATCCCTTCTGTTGCTCATCGTTCAAATCCTGCTGGGGGGTTCATCATATAATATTTCTTTAAATAATCTAAAAATGGTTTCAAGTCTTCCACAAAACCTTTTTCATTAGGTTCTCTTTGTTGGGATACTGCCAGGGAGACAAAGGCCATCTCCATGCCCCACGCTGTCTCCGGACGATCTATCGACCTCTGGTAGAAACGCAGTATCAATCAATTAGCGACAAAAGCCTCGGAAATAGCTTCCCACATTCCAAGACTGTTGCACGCTTTATCAGCAGAGTTCGTACAGCGAAAGATGCACTCAGGAGAACATTATTTACAACTTTATTCAGCGTTGGTCAGAACAAAGAGAAAACATGACTGCCTGCTCCGATGTTCAGGCACAGAGAGAAAAAACGAAAGCATATACAAAACATAAACTTCCTGTGAACAGGAAATACACAACAACCTGCTCCCTTTTTAAGGTGGAACGGAAATATGCTAACACTCTTAATTTAGCTGTTAATTTTGTCAATTCTGCATAATCCATCATCACCTTGTTTAGCCATTCTTCCCTCAAGAGTCATTTAGTCCAACCCCCTGCAATGCAGCGAAGAACAGCTCTGGAACATCACTGATTTCCAGATCAAACTGGTTGCATTTAGAAAAGCTATCTTGTGCCTCCTTAGCCACTGGCAATTTCACCCTAAGTGCTGGGGAGCTGGTCCCTCTGGAGCTGGCAGAGCGGAATGTCGGGAGCCCAAATGGTGGGCGGAGCTGGAGCCAACAGGAGGCGGAGTCAAGAAACAATAGTTGTGTCTCCACCCTCCTCCCTGCTATGTTCCCCAAGGTGTAGGACAGCGGTCAGCAAACTTTTTCAGCAGGGGGGCGGTCCACTGTCCCTCAGACCTTGTGGGGGGCCGGACTATATTTTGGGGGGGAATGAACAAATTCCTATGCCCCACAAAGAACCCAGAGATGCATTTTAAATAAAAGGGCACATTCTGCTCATGTAAAAACACGCCGATTCCCGGACCGTCTGCGGGTCGGATTTAGAAGGTGGGCTGGATCCGGCCCCTGGGCCTTAGTTTGCCTACCCATGGTGTAGGTGGTGAAACTAAGGAGGAGCAAGCTGGCAGGCAAAGCCATTCTCTGGACTGGTCCTAAACAAGAAGGCAAGCTGTAATGCTGCTTTGAAATTTAAGAAGGTGCCTCAGACAAAGTCAGCCGATTGGCCCATCCAGCCCAGCATTGTCCAATCCAGTGTTAAGGAATCTTTGCCAGCATTTCCTTTTAGCCAAACTCCCAAGGGCCACATGCCAGCATTGGGCAAAGAAAGGAATGCAAATGTTATCTTGGCACACTAGGCTGGTTTCTATAGACATGCAAGCACATAGGAGCTTTATACTGTGCCAGACCACAGGGCGATCTCAGTACCGCCTACACCATGGGTAGGCAAACTAAGGCCCAGGGGCCGGATCCGGCCCAATCGCCTTCTCAATCCAGCCCACGTATGATGTGTTTTTTACATGAGTAGAATGTGTCCTTTTATTTAAAATGCATCTCTGGGTTATTTGTGGGGCCCACCTGGGATTTTTACATGAGTAGAATGTGTGCTTTTATTTAATTTTTTTATTTTTTAAGAATGATTGGAAGCTTTTTACAGAAGACTTTACTGGCTAAGACATGATGCTGAATAAATATCTGGTGCTTTTAATTGTTATTTCCTTTTTCTTTTCTTGTTACTTTTATTTTTTTTTTTGTATTTTTTGATGTGGAGAATTTTCCCCCTCTCTTTTCTTTTTTCTTTTTCTTCTTTTCTGTGCTTAACTTTGTTGTACTTATCTTTATTGTAAGATTGTATTTTAAACCAATAAAGATGTATTTATTAAAAAAAGAAAAGAAAATGTGTGCTTTTATTTAAAATGCATCTCTGGGTTATTTGTGGGGCACAGGAATACGTTCATTCCCCCCCCCCCAAATATAGTCCGGCCCCCCACAAGGTCTGAGGGACAGTGGACCAGCCCCCTGCTGAAAAAGTTTGCTGACCCCTGACCTACACCAACTTGAACCAGCTCTCCAGAGTTTCAGGCAGGAGTCTCTCCCAGCATTATTTGGAGGTCCTGGGGATTGACCCTGAGGTGTTCTGTGTGCAGGGATGCAGGTGGCGCTGTGGGTTAAACCACAGAGCCTAGGACTTGCTGATCAGAAGGTCGGCGGTTCGAATCCCCGTGACGGGGTGAGCTCTCATCGCTCGGTCCCTGCTCCTGCCCACCTAGCAGTTCGAAAGCACGTCAAAGTGCAAGTAGATAAATAGGTACTGCTCTGGCGGGAAGGTAAACGGCGTTTCTGTGCGCTGCTCTGGTTTGCCAGAAGTGGCTTAGTCATGCTGGCCACATGGCCCAGAAGCTGTACGCCGGCTCCCTCGGCCAATAAAGCGAGATGAGCACCGCAACCCCAGAGTCGGCCACGACTGGACCTAATGATTAGGGGTCCCTTTACCTTTACCTATTCTGTGTTCAAGACAGGTGCTCTACTACTGAGCTACATCCCTTGCCCCTTCTCTAGTCTCCATCCAGAAATGCAAGAGGCATTAAAAGAGGTCAAGGAGACATTGCAGCCAGATTTTAGAAAATAAAAATACTTTGCATGCAAAGCAGGGCTGGGAAGGGTTATGACCTGGAGAAGAGCTGGGAGGGACAGATGGAGAAATATCAAGGGTCACTTTCAGTCTACTCTGGACCTCAGGGAGAGAGTGTTTTTTTTTCCATTCCCTGCCAGTGTTTCAGCAGGCGACGCCAAGGATTCAAGCAGGTGCCTTCTGCATGCCAAGCACGTATCCAGCCATTTGAACCACGATCCCTCTCTTTTGAGCAGTTTCAGCGCAGGGGGCAGGAAACACCCTGCTGGACAAACGCTTGGCTTGACCCAGCAAATCTGCTGTGGCCCATTAGACAGATTGTATTCTAAATTTGGCTTCATTTGCAAGCGAGACGGCCCCGTGTCCCCAGCGATCTTTTATTAATGAGCCTTTTTGCAGGGAGCTCGATGTTCCCTGGGCGGAGCAGGTCACCCGGAGCAGCCAAGAGGCGGTTGGAAAGGAAGCACAGGCATTTGTCAAAGCAGCCACTACAAGGTGCGATGTTTTGCTTGGGCAATTTCTTCTGCTGCTGCTGAATTCTCTCCCTCTCTAAATGGGCATTAAATAGGAATAGGAAGCAAGAGGGGAAACGACTCTGTTCAGACTGTGACCTGGCAAGCCAAACGCAGCCCTTGCTAGACACGCAACAAGGTTTTCCAAATGCATTACATTCCCCCTCGCCCCCCCCAAAAAAACCCATTTATGCAACTAGAATGGAGCTGGTAGCAGAAAGATGATTTTAAGATTATGGTAAGACATGGTGGATTCGAAAACCCTTCAGGCGTCCTCACCCTAGGAGCAGATGTTGTTGCTGGCATCTTTCTATCTCGAGAATGGAAAATGATTTCTTTTTCTTTTTGCTAGAGAGAGAGGGAGCCATGCTGCAGAGCTCTGTGTGTGTTTATATGTAAATAAAGTAGATTCGCCAATATGCTGAGTTGCTGAGGTTTGTTATGCATGATGCACAAACTCTGCAGATCCCTAAGTGCGCTGGTGTCAGTTGGCATCGGTCGCTGTGATGTTCAGGCTGAAGCAAGCTTTTGAACAATCAACGAGGAGGGAGGGAACGTGCCAGTCGGGCATGTGTCTCTGCCAGGGTCCTACTCGAGTGTAGGCTGAACTCCTGATACTCCAGGAGTGAAGTCAAACCACTGTGTTAGCAGCATCAAAGTGACTTCCTTGAGATGCAAGCCAGGGCAGTGTGTATGGAGTCCTGGGCAGTGGCGTAGCATGGGGGGTGCAGGGGGGGCCGGCCGCACCGGCCGCAACATCTGGGGCGCGCGCTCGCACTCGCAGCTCTCTGCCCCTACCTGGCTCACTCACTCTAGGGGGTGCAAATTACTTGCCTTGCCCCGGGTGCTGACAACCCATGCTACACCACTGGTCCTGGGCTGCCCAGACAACAAGACCCCATTCTTGGCCTTGTTGATGTGGTCAAAAGGAAAGCAGAGCAATACATTTGGCACAGGCTTGGCTGCAGGAGTTGCCAGAAGGAAGCGTACAAGGCACCATCCAACCGTGTTAGGGACTCCAGATTTGGAGAGGGTTTACTCCTTAGCCTGATCCTTCTCCCAAATGTATCTCCTAGATCAGTGTTCCCCAACCTTGGGCCTCCAGCTGTTTTTGGACTACAACTCCCATCATCCTTGACCACTGGTCTTGCTAGCGAGGGATGATGGGAGTTGTAGTCCAAAAACAGCTGGAGGCCCAAGGTTGGGGGACACTGTCCTAGATGGGCTCCCTTCCCAGGTTGACAAGACCCCTCTAGGAGTGGATAGGGACCTAAGAAGAGCCTACTGGATAAGGCCAATCATCCTGATCTAGTCCAACATCCTGTTCTCATCCTGTATTTTTTGATCCATAAGACGCACTTTTTTCTTCCTAAAAAGGAAGGGGAAATGTCTGTGCGTCTTATGGAGTGAATGCGTTGTTTCTGGAGCCAAATTGCCCAGGGGCAAAAAGCAGATCATGCTTTTTTTAAAAAAAGAGGGAAGTGGGTGTTGAAACAAAGCCGCTGATTGTTTGCCAATCGGGGAGAGAGATAAGGGACGCTAGCGGAGGCTGCCTGGGAGTGGGGAGGTAAAAGCCCATGGATCCTCAGGATTTTTACATATGGTCACCCCAAATTCACCATCAGATCACATAGCATGTCCATGGCTACAGCCTGCACCAAAAAAAATCACGCATCCACCGTTGCGTGGGGCCACAATGGCACAAGAACATGGTTACAAAGCACAGATCCACATGGATCCTCAGGATTTTGGGTCACCGCAAATTCACCATCAGATCACATGTCTGTGGCCACAGCATGAACCACAAAAATCATATATCCACTGTTTCGTTCAGAATATTTTTTTTCTTGTTTTCCTCCTCTAAAAACTATGTGCGTCTTATGGTCAGGTGTGTCTTATGGAGCGAAAAATACAGTAAGTGGCCAACCAGGAGCCTCTGGGAAGCCTGCAAGCTGGATCTGATCACAAGAGCCCTCTCCCCTCCTGTGGTTTCCAGCAGCCGGTATTCAGAAGCATTGCTGCCTTCTCCATGGATTGGTCTAATCCTCTTTTAAAGCCATCCAAGTTGGGGGCTGACACGGCTTCCTGTGGGAGTGAGTTCCACAGGTTAAACTACACACTCTGTGAATAAGCGCTTTCTTTTTTGGCGGTCGACATTCAGTTTCATAAGAAGCCCCGAAGCTGTAGTGTTCTGCAAGGGATATATAAACCTTGCATAGAAGCCAACTCCTAGGGGCCAAGGTCTCTTAACTCACTCCCTGAAATATTCCCCCCCCATCCCAAGTTCATGGGCATTGTCATTCAAAAGGTGTGTTTGCGACCCATCATGTGATTGATTGATTCTGTGACATAAATCAAAACAGCTTCAGCAGCATTACTCTGGAACCAGCTCTGGATATGACCTCACTGACTCTGCAGAAAAGCAGAGACTTCACCTTGCCAACAAAGGTCCATATACAGTGGTACCTCGGGTTAAGTACTTAATTCGTTCCGGAGGTACCGTTC
Organism: Podarcis tiliguerta; assembly: GCF_965153285.1. Lineage (NCBI taxonomy): Eukaryota > Metazoa > Chordata > Lepidosauria > Squamata > Lacertidae > Podarcis > Podarcis tiliguerta. The sequence goes on along the minus strand of NC_139541.1, from coordinate 18,864,156 downwards.
TTGACCTGAAACTGTTCTTAACCTGAAGCACCACTTTAGCTAATGGGGCCTCCTGCTGCTGCCGTGCCGCCAGAGCACGATTTCTGTTCTCATCCTGAAGCAAAGTTCTTAACCCGAGGTACTATTCCTGGGTTAGCGGAGTCTGTAACCTGAAGTATATATAACCTGAAGCGTATGTAACCCGAGGTACCACCGTAGTTACAGCTATGGCTTTCCCAGTAGTGATGTATGGAAGCGAGAGCTGGACCATAAAGAAAAGAAGGCTGATCTCCGAAGAATTGATACTTTTGAATTATGGCGCTGGAGGAGACTCTTGAGAGTCCCACGGGCTGCAAGAAGAGCAAACCTATCCATTCTGAAAGAAATCATCCCTGAGTGCTCACTGGAAGGACAGATCGTGAAGCTGAGGCTCCAATACTTTGGCCACGTCATGAGAAGAGAAGACTCCCTGGAAAAGACCTTGATGTTGGGAAAGATGGAGGGCACAAGGAGAAGGGGACGACAGAGGACGAGATGGTTGGACAGTGTTCTCGAAGCTCCCAGCATGAGTTTGACCAAACTGCGGGAGACAATGGAAGACAGAAGTGCCTGGCGTGCTCTGGTCCATGGGGTCACGAAGAGTCGGACACGACTAAACAACAACAAGCTGCACAACCCTGTGAGGTAGGTTAAGCAGAGAGCGAGGGGCTGGCTCAACGCTTCAGAGCCAAGGCCGGATTCGAACCCAGGTCTCGCAGGGGTGACACTCTACCTACTACACCACACTGCCTCTATACAAAATGCACTTTGAATGGTTCCCACGCGCACCCCCTCTTCTCTCCGATTCCACCTCCCAGACCCAGCGAGAGTTAACCGCGCCGCCGCCGCTGCCGCCGGGAGGAGGAGGGCCGCTGGGCGGCGCCCGAACCTCCCGGATCCCACCCGAAAGGAGGCGCCACCGCCGGCGCCAGCGCCTCCGCCTCGCCCTCTTCAAGTTGGCACTTTGAAAATGTCCCTGCCGTTTGCCCGGGAAAGCCGAGGTCGCCGGGGTCCCGCCTCGGCCTGCCTCCGGCCGGGGCTTCCCTTTGCGCCCAAGCCCCGCTAGAGCGCGCCGGATCCCGGCCCGGGAAAACCGTTTCCACCGCGCTGCTCGTGCTCCTGCTCCTCCATGCCCCGGCGCCAGCCATGCTTCTCCGGCTCCTGCTGCTCGCCCTGCTCGGCCTGGGCCGGGCGCCGCGGCCCGGAGGCGTCCCGACGGCTTGGGGAGCCTCGGAGGCCCGCGGCGCGCACCGGGACCCGCCGCCCGGAGGCGCCGAGGACGCGGGTGCGGAGGGAGACCCGTGGTGCCCGTACAAGGTGCTGAGCGAAGGCCCCGACGGCGTCGGAGGAGCCTCGGGGGCGCCGGGCGGGCGCCTGTGTTTCCGCAGCCGGGCGCGGGGCTTCCAGTGCGCGCCGCGGAGCTGCAAAGCGCACCGCTCGCCCGGGCGCGCCCTGCTGGCCAACGTGCTCCTCAACGGCAGCGTCCTCCTGCAGTGGGGCTGGCCTCCCTTGCTGGCCGAGGGGGAAGAAGACGGCGACGACGAGGGAGCCGAAGCTCCCACCTCCTCGGCCGAGGTCGGCCTGCTGCGCGGCTTCTCGCTCTCGTGCTCGTGGGAAGGCGCCTACACGCGTTTCCAGTGCGACCGCGTCCAGCTGGGCGCCGCTTGCCGCGACTACCTGCTGCAGGACGCGCACGGCAGCGTCCGCTACCGCCTCTGCTTGCAGCCCCTCTTCGCCGCTGCTGCCACCGCCAACGGCACCGATCCTGATTCCGCTCCTCCTCCCCGGTGGCCCCCGGAATGCGTGGAGTTCACCGTGGAGCCGGCCGGCATGCGGGAGATCGTGGTCGCCATGACGGCCGTCGGGGGCTCCATCTGCGTCATGCTCGTCTTCATCTGCCTCCTGGTCGCCTATCTCACCGAGAACCTCACGCCCTCCGCCGCGCCCGCCGCCAAGAGGGGAAACTGAGGCGGGTTAAGCCCCGAGGAGCGCGCAGTGAGACCCTGGCTGCCCTCGGGTGGACGGGGGAAGAGAGCCCCAGCGAGCAACCATTGAGCGTGCGCATCTTGCCGAGGAAGCACAGCCTTGATCCCTGCTCCGAATTACTTTATGTAATCACGGGAGTAAGCCATAACGGGGTGTAGCGTCGGAAGCCCACCCCCCTTTCAGATTGGTTTCACATCGGATGGGGGACCTGTGTGTGGAGATTCTTGCATTGCAGGGGGTTGGACTAGATGACTCTGGGGTGCCTTCCAGTTCTGCAATTCTAGTATTCTTTCAGGTTTGCTTGGCTATAAAGCCCCCCTCCCGGGGGTTGCTTTCTGAGTAAGCCTGCCCAGGAGGAAGGGGCTGTGCAGGTGGGATCCCCGGTCACATTTACTTGGGAGCAAGTCTGGACTTTAACTGGCGAGCGGATCCATTTGCAAATTAGGGCTGCAAAGGGTCTTGGCCTGATTGGGGGAAGCACTTCTTTTCAAAATCCTTTTAGCTCAGTTAAAAGGGTGCCTTCTTTGGATTAATGCCACACTTTAAAAAAAATAGATATATTTGGGTTAATTTCTAATATTTCCCCTCTTCTCACACATCTGGGAATGCATCTTCCAACAAGAGACATGACATTCTTTCTCTCCTCTCCCCCCCCCCCCACTTTCACTGCTGGGCATATTTATGCAAATTCAATTGGCTGACCATTTAATCAATGAAAACTCATAGGATGAATCGACATGGGGCCCTTTTAGATTACCTGTTTATATTGCATTCATCCTGATATGTTTGCAGGGTGGTTAGACAACTCCTGAAAGGAAGTGTTGCCCTTCTAGTGTGTTTTCACTGTTACTTTCCTTATTGCAAAAACTCCAGTCTTTTGGGGGAAGCAGGTTTGCTGCCAAGACTTCCCCACTATAATTGACCAGGCGGTAGGTAGCTCAATGGTAGAGCATCTGCTTTGCATGCAGAAGGTCGCAGGTTCGATCCTGACGTCTCCAGCAAGGGCTGAGAATGTCTCCTGTGTCTAAAACCCTGGGTCACTGCTGCCGGTTGGTGTTGCCAATACTGGGTTATATGGACCAAGAGTCATCTTCCTGCATTTCTAGAACCTGAATTTGCTGGTATGTGATTGGACCCCGCTCAAAGAGAGCGATGGTCTGGAAGCACCCTAAGATTTGTGAAGTGGTTATGAGAGTGATGGTAGACTGCGCTGGACCCACCCTTTCTGTTGGGGGGGCAAGGAGAGAGGAAGGCTCCCTCCCCTACTTAATGAAACAGTGGTTCTGGTCCTCTCTGCCTAGAGACCTCTGGGGGAAGCCCTCACACAGTCGCCCAGGACTCATCTCCACACCTGCACACATCACGTGACAACTGCACCATCAAGTGACGACTTGACTTGGGTTTTTGGATTGTGGGTCAGTCACCACCTAATAGGAAGCCCACTTGCTCCAGGTCGCCCTGCTTTCAATGGTGTGAGCTCCCCATTCACTGCCTTTTCTGGTTCTTTGAGAAATTTGCAGGTAAAGTCCCACATGCTCTGTTAACCCCTCACTGACTGCACTCACCTTGCCTGCCTGCACAACGTACAGATGTCGTATTTTAAAGAGGCATCTCCATTTTGGGGGGAGCAGCCCTTTTTGGTGAGAAGCGGTGCAAAATGCCTCCAGTCTTGGAGATCCCAGGGATAAGGACCATGTCTGTGGGGCTGCTGACTATTAGGAAAGAGACTAGTGTCTGCTCTGGGAGCAGGCGGGGAATAAGAGGGGAAGCTAGGACCAAGGGGAATCCCTTGGGTGGGTGAGCAGACATATAAGGGCTAGCTGAAGATGATGCTGGGAACAGCTGTGATGGAACAAAGCAACCTCTGGCTGTGCATTCATTTTTTCCCCTCCCCAAAGAATCCTGGGAACTGTAGTTTGTTCTGGGTGCTGGGAATTGTAGTGCTGTGCAGGGTAAACTGCAGTTCCCAGGTTTCTTGGAGTGGGGTATGCTTCAAAGGCACTTTGTGTATGCAGCCTCTGTTTCTTCCTTGTTCAGAAGTCTGTTCTGAATGCCAAAGCTCGGGTGGTGTAGGAAGTGCAGGAATAAATGCAAACTGTGCAAAGTGCCCCTGAGCGTGCGCAGAGTCCTCTCCGAGCTAAGCAGCGGTTCCCTCCACCAGCTGGTTGGGGAAGTGGGGGAAGCTGGACACTTTCAGAAAAAGTATAGAAGCATCTCTCCACGGCACCTGGCCCTGTTGAAGCAAAGTAGGGTTGCCTCCATTGCATCAGCTTTAGCTTAGAGACACACCTGGACCGGTCCAGAATATGCATCTTCTCATCCATCATGTCTGGGACTTGTTAGCCTGCATCTGGACCGTAGATGGAACTGATGCCTCAAGTAAGGAGAACCAGGCACCTCTCTTCCCCAAGAGTTGAGCTGAATTCTTGAAGCAGAAAACCCCAGAACTCAAATGTGACAATCTGCAGTTTGAAGTTTTGAAAATGCAGTGTTTTTAAAAAAACGATCTCGAAGTAACTTTTTCTATGCTGTCGTAATCCAACACCTGCTTAGACGGGGGACAACGTGTAGCAATGAGCACATATGTGGGTGGCTCTAGGTATGTCCCCAAACCTTTGACCTTCAGCACAAAGAAGTAGATTCTTTTAAAAAAGAAGGGGGGAATGGTTTTCAGGTTTTATATATGGGGGGAAATTGAATTTGAAGTCATTCGTTTCAAATTGTTGTCAAACATCGTTCTGTGTCTAACTGTTCTCAAATAACTTTAGAGGGAGATGGAGGCTTCCTTGAAACTAGAGTTTCCCAGAGACGAAATTCAGGTTTCAAAAGCTTATCAAATCAAATCAAATTTTATTAAACGGTCACAGACCAGATTAACTCGTACAGCTAGTCAGCGAAACATAACACCAGGAAAAAGAAAAAAAAAGGACGATTTCAATGCAGATTAGGCCATAACAGCAATTTAAAGTTAGGCAGCATGAATAGAATTAAGTATTTGCCTGCATATTGACATTGGCAAGCTCTTGTTTCCTACGCCTAATAGCGGCTACACAGAATTTGGCAACATTGATCGTAATTTCAGGAACCTTATCCTCTACCAAGGCTCTCATACGTTGGAGTTCTGGTACATTTTTAAGCTTTTGTAGAACCGGGGCAATAAAGGTCAGGTGTAGATCCTCGTACGGTTTCAAAAGGATTTTAGAAGCATATATGAGTTAGACTAAGGGTGGCTAAGATGATGGTTTCTGGATGCCCCTGAGTTTTAGCTCGCATCATCTGCTGGCTTGGCCCCTCCGGGTGTCGCTGAACTACAGTTCCCACCATCCCTGGCTATTGACCATGCTTGCAGGGACTGATGGGAGTTGTAGCCCAACATCAGTCAGAGGGCACCAGGTTGACTGTCCCTGAGGTCAGACTTTGCATTAAAGCAGATGTGGGGAACTTGTGGCCCTACAGACATTGCTGGACTAAACTCCCATCCTTCCTTGCAAGTGTGGCCATAGCCAGGGAAGATGGGAGTTGTAATTCAGAGACACCTGGCAAGCCAGGGGTTTCCCACACCTGCTTAGAATAAGATTGGTCAACGGTTCTGTTGCTCTGTTTGCTGAATTTTCTCTGGCTTGGTTTCAAGGGAGGAAAAACTTTCATCTCGCTCAGGTGCTTAGATATCGTTTTCTGTTTCTGTGATGGGAAAAGGTAACACAGTGGTGAAATGGGGAGCATAGATGCTCATTTGATCAGACTTCCATGTTTGGGTAGCAGTAATGTGTGTGACGCGGGTGGCGCTGTGGGTTAAACCACAGAGCCTAGGGCTTGCTGATCAGACGGTTGGCAGTTCGAATCCCCGCAACGGGGTGAGCTCCTGTTAATCGGTCCTAGCTCCTGCCAACCTAGCAGTTCGAAAGCACGTCAAAGTGCAAGTAGATAAATAGGTACCGCTCCGGCGGGAAGGTAAACGGCGTTTCCGTGTGCTGCTGTGGTTCGCCAGAAGCGGCTTAGTCATGCTGGCCACATGACCCAGAAGCTGTATGCTGGCTCCCTCAGCCAATAAAGCGAGATGAGTGCCGCAACCCCAGAGTCGGCCACGACTGGACCTAATGGTCAGGGGTCCCTTTACCTTTAACATGTGTGAACTTTCTGCTAGTTTTAGTTGAAAGTCCTGCATCACCGGGGGTTGGACTAGATGTCCTTCAGTGTCTCTTCCAGCGCTACTGTTCTATTAAATGGTCGCTCTAGGGCAAAGATAGGAAATCTGTGGCCCTCCAGATATTGTTGGACTAGAGCCGCACACCAACCGATGTGTTTCTTTATTTATACCCACCGTAAGGTCCTTTTGCAGGTCTCAACAATACGGAAATACAGTATTAAAATCAGTTAAAACAATTGGTAATTGGAAGAACAGGGTGGGCCCTAGAAAACCCTATCGGGCCAAATTTTGGGACCTCCCAGGTATGCGCCACCAGTGAAAAAGCCCTCCTCCTGTGCCCGCTTGCAACTAAGCATCAGGCCGTGGTGATAAATAACTGGACTCCGTTAGTAGTGCCCTTACCAGGCAGTGAAGAAGAAGGTGATTCTTCAGGTAATCAGCTCCAGAGTTATTTGGGGCTTTGTTCGCAAGGAGCAGACCCCTAAAACTAGTTTGGTGGCTACATAGGTGTGGACCCTGACTTGGTTCCCATTGGGATAGCTCAGTCGGTGGAGCACGAGGTTGTGGGTTCGGTTCCCCGTCCTTGTCTGGCCTTGAGGAGGAAGGGCAGGGCTCATTTAAAGGCCCCGGAGTCTGAAAGGTGGAAACGTGAAGTGTAGTGGATGCTGGCCCTTTGGGGAAAATGAGGCAGTGCCCTACTAGCCCCTGGCTGCCCTCCGCCAGGCCATTCCCACCTCCCTGCCTTCTTACAATCAGTCCCTGGCTGGCGGCCTTCCTCTTACCCCTTGTAAAACTCACCAGGGAGGAAGATGGGGTCAAAACTTGCCTGCCATTGCCTTTGGCTCCCCCTACTGTTGGCCTCCTACATTTCAGCCTGACAGACACCAGTCACCGGAGTGAGGAGAACCTTTAATAAGCATGATGTAAAATTGACTTCAGTGGGTGATTTCCCCTGTCACCAATGCACCGAAGCTGTCCTTTGGCAAAGGCACCTCCCATCACTGTGGTCCACTAACTGTTGTCAACTGTTTGGCCATCTGGCTCTCAGTCCTTCTCGCTTGCCGCTTCTGTAACACCCCAGTTGTCGCCATGCTTTGGTATTAACTATCTTGTGCCTTAAGTGTCCCCTCTCCCTTTGTGCTCTCTACACACACACACACACACACACACACACACCCCGCTGGTTTCCACTCCATCAGTTTTACGGGATAACAAATACTTTGCTGTTGTCTCTTTTACAGTAGCTGTAAAGGCATTTTAGTTAACGAGCTGTTAAATTATGTTTAATTTGGTTTGTTGGTGATTTCCCCCACCCCACCACCAAAAAAAAAAAGCAATTGCCAGATCTCATCGTAGGAGATCCGTTTGAGGATCTTTGAATGGTAGTTGTGGTTTTCTCTTTTTTTGGTTAACACAATTAAGCTGTGTCTAGTCGTTCAGCATTTCTACAGCAATACCAATGTGTGTAGATTGTTTTAAAAACCGTTTCTGCTAGTTCCCCCCATGTAAACAGATGGGAGCTGTGCCCCACAGAGAATAACTAGCCCAAGGCTATATGCCGTGTTCCCAGCTGATTTCTTTTGTCATTTTTTTAAATAAAAAAAAACACATTATGAATGCTTTTGGGAGCAAACACGCAAAGTGGCTTACACACAATTAACATATGTATTAAAAATCAGTTTCTGGGTCCTATCTCTTTGTCACCGTGTGGCGTGACCAAGAAATGGAATTCAGGGTGGAGCTATGCAAATAAGGAGCGGGCTCGATTCTCAGTGGCTCCCATTACCTTCTGTCAGGAGCAAATAAAAGTTAATAAAAACAAGTATATGTCTCAGTGTGTTGTTTCTTGCATGAAGATCAGGTCTGTGTTGATTTATACATCCAAGCTATCCGTTTAAAGCAGCATTACGCCTCTGCCCACAAAGCACCCTGGGAACTGTAGTTAGTTAAAGGTGCTGAACGTTGCTAGGAGAACCCTATTCCTCTCCCAGCACTACCATTTCCAAGGTTCCTTGGGAAGAGCGGTTGCCTGTTAAACGACCCCAGGAATGGTAGCACTGGGAGGGGAATAGGGGTCTCCTAACAACTCTAAGCACCCTTAATGAACTACAGCTCCCAGGATTCTTTGGGAGGAAGCCAGGACTGTTTAAAGGGGCATGGTGATGTTTTAAATGAGTAGTACATGTGGGGACACTGGTGGCGCTGTGGGTTAAACCACAGAGCCTAGGGCTTGCCGATCAGAAGGTTGGCGGTTTGAATCCCCGTGACGGGGTGAGCTCGCGTTGCTCGGTCCCTGCTCCTGTCAACCTAGCAGTTCGAAAGCATGTCAAAGTGCAAGTAGATAAATAGGTACCGCTCCAGCGGGAAGGTAAACGCTGCTCTGGTTCGCCAGAAGCGGCTTAGTCATGCTGGCCACATGACCTGGAAGCTGTACACCGGCTCCCTCGGCCAATAAAGCGAGATGAGTGCCGCAACCCCAAAGTCGTCCACGACTCGACCTAATGGTCAGGGGTCCCTTTACCTTTATTTACATGTGGGGCCTACTGGAGAGATGTTTGGCTCTTTTTCAGGTACAGTTGCTTGCAAGGCTAAGACAAGCACAGAAGCAGTAGCCAATCAGATACTATGTGGGTTTGCCCAATACCTAGTAGAGGCTGGACCATTTAAGCTGAGCGGGGCACTGCCTCACCAACCTAAGCCAGCACCCACCTGCCTGCCTTCTGACATCCAGGCCAGAGGGTAGAGGCACTCTTCCTTAGTCTCAATGCTGCCCTTGTAAAACACACCAGGGAGGAGGATGGGGACAGAACTAGAATAAATTGGAGCTGCCTGTCATTGTCTCTGGCGCCACCTACTGTTGGGCTCCCTGCTTTCCACCCTATCGGTTCCAAGAGGCACCAGCCACCACTGCCAATACAGGATCAGAATGCCTCCTTTTCATTGCAAACTTTCGCCCCTGCTCTTCCCACTATCAAAAGAGTCCACTGGAAGCTGTCTTCCTTGTTCCAAAGAACCAAATGACACAGACCTCCTTGGATTACAGCCCTTCGTTTTGCAGGTGTGGACAGGTGCAGAATCACAGGACTGAATTCTCCCATGTGCACCTCTGCACGTGGAAAGCTAGCTCATCAAGGAAAAGGGCTGGATCTAATGCTTTACCCTGCCAGACTAGATTTCAAGATGCAGGGAAGTTTGTTTGTTTAAAATGGAGCATTGCAATAACAGGGGTCAGCAAACTTTTTCAGCGAGGGGCCGGTCCACTGTCCCTCAGACCTTGTGGGGGGCCGGACTATATTTCAACGAATTTCTATGCCCCACAAATAACCCAGAGATGCATTTTAAATAAAAGGACACATTCTACTCATGTAAAAACCTGCTGATTCCCGGACCGTCCGCGGGCTGGATTTAGAAGGTGATTGGGCTGGATCCGGCCCCCGGGCTTTAAGTTTGCCTACCCATGCAATAAAGGTTTCCTCAGGTGAAATTGGAATCTGTACAATAAAAGCAATTTGCAAAGAAATACATTTGCCGATGAGCCTCGGATCACCTTGGTGCTGATGTTTAAGAAGTTGCCAGCATGGCGGAACCTGGTGTGTAAGAAAGTGGAGGAAAATAAATGTCAGAAACATTTATGTGGTTCTAAGCTACCAAATGGGACGCAGGTGGCGCCGTGGGTTAAACCACAGAGCCTAGGACTTGGCCATCAGAAGGTCGGCAGTTCGAATCCCTGCGATGGGGTGAGCTCCCGTTGTTCGGTCCCAGCTCCTGCCAACCTAGCAGTTTGAAAGCACAAAGTGCAAGTAGATAAATAGGTGCCACACCAGCGGGAAGCTAAACGGCGTTTCCGTGTGCTGCTCTGGTTCGCCAGAAGTGGCTTAGTCATGCTGGCCACATGACCCGGGAGCTGTCTGCGGACGAACGCCGGCTCCCTTGGCCAATAAAGCGAGATGAGCGCCGCAACTCCAGAGTCGGTCACGACTGGACCTAATGGTCAGGGGTCCCTTTACCTTTACCTTTAAGCTACCAAATTGGGCAGATCGATGCCAGTGGGATTGTGAAAAGGGTATCCCATTGAGGTTTTTCTCGCTGTCCATTTGCTGCTGCCGCCTTGAGCTGGCGGTGGATATAAATAGGGACTCTTTGCTTCCCCGCCTCCCTGCCTGGCAGGTTTGGCAGATGGTGTCGCATGTGACAGGGGACCCAGATGAACAGATGGTTCTGTGAAGAGCTTATATCCTGTGCCATGCTGGCCGCCGGAATCCACACAAAACAGTGCATCTGCCTTCTGAGGAAATCCTGGGTTGCCCAAACCCTTCTCTCCCGGCTCCCACCCTCAGACAAAAGCCTTCGGCTCTCAGTGTGGGAGGTTATGGGGTTACACAGCTCCAAAGGCCAAATCCACACCATAGATTCAAAGCACTCTTAAACGGTCATGGCTTCCCCCAAAGGATTCTGGGAGCTGTGGTTAGCGGTGCCAAGACTTGTTAGGAGACCCTTACAAGCACAATAAATATGAATATGGTATCTGTGTAAGCCTCTAAACAACGATCTAGACTTGTTTCAGTGTTTTTTATGTTCAGATGGGCAAGGGTTTCGTTCTAAAACAACTGAGCCTCTCGCAGATAGATGAAGAATTGGAGTCTTTCCTTCCTTCCTTCCTTCCTTCCTTCCTTCCTTCCTTCCTTCCTTCCTCTCTCTCTCTTTCTTTCTTTCTTTCTTTCTTTCTTTCTTTCTTTCTTTCTACCCCCCACACTTTTATGTTTTTATTGTATATAGATAAAAGTATTGGTTTGGTTTTTTTTTAAAAAGGGAAAAGATATTAAGTCTTGTATGTTTCTCTATAAACCTTAATAAAATCTATTTTAAAATAAATACATGAAGCAACTGAGCCCATGCTAAGTTAACACACACAGCCCCCCCCAAAAAAACTCAGAAGGTATCACAACCTCTGCACAGGTGAATCAGACTCTATTCACCTCTCCTCCCCACTCTCTCCTTTTACAAAGGACATTAATATCCCTAAAAGCAATCCCCTGCCCTTCCCACGCCCTGGAAATTGCAGCTCTTAAGAAAATGCAGCCAGGGCAATTCTTTATCAACCCTCAGATTTGTTCTGGCCTATCGGGGCGACTTAAAATAACTCCCTCTCCTTCTTTTCAAAGGGATAAGAAGAGGCGCCAAGATCAATATGACCGACCTTGAGCTTAAAAATGGGAGGCAGCAGAACGATCCATTTAGGATGCAGCAGTTTCCTTCCTCCTTTTAAATGGGGGTAATTTGATTTATTGGCAAGATAACACTGCAGAGGCTTGGAAACAGAGCACTGGGGAGAAGGGGGATGGTGATGGGACGTTGTGCTCAATGGACAGCGTTTTTATTTAGGGGAGAAGGAGGGAAAACACCTGAGTTGAATCAGCAATAAATAAAGCTGGCAGTAGCCAGACTTCAGGCTAGTGATTCCTTGCATTTCTGTCTCCCATCCTTCCACCGAGGATATCAGGGCAGAACACAAGGCTAGCTCTCCTTTTTATCCTCTCAAACAACCTTGCAATTTAGGTTGGACTGAGAGAGTGAGGCTCGTTTACAAGGTCACTCCTTTAGCTTTGTGGCCTAGTGGAGATTTGAATGCAGCTCTGCTAGTCTGGCAGTCTAACCACTGCATATACACATTGGCGTTTGTTGTGCTGTGGGGTCCTCTTTGGCTTGGGGAATACAGTGGTACCTCAGGTTAAGTACTTAATTCGTTCCGGAGGTCTGTTCTTAACCTGAAACTGTTCTTAACCTGAAGCACCACTTTAGCTAATGGGGCCTCCTGCTGCCTCCGCACCGCTGGAGCACGATTTCCGTTCTCATCCTGAAGCAAAGTTCTTAACCCGAGGTACTATTTCTGGGTTAGCGGAGCCTGTAACCTGAAGCGTCTGTAACCCGAGGTACCACTGTAAAGGATTCGACCAAAAGAGACATGTCGAGGGCAGTAAGGAGCCAAATAGAGCCTCCAGGCTCAGGGGCAATGTACCATAAAATGACAGCCATTGTGGCGCACACAATAGGGGACGGATGTTTCCTCCCAGTCTTGCTTGCCGGAAATGTATTTCTGGCCACAGTGGAGAACCTTTGGCCTGTTCCAGCTGGGCCCTTCTTATGAGGCTCCCCAGACCAGTCCCCAACACTGCAGCCTTTCTTCACTGGGGAGTGCCTTCGACCCCTTGATCATTGGGGTTGCCCCTTTCTAAACCTTCTCCACCTCTAATGTAGCCTGTTTGATAAGAGGCTATCAGAACTGTACGCAGCATCCCCTATGTGGTCGCGCCATAGATTTTATAGAATCCATATACTTGTAGCGTTGGAAGCGACCCAAAGGGTCGTGTTCTGTAACTTCAGGTTGTCTAGTCCAACCCCCTCATAATCCTCTTTTCGAACCATCCAGGTTGGTTGGTGTTCACTGCCTATTGTGGCAAGGAGTTCCATAGTTTGTGCTGCGTGAACAAGGGATTTCTTTTATTGGTCCTGAATTTTCTAACTTTCTGTTTCGTGGGATGTACATGAAGTCTAGTGTTATGAGGGAGGGGGTGGGCTGCCCTCCCCCAGTCCAGAGGGTCTAAAGATGTAGAGACAAGGACAGCTGCTGTGGGCAGAGTGAGGCCGCCTTGGACCTCCTAGCTCAGCATCACCGCAGTTGTGGGTTTCAGGCAGGGGGGTTTCATCTGACACCCCCACCCACCCAGGGCTTTTCTTTTTTTATATATATAATTTTTTATTAGTTTTTTTAACATACCACTTCCAACAGTAATTAAACATACTTTTACATCTTATTCAATTTTTTTGACTTCCATCAGTCCTGTCTGAAAATTTTCCAATCTAATCTCTTAGTATGCATTTCTTATTTTCCCTATTACATTTCAAACTCATAACCGATATCTCTGTCTTTTTCTACTTTGTAACATTTCATATATTTCTCCTTACAATACTTCTTGTAGTCCTACTAGCGTAATTTGTGGATTACAGTTGCTCTTCAAATAATTCATATACTTCTTCCAATCTTCTGTAATTCTCTGGTCCCGCAGGTTTCGAATCCTTCCTGTCATTTTGTCCAATTCTGCATAGTCCATTAATTTCGTCTGCCATTCTTCTTTCGTCGGAATTTCTTCTTGCTTCCATTTTCTGGGCTAACGGTACTCTTGCCGCTGTTGTTGCAGATAAAAACAATTTAACATCTCCCACCCAGGGCTTTTCACAGTGGTGTGGGGCACCCCCCTGCCCCACTTTTAGGATGAAGCTGGCAGCCCCTATTGGGGATGGTCAACAAAGAGGATTTGTATAATCTTTTCTCATTGGGGTTTGGCTTCCTTATATACCTCCCTGTACCTGAGACCAATTTCTATGGCCAGATCAGTCCGCAAGAGAGACATGTTGACTTTTGCAGACTCCTCTCCCCTCTGCCAACAGCATCTGGGTCCAGAAGACTTCAGGCCGGTCCTTCCGTCAAGTCAGGCAGTCAAGAAGAGAAAGGACAGAACCTCTTCTTCGCTGCACACGAAGAAATGCATTCATTCACACCCCTGGGCACAATCAGAGGCATTTCAGATAATAGAGGGCTATATTTGGAACAGACAGGCACGTGTGTGTGGCAGGAATAGAATGTGGTGATCACACCACTTCTCTTCCCCAAAGGGCTGTAAATAGAGGTGGCACCTTGTCCCCAGGCCAGGGAGAGGAAAGTGGAAGCATAAACACAGGAATGGGGGCAGAAGGTTCAGAATCAATGGCAGGTTTCCCCATTTCTCCCAGCCCTACCTGGAGACACCAGGGATTGAACCTGTGACCCTCTGCATGCAAAGCAGATGATCTGCCACCCAGCTACTGCCCTTCCCTTCAGCCAAAGGAAGGTAGAAGGCTACCTTATACCAAGCCAGGTCGCTGGTGCATCTAGATTAGTATTGTCTACTCTGACTGGCAAGGGATGCGGGAAGGTAAACAGCGTTTCCGTGGGCTGCTCTGGTTCGCCAGAAGCGGCTTAGTCATGCTGGCCACATGACCTGGAAGCTGTACACCAGCTCCCTCAGCCAGTAAAGAGAGATGAGCGCCGCAACCCCAGAGTCGTCCACGACTGGACCTAATGGTCAGGGGTCCCTTTACTACTACTACTACTACTACTACTACTACTACTACTACTGTGTTTTGCTCCAAGGACTGCAAAGTGGCACAAAATGTTTTCCCCCTTTTCTGTTTCATCCTCACAAGAACCCTGCGAGGTAGGCTGCTCTGAGATACTATGGCTGCATACACTGCCTTTAAGCACATCTCCCACCACCAAAGAATTCTAGGCTACCACACCGCCGGATGAACAATAACAACAAAAACTTAGAAGGTGCAGTCGGTTGCAGAATTCAAAAGGATCGCTGCCCTTTCCTATCATGTTCTAGGCTGGATTCTGCAGGGGGGCTTTTTGGAGAAATGTAGCGGAAGTACAGGCGAATTCTCAGAAAGCAGGACCATGGTCAGCTCACTGTGAAGCGAGATACACATCCTAGCAGGAGGCAAGGCTCCCCAAAAGCAGCCAGTGTGGAATGTTGCAGCAGCAATCATCTGGAGCGGATGGAGAGCTTCAGCCAGTGCTGGGAATCCTTTTGTTCATTCTGCGAGCCACATGAGCAACCTACCAGGGGCCACAGTCGCCTAGTGAGCAGAGCCAGAGGCAAAAGTGGACAGAGCAATGAACAGAAACTTTAGCTTTGTGTGGCAGGCTAGTTTCCACACACCCCTTTATCCAGGCATCATCTGAGCCCTTCTTTGTGAGCCTCCTTCACCAGAGGCCCAGATGGCGGCATCACAAGAACAGGGCCTTTTCTGCGGTGGCTCCTTGCTTGTGGAATGCTCTCTCCAAGGAGGCTCGCCTGGCGCCTTCGTTACATATCTTTAGGTGCCAGGCAAAAACCATACTTCTTCTCCCAGGCCTTTGGCTGATTAAACAATCTATGGCTCATTGAACTGCTGGGCGGGTATTGTTTTTGTTTGTTACTATGGCATGTGCTGTTGTCGTGTTGTAAGCCGCCCTGTGAACCTAGGGTGGTATAGAAATTTTAAAAACAAAATAAAATAGCGGCATTTTCAGATTTCAAGTGAATATTTCAGCCAGGCAAAAACAGGGTATGAAGCAAGAGTGGTGAGGGGTGTGGCCTGGAGAGAAGGGGCGTGGCCTGGAGAGAGCACCGAGGGTCAGATAGATAAACCTGGAGGCTCACTAGTTGGCATTTGAATCTCTGCTCTCTGTTAAGGAGACTGTTGGGGCTTAAAGGGACCAGAACCCTTTTCTGCAAGCCCTGGTTGAGTCCAGAAGGCTTCTACTGGTGAACCTTTCCCAAGGAACCCTAATTTAAAAGGCTTTGCTATAGTTTCCCAGTGCTAAAGAAAATGCACTTTGCACCAGCTCAGGAACACTTTGATCTTTCCTTGCTTCCAGCGTTCTGTACAGCCCAGCGCTGGGAAATGGATGCAAGGGGGCGGCTGAGCCATAGGAAGTCCTGGCACATGTTAAGGCCACAGAGGTGGGGTTTCCCCCTCTCCTTTCTTCTCTAAGTCACGCTTTTTTGCATTCCGTTTCATCCTTCTCTCTCCTCTGTTGCTATAAAAGGCTTCACCTGCAATCAGTGACTCAGCAGAAACGAGCCCTGCATGCTAAACACCCAACAGCCTGGTCTGGGAAGCCAGACCTGCCACCTGGAGCACCCGTCAACACGCAAAACAGGGAAAGGAAGATGAAGCTGGGTGTACACAATCATTCCCCCCACCCCATCAATCTGAACTGACTCAGCACATACATGTATATAGGTAAACATGATGGATTGGGGAAGGGCCATAGCTAAGTGGTTAGAGCATCTGCTTTGGGTGCAGAAGGTCCCAAGATCAATCCCTGGCTTCTCCAGGTAGGTCTGGGAATGGCTCCTTGTCTGAAAACCCTGGGGAGCTGCTGCCAGTCAGAGTAAGGTAAAGGTAAAGGGACCCCTGACCATTAGGTCCAGTCGCAGATGACTCTGGGGTTGTGGCACTCATCTCACTTTACTCGCTGAGGGAGCCGGCGTACAGCTTCCGGCTCATGTGGCCAGCGTGACTAAGCCGCTTCTGGCGAACCAGAGCAGTGCACGGAAACGCCGTTTACCTTCCTGCCACAGCAGTACCTATTTATCTACTTGCACTTTGACGTGCTTTCAAACTGCTAGGTTGGCAGGAGCAGGGACTGAACAACGGGAGCTCACCCCGTTGCGGGGATTCGAACCACCAACTTTCTGATCGGTTTAACCCACAGCGCCACCTGCCTCTCTAGTAGTAGTAGTAAATGCAATGACTAAGAAGCTAGGGTAGCTTAGTTGGTAGAGCATGAGACTCTTAATCTCAGAGTTGTGGTTTCGAGCCCCACGTTGGGCAAAAAGATTCCTGCATTGCAGGGGGTTGGACTAGATGACCCTCGTGGTCCCTTCCAACTCGATGATTCTCTAATAAAACATTTGGGCTCTCGATGCAGCTTTCCCCTCTATTCTCCAACGAAACGCCAATTTGTGTAGGTGGGACCTCTCCCTCCTGCTGCTCCTCTCTTAAGCTCCGTAAGGAGAAATGAGTCTTGCGGCAATGGTCTGACCTTCAGCTGAGCTAACTGAGCCAGGAGCCAAGAGTACATTAGGCAGCAACTGATTCATTTGCTTGCTGGCTTAGATTGATAACCCTCCCCCCCCCCCCCTTTTCCACGGACTCAGAAGGGAATCAATCACTCTGCACTTCCAAGAGGAGGGTACGGCAACTGGCAGCCTCTGCCCCGTGGGCTGCCCCCAGCCAATCCTCTGATCCCAACTGCCCCCTCTAATAGCATAACGGTGACAATGACAAGGCCATTATTGCACCATTAGATGCTGGCTTGGGATCAGTGAAATTGGCTGGGGGCGGCAGAAACGCAGCCAGCTGCTCTTATTGCGGCCTTCATCTCAGACGCTGGAGGAAGTGTACACTTTCTGCTCATTCTCAAATGAAAATATCAGACCCTTCCTAACTGCAGGGCTCCCCTCCTATCGTGTCGGTTCCCAGGCACACCATCTCGGTTCAAAACAGTGTCCTAAGGTATCGAAATGTGGACCGAAACTCGCTGCTCCATCTCAAGAACTGCCGTGCCAAATTAGCTGGCGATATCTTGAGAGGTGTTTGAATGCACAGAAGACAGACAGACAAATTGCTTTGCAAAATATTGAGTAGAGAAATAGAAGTTAGAAAGAGACAGAAGTGTTGTGGGCACTTCTGCATTGCATCAAATACTGCAAGCCAGGAGTGATTTGTTACATGTCTGGAACTTCATAATGAAGTTGTTGTTGTTGTTGTTGATAATGATGATGACGATGATGTTCCACCTTTCCCCCAGAGTGGGACTCAAGGTGGCTTACAGGTAAAGTAAAGGTAAAGGTACCCCTGCCAGTATGGGCCAGTCGTGTCCGACTCTGGGGTTGCGTGCTCATCTCGCTCAAGTGGTCGGGAGCCGGCGCCGTCCGAAGACACTTCCGGGTCACTTGGCCAGCGTGACGAAGCTGCAACTGGCGAGCCAGCACCAGTGCCGCACACGGAAACGCCGTTTACCTTCCCGCTATAAAGCGGTACCTATTTATCTACTTGCACTTAGGGGTGCTTTCGAACTGCTAGGTGGGCAGGAGCTGGGACCGAACGACGGGAGCTCACCCCGCCGCGGGGATTCGAACCGCCAACCTTACGATCAGCAAGTCCTAGGCACTGAGGTTTTACCCACAGCGCCACCCGTGTCCCTTACATGTAAAGTAGAAACAGCTAAGAACATAGAGGGGGGAAACAATCATTAATTGTTATTGTTATTTATCCCATTTCTATACCTCTTTATATTCTTAAGAGGGAAAAAAAAAATCTCAATGCGGTTTACAGCATGTTAAAATGTCAAATATAACAACCCAAAATAAAACATTGCTGATGAAAGTCAAATATAAACCATACGTTCAAAGCAACACAATTAAACACTGACTAGAATTAAAAAAAAGGAACGCGGGTGACACTGTGGGTTAAACCACAGAGCCTAGGTCTTGCCAATCAGAAGGTCGGTGGTTCAAATCCCTGCGACGGGGTGAGCTCCCGTTGCTCGGTCCCAGCTCCTGCCCACTTAGCAGTTTGAAAGCACGTCAAAGTGCAAGTAGATAAATAGGTGGGAAGGTAAACGGCATATCCGTGCGCTGTTCTGGTTCGTCAGAAGCGGCTTAGTCATGCTGGCCACATGACCCGGAAGCTGTACGCCGGCTCCCTCGGCCAGTAAAACGAGATGAGTGCTGCAACCCCAGAGTCAGCCACGACTGGACCTAATGGTCAGAGGTCCCTTTACCTTTACTTAGAATCAAAACAATTTTGATGTGGAAAAGATCTATTAAAACATACAGGTAGTTACAATGAACACTTCACAGCACCAGCCCTTTCCTTAAAGACAGTTGGTTCCCCAAAGCTTGCTGGAACAAGTAAGTCTTCACCTGTGGCAAAAGGGCAACAAGGCAAGGAGAGTCAGTCTAACGTCTCTAGGGCGGAAGTTCCAAAGTCTGGGGGCAGCCACTTAGAAGGCCCTTCCTACATCCACATCAAGTGTACCTGCGAGGGTGGAGGGACTGAGAGAAGAGCCCCCCCTGAAGATCTCAAAACCTGGGCAGGTTTGTATGAGAGAATATGGTCTTTCAGATAGCTTGGACCTAAGCCATATAAGACTTTATAGGTCATAAGCAACACTTTCAACTGTGTCCAGAAACAGACCAGCTGAGCTGTTGTAACAAGGGAGTCATGGGCTCCCTGTAACCATTAGAAGTTATAAATAGTCCCCATTGATACCCCCCCCACACACAAAAGATGCACAGCTGGCTGGGGCTGATGGGAGTTGCAGTCTAAAACATCTGGTGGGCACCAGCTTGGTGACGCCTGCTTCAGCACAGACACCTTCCAAAGAACTCCGTTGATCTGCACACCAAACAAGTGGTTCTCCATACCAGGTTTTCCCTTCCAGATCGGAGCTTTCCCATTTTTAATTTTGACAAGGCACTTTTAATAGCAGATTGATTTCTCCTCAAGAGCGATTCCGCAGGCTGGAGATAGACTTTGCAAACGGATTGCGGTCTGTGGTGTTTCAATGCGGCCGCTGCCTGGGCTACAGAAGGATGAAATGGTGTCTGATGGTTTCTCTGGGTGTCATAGAAAATGTCTTGCCAGCTGGCAGAAAGCCATGGATTTTGTTTTGCCCTGTGTTTTATAATTATGTGGGGTGGGTGGGTTCTCTCCCTACCCAATAGATTTCCCTCCCAATTACATTATCTTGACTTCCACACCATTACCGATCACTGATGTGTGAGCAGAAAATACAAAAAGTCATGCAGAACAATTTGTATTATTAATAATATTACTTGCAGTATCATTATTATGATGATTAGCCGATGAACTGGGTTGATTGATTTCTCAGCCTTTGGGCTAGCATCAAGTATCCTGCAAGCATTATTACTGTAGGGTTTAACTGCCAAGGATCCACAATTGAAAGCTGCAATTGGGGGAAGATGATATTCCCTAATCAGACTTTCTGGCCTCCTATTTTCTCCAGAAAGGACTCGCATGGTTTATTATATGCTGCTACTTACGATTGATGACTTGCTAAAACTGCTTCAGCATGTACCCAATTTCCACAGGAAAGATATATACCTCTTCCCTGCCTGTACATTGATTTGTGATCAGAAAATCTCTACTAAAATATTGATCATCAGTGTTTAGCTAAGGGAAACCAGGTATTATTGGGTCACATCCAATTAAGTCTGACCCATAGCAGACCCACTGAAATTAACGGACCTAAATTAGTCATGCGCACAAATTTTCACTGTTCTACTCTAAGTATAATTGAGATTGGATACAGCTGTTCTTATGGTTCTTGTTGCAGTTTTTAGCCAATTAATTGATGTTACTGCTACTACTAGAGTGCCCATGAAGCCCATTATTTCCCCTCTTCTACTCACATGTTTTTCTGCTTTGACAATTTAAGTCTGGCTTTACTGAAGTAGTGAGAGACAATTCCGGTATATTGTATTGTATTGTATATTACAGTGGTACCTCGGGTTACACACGCTTCAGGTTACATACTCCGCTAACCCAGAAATAGTACCTCAGGTTAAGAACTTTGCTTCAGGATGAGAACAGAAATCGGGCTTTGGCGGCACGGCAGCAGCGGGAGGCCCCATTAGCTAAAGTGGTGCTTCAGGTTAAGAACGGACCTCCGGAACGAATTAAGTACTTAACCCGAGGTACCACTGTATATTATATTACCAGTGCTGTTTTTTCCTTTAAAAATGTTTAGGGGTACTCTCATTTTGACTCAAGAAAATCGCCGTTTTATAGTTCAATTCGGGGAAAATACAGTAAATGGACAAAGGTACAAAGACTCACAAAATGTTTAGGGGTATCCGTCCCCCCCCCCGAAAAAAAGCACTGTGTGTGTGTGTGTGTAATAGAAGTGAATATAGCTTGTTTATCTCCCCCTGTTTGTGGCACCAGGCTGCCATCTAGTGGTCACCTGGCCTCTTAACCATCTGTATACAGACCTTTTCCAGCTGGGGAATTAACACGAACAGGCTCTCTTTGCAACAATTTGGAAACATAGAAGCAGCGAAGAAGGCTTGATTCAGAAGTATCTTCTGGCTTCCCTTATGTTGGTGAGTCACCTTATACAAGGGACAGGGAACATGGCCCCCCCAGATCTTTCCCTTTGGCCCACAGGACTCTCTCCCAGCTACCTCTCCTCTCCCCAGGCCATTCCTCTCACCAGCCCCGCTTACAGACTCTCCAGGTGTCCCTATTTTCCAGAGACAGCCCTGGATTTACAGAAACCATCCCGGTTCCTGATTTGAACCCAGAACGTCCCTATTTTCATCGGAGAAATGTTGGGAGGGCATGGTAAAGGTAAAGGGACCCCTGACCATTAGGTCCAGTCATGGACGACTCTGGACATCCCTATTTTAATCTGACTTTATGTGAACCCAGAACCAAGGAGATAAGTAACTACGCAACATTTAGAAGACACCCGAAGGCAGTCCTGTACAGGGAAGGATTTTTTGTTTTAGTTTTTTTAAAAAAAGTTTAATGTTTTTATATATGTTGGAAGCCGCCTAGAGTTTTATCTCAGTGTACGGTGGTACCTCGGGTTACATACGCTTCAGGTTACATACACTTCAGGTTACAGGCTCTGCTAACCCAGAAATAGTGCTTCAGGTTAAGAACTTTGCTTCAGGATGAGAACAGAAATCGTGCTCCGGCGGCACGGCAGCAGCAGGAGGCCCCATTAGCTAAAGTGGTGCTTCAGGTTAAGAACAGTTTCAGGTTAAGAACGGACCTCCGGAACGAATTAAGTACTTAACCCGAGGTACCACTGTATTATAAAAAGATACTTTGTAATGGGTACGCCTTTTTATATATCTTTGAATAAAGGTAAAGGTAAAGGGACCCCTGACCATTAGGTCCAGTCGTGGCCGACTCTGGGGTTGCGGTGCTCATCTCGCTTTCTTGGCCAAGGGAGCCGGCGTACAGCTTCTGGGTCATGTGGGCAGCATGACTAAGCCACTTCTGGCGAACCAGGACAGCGCACAGAAACACCGTTTACCTTCCCGCCGGAGCGGTACCTATTTATCTACTTGCACTATGAGGTGCTTTTGAACTGCTAGGTTGGCAGGAGCTGGGACCGAGCAACGGGAGCTCACCCCGTCGCGGGGATTTGAACCGCCAACCTTCTGATCAGCAAGTCCTAGGCTCTGTGGTTTAACCCACAGGGCCACCTGTGTCCCTTTATATCTTTGAAAAGGTATCAATAAATAAATTTAAAAGGAGAGAGTGAGAGCTTAGTGACGCATCCCAGCCGGGCAAGAATACTTGCTAGGTGGGGGGGCATTGAAGGGTGTGGCTAGGGGAGAATTCCCAGGGCCAGGTAGAGAGGCCTAGGGGGCCTCACTTGGCCCCCTGCCCTACGGTGCCCCATCCTTGTCCAAGCCAAATAATTTACTCACAGTGTTCCACCAGTTTCTGAAAACTTTGCAGCAGCTCTTTGCATTCTGTTGGGCAACTTTCTGCACAGAAAGGAGAGATGGAAGCGGAGGTGGAAGTGGGTGGGGGAAGGAGACAAAGTAATTCTCCCTCAAACCACGCCAAAGCTGCTTTGCACGTCAGTTTTTGATGGAAACCCTTAATTAGGTTAACGTAGTCACTGTCCTTCCCCAGATGGCCGGCCCTTCGCGTTCCACTGCAGTCTAATTACGGCCATTCCTCAGCTGCCCGCACGGCCGGCTGAATGCATTAAAGGAAGGATGTCCCTGAATATCTTTGATGGGCTTTTTCTTCTTTTTTGTGTTAGCAAAGGCACTTAAATAATGCAGGCAGAGTCTGGGGAGAGAAGAAATCATCACGACACTCTACTGAGGAATTGGGGGGGGGGGGGAGAAATGTATAATTTGAGGAGAAAGGAACAGAGATAGCATTGATTTTAATTTTGTTGTTGTTTAGTCATTTAGTCGTGTCCGACTCTTTGTGACCCCATGGACCAGAGCACGCCAGGCACTCCTGTCTTCCACTGCCTCCCGCAGTTTTGTCAAACTCATGCTGGTAGCTTCAAAAACACTGTCCAACCATCTTGTCCTCTGTCGTCCCCTTCTCCTTGTGGCCTCCATCTTTCCCAGTATCAGGGTCTTTTCCAGGGAGTCTTCTCTTCTCATGAGGTGGCCAAAGTCTTGTAGCCTCAGCTTCAGGATCTATCCTTCCAGTGAGCACTCAGGGCTGATTTCCTTCAGAATGGATAGGTTTGATCTTAATTTAGGTAAAGGTAAAGGACCCCTGACAGTTAAGTCCAGTCGCAAATGACTCTGGGGTTGTGGCGCTCATCTCGCTTTACTGTCCAAGGAAGCCAACGTTTGTCTGCAGACAGTTTTTCCGGGTCATGTGGCCAGCATGACTAAGCTGCTTCTGGCGAAACCAGAGCAGCGCACGGAAACGCTGTTTACTTTCCCGCCGGAGTGATACCTGTTTATCTACTTGCACATTGACGTGCTTTCAAACTGCTAGGTTGGCAGGAATTAGGGGTAGCTAAATCACAGCCTGCAGGCCGTATGCCCCACCCGGCAAAAAAATAAAAAAGATGCTCAATTTATTTTTAATCACTCTTTAAAAAATATTGACCATTTCCAAGAGTTTCCGACAGTGATGCAGTAATGACTGTTTAATGGGGAGGGGGCACACAAAAAAAACCTTTGTACTGACTGCTTCCATACGTCCCGCACTGTGATGCTAAAAGTCCCCCAAGGCTTCCTCCACATAGTTCATTTCAAAAATGAAAGAAAAAACATTACTTTTATAGGTTTCCACATTATCATACAGTGCTGTGATAGCCAAAGGTTCCCCCCCAACCCATCTCCTCCCCCCATTATCATACAGTGCTGTGATAGCCAAAGGTTCCCTCCCCCCAACCCATCTCCTTCAAAACTGTAATTCTCTCTCTCTCTCTCTCTCTCTCTCTCTCTCTCTCACACACACACACACACACACACACACCGCCTACCATAGAGTTGTAAATTGGAATGGGACCCAAGGGTCATCTAGTCCAACCCCCTGCAATGCAGGAATCACAGCTAAAGAATCGCTGACAGATGACCATCTAACCTCTGTTTCAAAAACTTCTCTCCGCGTGTACATATAGAATTTAAAATAATGTAGAATAACTGATAGGTGAGTCTTTTATTATTTTATTTACTTAAACAATTTATATACAGTGGTACCTCGGATAACAGACGCTTCAGGTTACAGACTCCGCTAACCCAGAAATAGTACCTCGGGTTAAGAACTTTACCTCAGGATGAGAACAGAAATTGTGCGCCGGCGGCAGCAGGAGGCCCCATTAGCTAAAGTGGTACCTCAGGTTAAGAACAGTTTCAGGTTAAGAACGGACCTCTGGAATGAATTAAGTTCTTAACCCGAGGTACCACTGTACAGCTTGGCTACAATCATCCATAGAGGGAAGTGAGGGGCAGATGGGGTTTGTCAACCTGGGAAGGTAGCCCATCTGGGAGAAGGAAAACTCTAATCCTGAATCTCTGCAGCCTGGGATCTTGTAAGTGCAAGGAGAAAATGGAGGGGTGCACCTTTGGAGGTGAAGGAAAATATTGGAAGGTTGCAGCGCCTGCTGTGGCTGTAGAGAGTGATCCAGGAGAGACATGTTGTGTTGTAGCTGGGGCAGATGAAGGCGTCCGGTTGTGCTGCTGCAGATGTACCACGGTGCTTCTTTTTCCTGCGCTCCTCCCAGCAGGCATCTCTCCTCTATTCACGGCTATGGGTGGACAACCCATCTGTCTTTAGGCAGGGTGGACATTGCCTGCCTTCACATGACATTCACAGAAATCTTTGTAGCACAGAGTTGGTCTGCCAATGGGCTTGGCGCCTGAAGCCAGCTCCCCATAGAGCACATCCTTAGGGATGCTGCCGTCTTCCGTGCTGTGAACATGACGTTCCTGAGACAGGAGCGCGAACATGCTGGGAGTGTGGCTTGGCAGAGCACATCTTTGTTTGAGACTCTGTCCTGCCATGTGCCACCTCGCTTAACTAGCATCCCCTGGATTCTTTGGAAGAAGCTTGAAACCCACCCATCCATCCTTTTTACTGGGCATTCATGATTATTTGTGCTCATGATGACATTGGGACAGTTTTAAATGACTCTGCTTTCAATACTGTACATGTTTCATGGTGTACATACTGCTTTGTTTCCAGAAATGCATGTCCCATAACTTCTGAAACCCTGTGACTTTTAATACCACAAATGCAGTTGTGTGTTTGTGTACATTCTGCTTTTGTTGAGCTGTTGTTGTTGTTTATGTTCTGCTTTTGTCGAGCTATTGTTGTTGTTGTTGTTGTTGCTGCTGCTGTTGTTGTTGTTGTATACCTGAAGGAGCGTCTCCATTCCCATCATTCGGCCTGGACACTGAGGTCAAGCGCCGAGGGCCTTCTGGCGGGTCCCTCCCTGCGAGAAGCAAAGTTACAGAGAACCAGGCAAAGGGCCTTCTCGGTAGTGGCACCCGCCGTGTGGAACACCCTCTCATCAGATGTCAAAGGAATAAACAACTATCTGACATTTAGAAGACATCTGAAGGCAGCCCTATTTAGGGAAGTTTTTTAATGGCTGATGTTTTAATGTACAGTCATACCTCAGGTTGAGCGTTTTCAGGTTATGCTCCGCGGCGACCTGGAAGTAACGGAACGTGTTACTTCCGGGTTTCGCCGCTCGCGCAGACGCTCAAAATGATGTCATGTGCATGCACGGAAGCGGCGAATCTTGACACGCGCAGACGCGGGTTGTGTTTGCTTCAGGATGCACACGGGGCTCTGGAATGGATCCCGTTCACATCCAGAGGTACCACTGTATTTTTAATCTCCTGTTGGAAGCCGCCCAGAGTGGCTGGGGAAACCCAGCCAGATGGGTGGGGTATAAGTAATAAATGATGATGATGATGATGATGTTAATTATTATTATTTATTTTTTATACCCCCTCCATCCACTCATTACAGGGTGGTAAACAATATAAAAATACAGAAATACATAGCATAATAACAAACAAAAATAATAACTCCACCACAGTTTAACGATCCATAGATCGTTTAATTAGCCAAAGGCCTGGGAGAAGAGGAATGCTTTTGTCTTGTGTCTAGAGATAATGTAATGAAGGAGCAAGGCGAGCCTCCCTGAGGAGACCACCAAGCTATAGCACAGGAGTTCCCTTCTAGACAACAGTATTATGGTAACACTGGAGAAGCACTGCAGAACAACTAATACAGTAGAATTATGTGTGAATGTATAGGTCTCCCAATAACATGCTTATTGTGTCAATGGCACATTGCAGAATATACCTGCAAAACACATGAAGGAGCGCCTATGATAAAGTAAGGGCCCCAAGATAATTTAAGTGGGACAAGCACAAGATAAGTTCACATTCCTGCCAACATTTTTTGATGAAAATTCGGCCTACTGGAAGGTCTCCCAGGCCTGTGCTGCTTCGGGAGGCGCGGTGCAGACTGGAGGAGCCTACCAGAAAGTCATGCTGGCCTCCCCTGCATCTAGAGATGCTGTGTGGACCAGAGAAGCCTACTGAATGGTCAACCCAGCCTGTGCAGCTTCGGGAGACACTGCGCGGACAAGACCCGCCTCCTCCTCCTCCTCCAGTGCCACAGATAAAAGTGCCATGGCAGAGGGAGGAAGAGGAGAGATGACATGTGGGGTGAAGGTAACTTTTTATTCCGTTTCTTGGTCTTGCAATCTGGTTTGAGCCAACTGACTCACGCCAGAACTGAAAAATGCCAGCCTTTTGGTCCCACGCTCTGGCATGGCTGGAGCACAGGAGCCAAAACGGGCATCTGCAATTGGGATCAGAAGCTGGGGTGGCTTCTGTCAATTTGGGGTGTCCCGGTTAAATCGGGACACTTGAGAGGTATGAGTTCAGGGTGTAAACAGAGCTGGAATTTCAAGCAGCTTTGCCTGTTTGTGACGCCAGAATTCTAGAATGTTCTACGGTCAGACGTTGCAGCATCTTTTAGAGATGCCTCATGGAAATCACTGAGCTCTTAGTATTTGGGTTCATTTGCCAACAGTGCAATGTTGGATATCAAGCTGCTCCAAACACCAGCCGTGATAATTGATAATGGATCTGGGTCATGCAAAGCTGGGATCTCAGGTGAGTCTGAACCACAATCGCTTATTACATCCGTTGTTGGACACCTTAAACAGAACACGGAGGATTACTACATTGGGGAGAAGGCTTTCTCTAAGAATGGTGCCGTGTTGCTGAATTATCCTGTTGAGCGTGGCGTGATTACTTCTTGGGATGACATGGAGAAACTCTGGAAACACATCTATAAACAGGAGCTTAAAGTGAAAGCCAACGAGAGGCCTGTGCTGCTCTCTGAACCACCACTGAATCCACTGCTGAATCGGGAGAGAACAACAGAGATGATGTTTGAACACTTCCAGGTTCCAGCTTTGTACCTCTCGGTCCAAGCAACACTGGCCCTTTACGCGTCCGCACGCACCACTGGGTTGGTGATGGACAGCGGAGATGGAGTAACTCATACTGTCCCCATCTATGAAGGATACTGCCTACCCCACGGAGTGTCCAGACTTGATGTGGCGGGGAGGGACATTACCAATTACCTGGCCAGCCTCCTTTTGGAAAACAGCCAGCCTTCCTTAAGCAGGACCAAGAAAATCATGGTGCAGAGCATCAAAGAGAAGTCCTGCTATGTGGCCTTGGATCCCAAGCAGGAAGCAGAAAGAAAAGCTGAGGTCTTCAAGCTGCCAGATGGAAGCACCATCACACTCAATCTCCACCTCTGCCAAGCACCAGAAATCCTTTTCGTGCCAAAGATCATCGGTGTTGAGGCGCTGGGCATCCAAGCCATGATCACCAAGAGCATTAGAAAGTGTGACAGGGATATTTGCAGCCTCCTCTATGGGAACCTCGTCCTCTCAGGCGGATCATCACTTTTCCAGGGTCTAGATGAGAGGATTTTTAAAGAGATAGAACACCAAGTCCCACAGGGGGTTCCGCTGCGAATCATAGCACCTCCAGATACAATGTGCGCTGCCTGGCTGGGAGGATCCATTCTAACTCACCTGGACTCTTTTGTACCCATGTGGATTACCAGTGAGGACTACCAAGAATTTGGTGCGGGTGCAATCCACCGAAAGTGCTTTTAAGAAGGGTGTATACTTATTATGATGATTATAAAGCTGATCTGCAAGATTGTAACTTTAATAAAAGTACAAAGAGTGTTCAATTCTCCAGTCTCTTTCTCTTTGTGTTTATGAGCGTGACCTTCATGTTATGATAATTATGTTTGTACTGTATTTTGTTCTGAAGGGGCTTTTGAGACAGTGAAAGGATAGCTTTCACTCATTACTCTGAAAAAAGCAGGGGGCGTGAGGTTTTTTTCTTTTTAATTCTCCCGGTTTTCAATTCTTCTCAATGAAAATCAAAAGGGGGAGAGGAACGAATCCTATTTTTTCACAAATATCCATTTTTTTCGCCTTCATACCACCTTCACCTCCTTCTGGGCTCTGCCTTAACTCTTGCAATATTTTGTGTGCTTTTCCAGAATTGGCAGCTTTGTGACACCACAGGCACTCTCTTATAACATCACCAGGGCCCTGCATTGTGACATCACTAGCTTTGGGATACTGCCGTCATGGCAACCCTGGGCTGTAACCCTTCCCTAAGGATCTTGGCGAGGGATATGGGTGGCACTGTGGTGTAAACCACTGAGCTGTGCCAACCTAGCAGTTCAAAAACATGCCCAAAAAGTGCAAGTAGATAACGCCACTGGATTTAACTGTCAGGGGTCCTTTAGCTTTTTAAGGGTCTTGGGAAACTCTTCTGCATAGGTTAATCAAAAGAGAGGGATCACTACTGAGAATTTCCTGCACCACATTCCAACTATGTTTTTAATGCCTCATTTTTAACATTTTAATTGATAATTTTAATACTTATTGTAAAGCACTTAAAGCTTTTGCTTAAGTGCTATATAAATGTTGTTAAATAAAACTAAAATAAATAAATAAACTACAGTTCCCAGCATCCTTTGTGATAAGGCGTAAAAGTTTTAATAACCTTTTCAGTTTTGGAAGGGCCACACATTTCCCACTCAGAGTTAATCCTGCTTTAACTGCCATTTCCTCTGAGAGCCCGTCAGATATGTTTTTGCCTTTCCGAGGATCACATTTCCCAGGTTTCCTGAGTGGAGGGCAAAGCAAACTGGGAAATGTAGTCCTGAGACCCGAAGAACTCCCTACCAGGGAATTTGTTTCATGCGGCCCCCTAAACTACAATTCCCAGAATTCTTTGGGGGAAGCAATGACAGTTAAAACTGAGGCGGCGGCGGCTGCTCCCCTCCCCTTTTCAAAAGTTCTCGCTCGGCCCTTTGCCCTTCTACCCGTTTCCATAGAGATATGCAAATGTCACTCCGCTCGGGCGGGGGAGGAGGCTCTCTCCCCCTGGCGCATAAATACCCAACTTCCCGCTCATTGTCGTCGTTGTCATGGGAAACTACGAGAAGGAGGTGGGGGAGGAGAAAGGTAAAAAAAAAAAAAAACGTTGGCGAGACACTCTGCCCTTCACTTCCGCTTCTCTATGATTGGAAAGGGAAGGCGAAAAAAGTCGCAGCGAAAGCAGGCGGGGCGCGGCTCATAGAGCCGGACACGTCGGCCAGCCCCGCCTCTTCCGGTCCCAGCGGACGCCATTTTGTGTATGTGAGAGTGAGCGAGACGAGAAGGGAAGCGCCGCTGCTGCCGCCGCCGCCACCACCGCCTGGGAACCTCACCGCGGGCCCTTCGCTGCCGTCACCCGCCGCCTTTCCCTCTTCGACCCTTCCCCTCCCCAGGCCCCCGCCCCGGCCCCTTCCTCGCCGCCGGGCGTCCAGCCATGCCCTCCTCGCCGCTCCGGGTGGCTGTGGTTTGCTCCAGCAACCAAAACCGCAGCATGGAGGCCCACAATATCCTCAGGTAAAGCAACTCTGGGCCTGGGTAGGCCTCGCTCAGCTACCTCACCCCTCTCCAATTCCGTTCTCTGGTTTCCCGTTTGAAGTGAGGGGGGGTGTTTGACGCCACATTGGATCAAGGTGGGGCCTCCTCATCCTCGTCGTCGTCACAGTGACGTCACTTAACCCTTACAGTCCCCCCCAATTCTCTTGGTAGCGGGAGATAACGTCAAGGAAAGCTCTTCCACATCGGGTGGAATAATTTACGGCAAGGAGCTCCGTGACGTAGATCGAACTCCCAATTTTGTCAAGAAGCTGGGCGGTGGGTTATTATTATTATTATTGTAGTTATTACATTTCTTAACTGCCCTTCCCTGTAAGGTCACGGGACGAGTTCCAATAGTGTGAAGATGCCACTTTCAGATTCGATTAAAACGATTATTGCTTACTGTTAATTGGCTTTAAAAGAGACTTCGGCAAGTTCATGGAGGAGAGCGGTGTCAATGGCTGCTGATCATGGCGGCTGTGGTCTGCCTCCATTGCTGGAGGCAGTAATGCTTCTGAATGCCAGTAGCAGGAGGGGAGAGTGCTCTTGTGCTCTGGCCCTGCTTGAGGGTTTCCCTTTGGGGCATCTGCTTGGACACTGAGAACAGGGCGCTGGACTAATGGACCATTGGCCTGATCCAGCAGGCTTCCCTTATGTTATTATTTAGGTTTCTTACCTGCCATCCACCATAAAGTCCTGGGCGTGGGTTGCAGCAGTGTAAACATGAAATACTGAAAATGTTTACAACACTTAACAATAATAAGAATAGAGCATGGTCTTTTAAAACTTAAAAAATCTTAAATCTCTTAAAGGCCTGGATGAAGAGTACGTTTATCCCACTTTATATCCCTGAGAGGCTCTCAAGACTTATGAAAATATTTTCACACAACAACAAAGCATTTTAAAATCTGGTATCAAGAATGGAAGTAACACAAGTTTCCTGTGGTGGTGGGATTATTCCTTTCTTCATCCTGGTTCTTCCCTGGTGCTGCCCTTGAACCTCTGCCTATTGGAGAAGAGCCATATCTGATGTTCTCTGACACAAGGGGGTAGGGGCTGATCCGATCACAGTGGAGCCAAGTCTTGACTTCTGTTTATAAAAAAATATGTACTCCAGGATGTGTTGTGCAATACATTCTACATAAACCAAAATTAAAACAGAACCAAAATACAGCAATCTGGCAAGTAGAACAAAACAGCTTTATGCTTATTTTGTGGGGTGGGGTTTATGTATCATGGCAATCCATGGGAGATTTTGAAAACAAGGCTATTGCATTATAAGACTATGCAATATTGAGGGGTGGGATTTCATAATTGTCATTGACATGATTTAATATATTTTTTATTACAGGGTTTTTATACTGCCCTTCAATAAAACTCATTTTATTTTATTTGAGGCTGTGGCAGCGTCACAGTTCTTGATAAGCTTTATGTAAAATGAGAGTGAGGGAAAGAGAAGAGATAGTGTTGATACAATCTTTAAAGGATGTGGCAGTTTCCTTTTCTGTCTCATTTTTACTTCCTCCTCGGATGCCAGCATGTGAATCTTGAAGTAAAGGAACTGTGACCTTATTGTGATTATAGATTCCCCTCCCCACTCTGGTTGAAGGGCTGCAGAAGGAAAAGATGCTGCTCTTGAACCCTTATTTGAGGGCTCTCTACTTGCTGTTATTCTCTTATTTTCCACTCTTCAAATTCACTTAAGGTTCCTAGGTAGGACCGATGTGTTTTCATCATGTCTTTCCCCACCTTACAGTCTTGGCATAAATACAATATTTATATTTTGTTTACAAACGTTCAACAATGCTCTAATAGTGAATTGTGGGGGTGATGTGTACCTGGAGATATGTAGCTAAAAGAGGACAACTGAGAAATGGGAGGGAAGTATCTTTATGCTTAGGAGCTACCCTGACATTTGCAGGTGTGTAAACACCCTAGAGAATCCATAGGAAAAGCAAGGGTGGAGTAGAATGGAATGGAATATCCAGGAGGAGGGCGGCTTGACTGGTTGGTTGTCAGCCATCCTAAATAGGCGCACTCCTGCCTAAGGGGTGAAGAGACACCACTTCATTTTGTCCTACGTCCCACTTCTTATCTCCACAATCCTTACAACAACCCTACGAGTTTGGTGAATATCATCACATTTTGAATTGTGTGAGCTGAGGAGGGGTGAGAGTGTTTTGCCCAGGGGTAGGCAACCTAAGGCCCATGGGCCAGATGCGGCCCAATCGCCTTCTCACAGCCCATGGGGAATCAGCATGTTTTTACATGAGTAGAATGTGTCCTTTTATTTAAAATGCATCTCTGGGTTATTTGTGGGGCAACAGGAATTCGTTCATCCCCCCCCCCAAAAAAAAAATTATAGTCAGGCCCACCACATGGTCTGAGGGGCAGTGGACCAGCCCACGGCTGAAAAAGGTTGCTGACCCCTGGTCTTGCCTAAGAATCTCAGTGAGTGACTGATAAGAGAGTAGGCTCAAACCAAGGATTTTTCTTAGCACACTTTCTTAGCCATAACTCTGAACACTTCTGTCCTCCAAACACACAATCCTTACAAGATCCAAGTGTGGTCACACCACACTCCAGCATTTCTAAACAGACACAAACACAAGCACCTGAGGGATACGCAGCAGCAAGCAACCTACCTGTGGGCTGGAGGCAAGATGTGTGTTTTCATGGAATAATTGCTTTGTGTTTGCGGAACACTTCTGGAAATGCTTAATGATATGGAGACTTGCTGGTCTGACTCATTAAGTACTACTCCCCAGACAATGTGGAAGTACCAGGGGTGGGGAGCAACTGTCAACAAGGAACTGGCTGTAAGGCATTGACTCATGGGGCCATGTAATGCATATTTCTTAGCACTGTTAGCTTTGCTCTTAAGGATTAAGTGTTTAGAAGTTTTCACAGTTTACATATTAAAATATTGGGACATATTCAGGTTTCATACAGTGGATGTGGGGAATGCAAGGGGGCGCTTTACAAACCCCACACGTATCCTGTACCTATTCCAGATTCTAGTTGGCATCAAAGGACATGTGTCCCAGAGCCCAGTGTCTTAAATTTGATTGATTTACTCTCAAACAACTTGGTACCTTCAGCCATGCTTAACTACAGCAGATGCAAATTAGAATTTTTGCTACTCCATGGGTAAGCATATGTCAGGCTTCCTCAACCTTGGCCCTCCAGATGTTTTGAGACTACAATTCCCATCATCTCTGACCACTGGTCCTGCTTGCTAGGGATCATTGGAGAGGGAGGGTGTCTACCCTTTTCCTGCTTGGGCATTTGTTCAATAGTTTGCGTCTGGGTAGCTAATGAATATTATGTTTGTAGTTAAGTAGGTGCCAGTGAACATCTAAGACACTAATTGAAGAAAGAGTGATGTTTTATGTTTGATTAAATGACCCCAGAACTGATGGTCATGTGGTTTTGAGTGGCTCCAAATTTTAGGGTTGATAATATTAATCCAATAAATGTGTGTATATTCTTTTTGAGTATTCTGAAGTGCTTAAATCCCTCCAATCCTAAACTCCAGGTGAGTGCTGACAACTATTGATGTTTAGGATAAGATCCTGATCTTTTGGAGAGATGTGTGGCTGAGCCTCCTGTCTCCTCTTATCACATACCATTTCCTGTAAGGACTCTTTGCTCCTGATGGGTGTCCTCATCAATTTACAAACCGTCTTGTCTTTTTGCTGCATCTAACCAGATTTGTTGATTATTGTCCTCCTCTGCATAGTGACTGTGTATTTGGCAGCTAGGATCCAAAAATGCTTTGGGTGGAAGAGCTTCCCCATATTAGTGCCACCTCCTTCCAAAAGCCCCCTAAGATAGGTCTCCCCCTGGCGTGGAAACTCTTATGAAGGGCAGCTAGTAAAAGGAAATATGGCTTCTCTTTGAAGCATGTGAAAATGCACAGAGGTGGAGTTTGGATTTGGTGAGAAAGAATGTGAAAGTTTTTGTCCAGTGCTAGACCTACAAGTTCATTCTGTACAATGGCTGATGCTACCACCAAGGTGTTGGCATTTTTTGTTGCCACCTGAAGAATACTCCTCCCCCTCTGTGGGGGTGCTACAGCCATCCCAAACTAGGATACAAGTCTCTTAGCTAATATTTATGCTCAGCTGACCTCTGCTTCCTGTATTAGATGAGGCAAGACAGCTCTGTTCTGTAGAGACAGTTGAAGTTGGCTGCCCCCAGGCT
Source organism: Podarcis tiliguerta (assembly GCF_965153285.1). Taxonomy (NCBI): domain Eukaryota; kingdom Metazoa; phylum Chordata; class Lepidosauria; order Squamata; family Lacertidae; genus Podarcis; species Podarcis tiliguerta. The sequence continues at coordinate 18,830,191 of NC_139541.1, read as the reverse complement.
TCCTGCTAGCTGGAGGATATCCCAGGAGACAAGCGCCAGTATTACCACTGACCATCAGGAGGCTCATATTTCACATTATTCATAAAGTGAACTGTCCTGTTGGAAAAATAAGTTTTGAGTTCTTAGCATTGCTTGCAGATAGCATCATCCTCTATATGTTTACTCAGAAGTCTCACTTTGTTCAAGGGAGCTTTGTAATAGTGTCTTATCTGCTCACGCAGAAAGTGTTAGTCATTTCTGGCCTGAAAGGAAAAACAAAAGCCAGCTTCTGTATAACTTCTCTTGGGGCCTTGCTTAGGCAACCGGACAGCCTACTGCTCATCACCATGGTTTAATGGGCCTTCTTAGGATTATTGTTATAAAGTCCTCTTCAGACCATTTATCTGCCTTCATTTCCTCACCTTTCACCAAAGAACAGCTGCACAGTTCAAGCCAGTTATGGGTGTTCGGATGAGGGCGGGGTTTTCTCCTTGAAGAGGAAGCTGCCTCTTTCGGGGAGAGAATGATTGCTTGTTTACCATCACTGGCTGACCTTTTCCAGCCATTTGCTCACAGTACAGTATAAGTAGGAAGTACCAGTATCCACCCCCCTCCCCATGGCTTTTAGGTGATAAGAACTTACAAAGTGCCAAAGGTCTATTTAGCAAGGATCCTTCTGCCCACAGTGACCAAGCAGATGGCTCTGGGCACCTCTGATACAAGACAAGAGGGCATGTCTGTTCTCCAACAACTGGTGTTCAGAGATGCACTGTCTCTGAACCTGGAGGTTAACCAATCTTAGTTAACCATTAATAACCTAATCTTCCATGGATTTTTAAAATTCCCTGTGGGCCTGCATTCAATCAGGCTGTTTACTCAACGGGTACAGACTCAGACACTCACCATTTCCAGGTTTGCTCTAACCATAGGTTGGTGTGATCTCTGAGTTGGGGCAATGCTTTTTGTTACACTTGAATCCTGCACTTTCTCCAAAAACTCAGTGAGACAATGTCCATTATTATCTTTGATCTGTTTTTCCCTTTATAACCTATGTGAGGAAGGTTAGGTTGAATATGTGACTGAGCCATAGTCACCCACACCCAGGCAGATTTATGACTGAGTTGTCTTGGTCCTAGTCCAACACTATAATGATTCTTAACTATAGTTAGCTATAGTTAGTACTGTTCCTCAAACCGTGCACTATATGATTGGCACAACGCAGCAATAGTTTGACAAGATCAGTGCGCCAGAAGAGGGGTGGTCTACATTGAACCCAAACTTGGTTTTTCCAGTTGTTGATTTGTATGAGAGATGGGCTGTACATTTCATTGTGGTGTCTAGTACTAAATGCAGCCTTGTAATTAAACCTTTAGAAGCTACTGGCCTACACATCCCATCTGCGAAGCCTGCATTTCTCTGCTAGCCATGGAGAAAGGGATGACTCCTCCTTTGCAGACAACATGGCAACTCAGGGTTCAAAGCTTTGTCTTCTGCTAAGTAGGCTGGCAGAAGAAAGATAGATTGCTCCATTACTCCTCTGCCAGTCCACTTGGATTTTGTGCTGGGTACAGGGCAAGGGGCTCTTTTCTGTCTCTAACATGGAAATCAAGCAGGCTGCAGAAGGAGTGATGGAGCATTCTATTTCTTCTCCGTCTGCCAGTGTGTCCTCTCACCTGCATGGAATTCCTTGCTTCCTGTAGAGACCAGGCTTGTTACTTACAAGATTGTCCCAGTGAACAAGCCAGCTAAACCTGACTGCTTTGAGTCAAGCCTATTTTGTTCCACATCTTTCACGAAACTTAAATAGCCTTGAATCCAATTCCCTAGCTTTCAAGTGCCAGTGGATTGGGCTGCTTATGTACTTAAGTGAGAGATTTGGGTTGATATTGGCTCCATCAGAATTCATAGCGATGAGTAGTTGTCACTTCACCCACCACCTACCTATCTGATTTGAGAACATGTGCTTTTCTTGCAGTCCAGATAAACATTAGAAGCACCTTCCATGTACAGGGTGTTCTGTGCTTTCTTAAAACGGCTTCAAAGCAAAATGTAAGAGTTTTGTATAAGATGAATCATGTCCCAAAATTTCAAGCTGGTGCCCTTTTAAGCAGATGATGTAAGATTACTTAACATCAGAAGATTTCTATAAATGTCTTAAGCTCCATTCTGGATGGACGTGAGTAGGTTGTGTTTATTGCCACACTAGTTTCTCTACACTGGTATTGCAGGGATTTGTCACATCCCTAGTTTTATGCAGCAAGCTCTCACTTAAAATCCTGGTTATTGCTGTTGTGCCTTCCAGCCTAATTTCTTTGCTTTAGTTTCTGTGGCTCCTTAATTTGGCAGATGCTTGAAGAAAGTGGGCTTGAATTATTGACTGTTTCTCATTCTTTTTTAAAAATCCTGCTCTGCCAAGGAAGATGGCATACATGGATATTCTTCCACTATTCCTCAGAACAACCCAGGCAGGTGGGTTAAGCTGGGATATTCTAACTGGCCACGGTTACCCAGCGAGTTTCATGACTGACTATGGAATTGAACCCAGATCCCTCTGGTCATTTCCAACATGGACCACTCGGTGATCGCCTACGGTAGTTCAGAACATAATCAAGCTAGCTTTTAAATTGCCACAGCATTATTTTGAATGTTACTGCTGCAGACTAACTGGTGGCTCTTTTTTCCTTTTCTGATGTGTCTTCCAAATCCCAGCTTCTTCACTGGGCGAGAATCATTGGAGACCTGTGCAAATTCAAGGATATTTTTGATCAGAAATCTATCTTGTCTCACATGTACATGCACATAAACACCCCCCACAAACGTTTATTTACAAATGTATTGTTTAATAGACACTGCCTTGGTGAGCAAAAGGGTAGGACTGTGCAGTCATGAAAACCATTGGTGTAGGGAGCACATACATATCCAATGCCCCATTGTTCCCAGTATCTAGAGGGCAGTGGGTATCCCTTTTCCCATATCAAAATTTCCCCTGCTTTCTGATCCCTTCATTCCTCCCTTGGGATTTGTGTAGAGGCAGAGGTAGGGTGTGTGTGTGTGTGTGTGTGTGTGTGAGAGAGTGAGTGAGTGTGAGTGTGTGAGAGAGAGCAAGCAAGCAGGGAGTGAAGTGTGTGAGACGAAGGTGTGGGAAGACTTATTGTGTAAATGGAGAATGCTTGTTTTCCACTCCAGACTTGGTTGTTCTTGGACCCTGCTTCCCTCCATGCTGTTTGGTTGCAATTCTTCCCCCTTCTGTGGAATCCTGGTTTTCCTTTTGGACATGGAATTGGGGTACTCCGCACACTTAGCAGCTACTTTTGGGGGGAGGGCTTTGGAAGTTTCTGCAGGCCCCACCCCTGTGATGAGTCTCAGGACAATATCTTTCACATAGGGCCTGAACAGTTCTTTCCTCACCCACTTGCTATGACAGGCAGCTTGGAAGAATAAGATAACAATGAGTTATACACATAACACTCCGTTGCATCTGATTTGCCTCTGAAAGCTTTGCATAGCTATTTTGGGCTTTGACTGTGTCTTTATTTCATCAGGTGAACAGGTTGCTTCACTAGCCTGTTGCACACACAACCCTCTACTGTTCACACTCTAAGCATTCTCTGACACAGAAGGGACTTGCATGTTTTAATGTGCCATTTATTCTCTGTGTGTCATTTATTGATTTGTATCCTGGCTCTTCCCCATTTTTATCTTAACAACCCTGTGAGATACATTGATATTGACTAGCTCAGTACCACCCAGTGAGTTTGTGGCTGAGTGGGGATTTGAGCTAGTGGCCAGCCCTGGACTCACACTACATCTGTAATCACCACACCTGCATAAACAGTGAACATTTATCAGTATATCTAGACCTTTAAATTGTGGGTCTTCTGGCTCAGTTTCTACATTGTGCTAAATTGTTATTTATGCCAACTTTATTTTTAAACCCAAGCCATGGTTTGAGTTTCCTAATGGGCCACAGGCAAACCAAGGCTTACATTTCATTGTCTGCTTTTCATTTCCACCTTCAGCACTTCATTTGTTCACACTCACCTCCATAATATAAGTAAGGTAAAGGACCCCTGGATGGTTAAGTCCAGTCAAAGAGACTGTGGGGTGTGGCGCTCATCTTGCTTCAGGCCAAGGGAAATGGCATTTGTCCACAGACAGCTTTCTGGGTCATGTGATCAGCATGACTAAACTGCTTCTGGCGCAACGGAACACCCTGACTGAAGCCAGAGCACACGGAAACACTATTTATCTTCCCACCGCAGTGCTACCTATTTATCCACTTGCACTGGTATGTTTTCAAACTGCTAGATTGACAGAAGCTGGGACAGAGCAATGGGAGCTCACCCCATCACGTGGATTCAAACCGCCGACCTTCCAAGCAGCAAGCCCAAGAGGCTCAGTGGTTTGGACCACCGCGCCACCCGCTCCCTCCCATAATATAGTGTCCCAGGGAGATAGAGGAGATGGCTGAAAATAGTTGCCAACTCAGACATTATGCAAAGCCATGTTTTGTAAATCCACTGCAAATCTTGGTGGCCTGTGACAAAACTTGGATGGTGAGCAGCACCATGATTAAGCTTCTTTAACCATGGTTTGGCATGGTGTCTGAATTGAACCACTGTGTCTGTTATGCCAGATCTAACAAAAATGTATTGGGAGACAAACAGCCAATAGTTTACCAGGTGAATCTGTGACAACCACACGTATATAGATTGCTTGATTGACTACTTTGTGTGTGTTTGAAATGTGAATTATAGTACTTCCTTTATAAGCTGTTTGTTATGCACCTGAAGTAACTAGTTCTGATGTTACTTCAGTGCCGACTTCCACTGTCGGCATGCTTCTATGCCTACAGTTGCTTGCAGATGTGAAGATTTCCTTCTGCATAGATGGACATGAATTGCAGTCTTTGCTTCCTAGGAAGAAGAAAATTTTTAAAGGGCACCAAGTCATCTTGGTTGTCTTCAGCTCCAATTAAATTGTTGATTTCTCCTGAAACGGGGTCCTCAGCTTCAAATGCAGCAAGAGAGCATACAAGACACTTGTGAACACACCCACAGGAGCCAAGGGACCATGTATCTAAAAAGCAGATTGCTTCAAATGTAAAATTGGTGAGGAGTTGGGGAGGTGTAGTTTATAGCACAAAAAGGGCCTGCAGGAAGGAAAGGAGGTTGGCTGTTTTTCTCACAGCTAGGCTCATCGTTAGTGGAACTCTTCTATTAGGGAACAAAGCAGTGGGTGATGCAAAGGTGTTCTATGCTCTCCACCCACCTACTCAGACAGGCCTGTCTTCAAAGACACTGGTCTGCTTCTGATGTGTGGGAAGCCCTAAGGCAGGGGTGGGGTTGGGGGAAACCAATTGCAGCCCAAAGGCCACATTCCCTTTTGAGCCAACTTCCAAGGGCCACATCATAGTAGTGGATGGGGCCAGAGGCAAAAGTGGGCAAAATGACAAATGTAAACTTTACCGCTCTGCAGTAGGCTAGTTTCGGTACACACTCACACATCCCTTTCTGCCTTCCATCCTGAACACTGAAGCATTACCAGAGTTCAAGGACACATACCGTACAGGCAAAAACACTCAAGGAAGGTGTGAAGCAAGTCCAATGAGGGATGTTGCCTGGGGAGAAAGTCCCTAGGGCTAGACAGAGAGGCCCGACCTGAAGTTCCCCGTCCTAAAGGAAGGTAAGCAGGATTCCTGCATTGCAGGGTGTTTGGGTTGGTTGATTATTGGGGTCCCTTCCAGCACTACAATTCTATGATTCTGGGGAATACCAGATACAGAAGATGGCGCCTATCAGTCTGAGATTTCTAGGCAGCTCAGTAAATTAAGTGCTGTTCTGCAGATGTCTTTGCTGAGAACTTCCATTGGTCTCCCAAACATCAATTCCAACTTGTTAATTTCTCAGTGAATTTTGCTGTTGTGTGCATATTGTTTCTCATGCATATCCTTTGCTATTGTTCTGAAACCACCTAACCTTTGGTGTGCGGCTCCAGATTTGCAGTGTGCAATCTGCTGCTCCTGGATAACACAGGCCTTATTGTTAGTGGCGGCTGCTTAAAATCTAACACCAAAGGCGAAACATCATCAGATAAACTTTCTGCAGTGTGTGTTTTCAGTTGTCGCAGCAGATGTCCATCTGTAAACCATTCTCGGTGAAGCCTGACTCATCTCTCACGTCCTATAATTAGTCCCATAATTTACATTTGGAATGAGACGCAGTGTTCTCTCTGGATGGCATTCTCAGTTTGTAGAACAGGACTGCATTATGTACTGTGGTGTGGTGAGGAGTGTGAATGAGTGTGTGTTGTGTGGAGGGGGGAGCAAATGAGCCTTTCATGAGGAATGATTGTTCTCAGTTCTAGGTCGGTTGAATCAGTTTTGGGTGTTGTGCTATAATAAACTCAGTTGGGATCTGGTGGATGAAGAGCATTGCTGGGCTTTGAGTGTGATCATCTGCTGTTGGGAGACGAGCTGTGACTGGTGCTTTGAGAGTCTTGAGTAAGAGTTCAACCCCTGTAGCTCCATTTCACTGGTCTCTGTTCCTAACCCAGGGATTAATCACTGTAGTACTATCTGGATGCTGCTGGACTCCAGCTCCCAACATCCCTGACCTTTGGCCTTTCTGGACTGTAGCACAACAGCTACATCTGGAAGGCACTACGTTAGCTACCTCTGTGCTAGGCTAAAGGATGGAGTGAGGGGAAGAGAAACAACCTCACTAAAATCTAGGGTTTTTATTGATTGTCTTCCATCGCAGGGTACATACTGTGGTACAGAAGATTCCCATAGGTCTCTCTCTTCCACTACAAGGGGTTCAGTCACTGGGGTGGACCTGGGTGACTTCTTAAGGAGCTTTCGAAATGTGTTTACAGTAGTTAGCTGGTTCACGAAAACTGATGCAATGCAACAGGGTTTCAGCTCCAGAATACGTGAAGAAAGCAGTGATCTCTGGGCACTACTAAAATGCCTTTTAATGTAAAGAAGGAAATTGCATTGTCCTGGCTATTTGTTGTTTTTTGCTAAAGCAAAGAGGTATGAGATCAATCCCAATAGCATATGGTCAGCAAGGAGAGTCATATAGGTGCTCATATCAGTTCATATGATATATCAGTTGAATGCTGTGGTGCTATATTCCTGTTTGAAATGCCATCTTCAGGATAAATTAATACAGTATAGCAAAGGAAGGCAACGCTGCATTCCTATCAATTGATCCAGTTATGTTTTAACTGCTATATAATGTATTTTCAAACACAGTACTGTCAACTGCATTGGGAAATCCGCAATCCAGTCTCGTAAATGGCATTGGCACTTTTACTTGGCTCTGCCTATTACTGTTCTGCAGGAAAGGCAAACAGCTAATTGAGAGTTCACTTCACACCTTTTCCCTGAGGGCAGCCTCTGGCAAGGCAGAGGTAAATAGGGGATAAATGTTCTTTTCAAAGATGAGTGCCAAGCAGTTTGTTGACTTGGGGTGCTTCCAGTTGGGTGGATGTGCTGTGGGATCTGTGCTGCTCACATGTGCAGATTTTTCGGTGTCCATGTGACATTGTCAGCATCAAAACGCCAGCCTGTGTTTTCTTCCATTTAACCCAGATTAGCCCTTTTGTGAAAAATCTGATGTTTTAAAAACAACCAATTGCCAGCGACCAATTTGTGTTATCTGAATAGCCTGTTAGGCTCCCATCTGGAATCACGTTTGGTCTCTGCTTCACTGGGTCTTGTTCAGTGCAAAAGATTTAAAAAGCAGCAGAGCTCTTTCACAACAGAAGTCTCTTGCTTTGCTTAGCAGAGTACTGCATGCCCACTGAGTTATAAAGACCAAGGCTGTGCACACTCACTGTATTTAAAGCACTCCCACTACAGCCTGGGAACTGTAGTTTATTCTTCCCAGAGCTACAGTTCCCAGCATCCTTAACAAGCTACAGTTCCCAGAATTGGGAGGGGCATGCTTTAAATGCATGGTGGGAATGCATTCCAAGACACATGCTGGGGAATGTGCTGTAAATCAGAAACTCTTGAGTTTCCGCTTGTTTGCCCAAGCCAGTTTTCTAGTTTCTGGTAGCTGTCAGCTAGTATATTTTGAAATACTGCTTCTCAGTATACTAAAGCAAGTCTCAGCAATTAAAAATTCAATGCACAATTCTAAATGTAAATTGAAACATGGCTCTGCCACCAGGCTTGTGAACTAATAAAATGGGAGGGGGGAAGGGAGTAGAGGGTGAAAGGAGTTGGATGTGGGATCTACTTGGCAGTGCCAGCAAAAAATGAGAGATAGGCTTTTACATTCTGTTTTGGGGTCAGGCTTGTTCCCCTGTTGCTTCTCTTGTTGAGGGGGGCAATTATGTATTGCCCCTATGGTCTTTAGGCCCCTGCCATCTGCCAGAGTACTAAGTAGCCTTCCTCTTGTGCCTACAGATACAAATATTGCTCTGGTTTGCTTGTCATGCTAAGCCAAACCATAGCTTGGCAGAGCCTCTGGGAGAGGATTTCCTTCTTTCTGGTCATTCTGCTGCTGCATCCAAACCAGGACATGGTTCTGCACGCTCTCCCAGGACTAACTGTGAGCTATAACCAAGGTTGGTCTTAGGAGTTACGGCTTGTAGTTTGTCCTGGAGAGCAAAACCATAAGCCCAGGTTTGGACAACTCATTAAGCCTGGCTTGGACAACTCATTGGTGAGGAGCAGAGTAGCCACAGTCTCTCTAAGAGCCTGCAATTGTGCCAAGCCAGACATCCCCAACCTTCGGCCCTCCAGATGTTTTGGACTACAATTCCCATCATCCCTGACTACTGATCCTGTTCACTAGGGATCATGGGAGTTGCAGGCCAAAACATCTGGAGGGCCGAAGGTTGGGGGTGCCTGTGCTAAGCCATGGTTTTGGCCTAATGTCAACAATCGAACAGGGCGGTTGTTAGTGACACTGCTGCATTAAATTTAGAAGATAGGCCCTAGTTTTTATAGCTTGAGATTAATTGCCATGTATAATTCTTCATTTGGTCCAGGCCTAGGCAGATGTCATGTGGGAGAGTGCATACATTAATCAACTTTGCCTTCTTGCTTCCCTGCATCTTCCTCCCCTCTCACATGGTCAGCAACAAAAGCCAGCAGAGAGAAAATGAAATTATAAGTATTAAAAGCAGCCAAATTTATTCATTTTCCAATTTTGGTACTGCAGCAGCTGTGTGACTCGGCAAAGCGTTTTGCTGCTTTCCAGACCTCTTTCTGATAGGAGTGGTGGGAAATCCCTCTCATTGGATTGCCTCAAAAGCTGGTGCTTTAAAATTTGAACACTCTGGCCCTGCTTTAGGTTACTTCAGCTCAATTTCACTGATTGTCATGTACAGTTTCCAAAATGAGTGACTTGAAGCTTGCAGTGAACTTGGGAAATATTGGCGGCCAAGTCAGAAAGGTGCCAAAACACGGGAGTCTAGGAAATTGTTTTTTTATATCTCACCCCAATTCCACCCCCAAAAAACCTCCTTTCCTGGACCTGCAAGGAGAGACTCTTATTTCCAGCAACATAAAAGGTCTCTGATAGTCACAAATAAGGGCTGGTAACTATGTGGAAGAGCACTTGAGTTGCACATGAAAGGTCCCAGTTTCTGGCATTCCTAGATGTGGCTAGGAAACAGCCCTCTCTCAGATTCTGGAAAAACTGTTTTTAGCCAGGGTAGAAAATACTGGGTTAGATGGACCACTGAGATTACTCTGTCTAAGGCAGTTTCCTGTGGATGCAGCAGTCTCTTAGACCTATCTGTCTGATTCTGCTAAAACACAGAGTATAATATTTAGTTGGGGAATCACTGTTTTTTTTTTGTGTAATAGCAAAGTATCTAGTGGCCCTTATTCTGTGACTATGCTGGTAGTGTATGGACAGCATCTGGTTGAATTACCACAAAGCTAGTGAGGTTGCCCAGTAAGAGTCTTAAGTAGACAGAGGGGTGGGGTTTTAGTGTAGTTCTTTTTGCCCTTTCCTATAACAAGGAGAATAAATTACATATTAGAATTTAGAATGATAGCGCATGCGTGCTTGGAACAGGTTGCGGAATTTGGCTTGTGTTGAGGTGGAATACTGTCTCTTAGTAAAGGGAATAAGTAGTCTTGTTGATTGATAAGTGAATGGCGCTTGCCATTGAGTTGTAGTGAGCGTTCAAGATGAAAGTCAGCTTGAGCAAAAGAGCAAACAAATCCTGGAGTAAAGTGGGATTGAACCCACTGAGAGTTCTTTTGTGCCAAGCACACCACTTGGGCATCAAAAGTGCAAGGCATTGACTCCTTTGTAGTGGGCTTCTCTCAAGGTAAGTGCATCACAAAGTATCTTAAAATGATCTGCAGGTTTTAGTTGTTTGTTTATATGTACACCATTCCTGTGACACTTAATATTTTTAAAATTTTCTTAAGTGGTGTACAAAAAACTGAAGCGACAACAGACAACTTGAAACAAAAATATCACAAAAATACACAGTTACATATGAAACTTTGTACATTAATACAAAGTTACTAATATATAAAAATCTGTATCGTTTCATTTTCCTTCTGACACAACTTCCCTCTCAGCCTCCAGGTTCTCACCCAGGGTCCAAACAAAACTCAGCTCACCCACAAAAGTATCATGATAAGAAGAGTTCCTGTAAACAGCAGACATCGCCCTAGTCTCTTACTATAGACTTGCTTTTTATGGGCAGGCCCAAGGTGGATGGTAGCTTATGTGCCTAGTCAACTTAATTGACTAGAAAACCACCACATGGGCTTAGCGCAGGTGGAAATATCCTTGTCTCTTAGCCATCGTTAAGAGGTGGCCTCTTCTCTTCCCTCTTCAGCATTGGTGGTGTAATTATGATTGTGGATATGTTGGACGCTAACCATGGTTAGCTTTAAATCTGAGTTTGAGGTGTGGGATTTAAAGTGGATGTACACACTGGCTAACTTCATTGTAGACACAACATTACACGTTAACGCTGTAGGTGAAGGTGTGGACTTTGGTGAGATGGAAAGGAAAGGAGTGTTAATGTCTGGAAGTTGCTCCTGATCTAACCATGGGTAAGGGGCTTGGAAATGTTGAATCAGCAGTGCCAGAATGTCTGCTTTTATCTTATTTTGTTTGATCTCAGACAACAGGCAGGTATCCTCACTGCAGAATATCACCTTTTTCCTTTTGTGCTGTCTGTACTAAAAGTTCAACATTCTGTGCTATTTGCAGTATTTATTTATAGTATGTGGACCCTGCTCTTTAGTCAAAAAGGCCCTCTGAGTGGCTTTCATGCACATTTATTGAGTAACTTCAGAAAATTTCTCTTAAGTCTGGTTTTGCTGGTCATGGTGAGCAGAAGCCCTACTTTCAACCCCTGGGGTCTTATTCAGCCATTTCCCTAGCCTCTGAGATTTTAGCAGACATTACGTAATATTTGTAGCAACATGGATTAGAAATTCACTCTTAAAAACTAGCTGAAGTAGGAACCACATCTATTTCGGTGCTTTCTACACAACACTATGATAGGAATAGGGAACATGTGGCCCTCTGGATGTTGGACTAAAACTTCCATCAATCCCATCCAGCATGGCCCAGTGGTTAGGGATGATGGAAGTTGTAGTCCAGCCACATCTGGAGGACCACAGGTTCCCCATCCCTGGGGATATAGCTGATTTATTTGATACTATATCTCCTTGTCGCCAGCATCTGGTAACCATTCTTTCAGGTAGTGGTTAAGACCCACAAAGGGGTCTCACCCTGACGTCAGGATGGTTGCATTAGTGGTTCTACTACCATGTTAAAAACAGTTTGGTGGGAAGCTGACTAAAGGTGGGAGAATAGAGGGTGACTAGATAGAGGGACATTCTTCAACTTACCACCTAATTTGAAAAGCTTGAGCCTGACGTAAATTTCCTCTGCAGCACCTATTTGGGGCAGCCTTGTATTTAAGTGCTAGCCTGATACCCACAGGTGAAACAGTTCCATGGAGGCAGGTCACTGGGCTGGCAGAGCAGGGGTGGAGGCCTCCCTCCTTTGCCAGTTCACAACAGGCTAGTAGACTTTTTTTTTTTGCTTGTTTACGAGGCTGTACCAATGTCCATTAAATCTGGAAATAAAAGCAAAAGAGAGAAGTGGACATACACAGCAAAATAACAGCAACCTCCATTTATTTGTTATAGATTGAGGTTACGAATGTGTCCTGAATTCAAAAGTGCAGTTTATTTTCTTTCGCAGCGTGCATCCAATCATTTATGTTTGACTGCTTACACTTGGTTATTCCACCAGTGTTAGAGCTCCCTGTTGGGAATGTGTTACGTGTCCAAGTGGCAATTATCTGTGTGCAGGAGAGCACTTCCATGAGCAATGGCACTTGTGTAACACTGTTTGGTAAGCATTTATGCAACCTCTGCATTGTGGCTCTCCCACCGAGTGGCATTAACACAATTCCAAACCACTTATTTTCCAGCTTCGAGTGAGGCTAATAATTTCCTAGAAGTGACACAGGCGGCGATAATAAAAAAACCTTTACCAACAGTAGTTACTCATGTTCTAAGTCATTCATTTAATGATTCACTGGTTTACGCTTGGGATGTTTTCAGAAATTATCCCTGCAATCATAAGGGCTAAACAAATTTTAAGTACACGTGAAAGAACAAAAGTGGTTCCGGTTCCCCTTGGTGAGAAAGCGTCTAGAAACACGTTCCCCACAAAATAAGGGCAGAACGAATTTCCTTGCAGTGCTGCTGGTCTTGAGTGGTTAAATATTTCCACTTGATGATTGAAGCAGTAGGAAAAGCACTTGGTGATTGGTCCAAAGCGGTTTGTGAGTTGCTTAGCAGGGAGGAAGTTTGAACCCTTGTGCATGTTTCATAACAGCGCTCCAGTGTGGGGCAACTGACTTCAGCTAACTTCAAATGATCTCTTTGTTGAAAGCCAGTTTCTGTTGAGAGGAAGTGGCATGTCAAAGGGTTGCCTGCCTTGCAGCAATGGGGAGAAAATTCGTAACAGCTAATGCCAGGTGATGTGCTGAAAACCGACTCCAGGCTATAGTATTGTGAGTGGAAGAAGTTGAGAGCTCCTGTTGTGCACTAATAACTGAGCACAAAACACAGACGTCATAATTCTGGTTCAGGCTTGTGGTCCAGCGTTCTTCAGCTTCCTGTTTATAGCTTTGCTTTGTGTTTTTAAAGCATTTAATAAAACCTAAGTGTCACAGTCAAAGAGTCTCAGGCCCTTCAGAGGTTAGAGTGGGTGGTGAAGAATATTTATTCAACCAGAGGGCAATGTTCCCTGCTGGACAGCTTTTCAAGGGGTCACCTGCCATGGGTGAGCAGGACCTCAAGCCAAAGGGGGTGGGGCAACAGAAGCAAATACAACCTTTGTACACAGAAGGCTGATTTTTACACAATACCCTTCTGTAGCCTCCATCCAGACAAGCAGGAGGCGTTATTGGAGTTCAAGGGCAAATCCCTGCCAGGCAAAAACAGGAGGGGGTGAAGCAGGGCCATTGAGGGTGTGTGGTCTAGGGAGAGTTCCTTGGACCAGAGGCCTTGAGGGCCACATTCTGCCCCCTGGCCTGAGATTCCCCACCCCTGACTTAGGGCAGCTGGTCCTTCCTTTCTCTATGTCTCATTGAGTGCGTGAAGAGATAGCCTAACCTACTTTATCCTCCCTCAAGATTATGCCTCCACCTTCTTCAGGACTCTCCACTGCCCCCTTTCCCTAATTCCCCCTGAGGCTTATAGGTCAAGAGGAGGAACTGAGAGCCTCTTTTCAGCTTAGCCCTTGTGCCCCCTTGCTGATTACTGGTTGAACTACTTGTGAGCAAGCAGCTGGTCTTGCGGCATTCCCCGCTCCCCCCTTAAAAAAATTACAGAGCTGCTTAAATGCAGGTTTGAAATTAATGTAGCAAGGTTGGGAGGCCAAAGCAGAGATTCTGGAATGGCAAGGCCATGGAGACAAACCAGATGCAGTAAGTCTAGTGCCCTTTCCTAATTTTTCGCCTAAAGTTGCTTGGCCTGTAACCACCATCTTGTTGTGACTTATAACAAGCACCTTAGAAATTCTGGGAACCCATGATCTGGTTTTAGGACTGTGGGAAAGCTCGCTTTCTGGTTGTCATTTAGATTTCCCCAACACTGAGAATATCACTGAATCAGAAATATATTCATGATCTAAGGCCAAGGACCCGCCAAGTGGCTTGCCTGGGTTGGTCCCAGCCCACTGGCGAACAGAACACCCACCATTGCACAGATTCCTATCTAGAGGTCTAATTTCCAATACAGGATAAGAGAAGACCCTGGCTTGTATCCTCTGTTAGTCATACTTGGAGTAGACCCATTGAAATGAATAGGCATGGCTAACACAGGAAGTCCAGTGGGTCTGCTCTGAGTGAAATTTGGATATAGCCCTGTGCCTCTTTCCCTATCTGCATGCTGCAGAAGGTGGGGGAAGGAATTGGTGGTAACACTAATGACTGGCTGGTAAACCAAGCGAAACACTTGACTTCCTAACCAAGTAGCAGCTAGATAATAAAGTAGGCTGCTCTGTTTTACTTTACTATCTTCTGACACCCACCCCTTTTGCTGACAACAACTATCCAGGCAGCAATGCACATGGAGTTCTATGACACATCAATCAGTCCAGAAGTGTTACTAGTCAGCCATTTTTTTTTACTGCTTCCAGTTTCCCTTCTTCTTGGCATGCAAAGGGGGCTTGATTCTTGTCTTACTTGTGTAGGATATGGGGTAAGCAAGAAATGGGGGGGGGGTCCTCCCTGGCTGCTTCAAAGAGGATCATGCTTCAAAATACAGTTGAAATGAGACCTATGGGAGTAAGAGACAAAAACGCCCCTCAAATTAGTTAACTGTGTAGAATGCAAAACGAGAGATCTGTGGTGTCGTGGTCACTAGAAGGCAGTGGGGACCTGCTCATGAGAAATGGATTTGTTGATATGTGTGCATTAAAGAACATTGTGGTTCAGGATGAAGATACAGTAATAATAGGAGCATCCACTCCCTGCATCAACCACAATTCTTTTCCCTCTCATTCCCTTACGTGGCTCTACATCCGCTTCCCAACCAAGTTGACAAGCTGCTAGCTTCAGAATTGCAGAAATATTTTTACGGAGAGAAATTCGTTCGTTTTGTTCCCTGGTGGGGGAAAAACAGCCTTCTGTTCATTTAAACAAGTGGGTCTCTTGTTTAAAGTGCGCCCCCCCCCCAGCCGCCACCCCTCCCGGCATGATCTGCAATAGGGAAATGTTCTGTGCTGGTACTTCTGCAATCCAGTTTGCTCATGTAGAAGGAGAAAAGTAACTAAAAATAGTGCTCGGCATTCACTGCACAGCTGACTTTATTTCGGAGATTGCTGGGTTCTCTTTTGAAACGTCACATGTTCTTTCTGAAATGGCAAATCCAGGCCCTTGAGGAAGACTTGTCTTTGAGGGTCAGAATTGCTTTCTGCTTAATGGCTTAATTGAGGAGTGCTTTAAAATCGGCCAGTCTTCTGAAAGAGCTGTTATTAAGAGTATTTTTTTAAAAAAGTATGTGAAGCCATAGAAAAGTTACACAAGATCTCTCTGCTTGTGTCATTTTCTCTCTCACTGAGTGAAATTCTTGTCTTGGTTGCTCTTATGAGAGCAACAAAGTTAAAAATAGCAAATTATGTTGGGAATAAGTAGCAAAATCAGAAGCTGTCGTATTCAGAACCTGAATAACCAGCACAGACTTCTAGATTGCTTATTCTGCCGTAAGGGATCAAGAAGTGGTAATGCTTGAGAGGGTCTTCTCTGAGGCGGGCTCTCAGGTTGTGGAATGACCTCCTTTCCGATGTGCATCCTGCGCCATCTCTGTATGCTTTCTTTGCAGTAAGTGCACCTCTGTGCCCAGGCCGTTGGTTATTGCCCTGTCCTGCTGTTTCCCTTCTGTCATTGGTGGGTTGTGGTCTTATTTTATGTTATCAATGTAAAATTATACTTGATTTTCAGTGGTGACAATTTTGTAACCCGCCCTGGGACCATTAAAAGTGGGCTGGAGCACTTCAAATGTAGAATGAACCTGTGAATTAAACCTTCCAGTGGTGCAGTAGCCTCAGTATTTTCCAGAGTTTCTCTTATTTATCTTTCAGATTAATAAATTGCGTCATAGCCAGAAGCTATTGAATCAGTGCATAATAAGATAAAATGAGGTAAAGCACAAAAGATGCAGACACTTAAACAATAAAACTAATTCTTAAATTTCTGTAGTTAATATTCCATAAGTGATTCAGGGAAAGGTTTATTTAACAAATATACCTTCAGTAGCTTCCTAAGCATCAAGATACTAGGCACCTGTTGGATTCCAGAGGGTTGTGTAGTTGCTATTTACTATGTATTGTTTTGGCATGTAAACATGAATCCATCCAGAATAATTAAGCTTCCCTCTTTTTTCCTCTTTTTGTCTTTCAGTAAGCGTGGCTTCATTGTTCGATCCTTTGGGACGGGGACTCACGTGAAATTGCCAGGACCAGCGCCGGACAAGCCAAACGTTTATGATTTCAAAACGACATACGATCAGATGTACAATGACCTGCTTAGGAAAGACAAAGAACTGTATCCCTGTGGAATGCCCTTTTCAAAACCCTGCTGTTCACCTTTCCGAAAGCTGTTCTTCGCACGTTTGCATAAGGAATATGCTGCTACTTGACTGTGGCAAGGTCTTGGTATTTTTCCAGTTCTAGGCAGGTGCTTCACATGATTGAAGGGCTCTTACCACAACCCTTTAAATGCTCTCTTTACCTTCCAACCCCCGGTCCATTAAGTAGTGGTGCATGCGGTAGAGGAGATTTGACACTTTCTTGGGATGTGATTTGCACTTCTGTGCTCTGGATGACTATGTTGGGTTGCCCCCCATAACTGGCTACTCAAACGGCAATAGCTCTATAGTCATGAAATTCACTAGGAACCTGACAGCTGAAGGTTTTGGCTTGATATCCCAATTCCTGACCGTACACAGCTGCTTTCCTTTCTGGCCATTCTCCCTCTTAGTTTTCTGTCCTCTCCCAGACTTTTCCTCAAAACCATTCCCATCTCCTGATTCATTCCCCAAATCCCCCTGCCCCTTTGGCCAGCCCTAACCCCCAGGCTCCTGTTGACCCTCCTGCCTTTCCCACCTCTCTGGGACATCAGGGGTAGCTCAGCCACTGACTGCCAGAGACTACCACTACAAAATCATCTTTATAAAATATATATTTAGAACTGCTCAGATGCTAAGCATCTTGTCTCTCCCCCACCCCACCCTCTCCAGTTGTACTGGAAAAAGCACTTAGGACATTGTCCTTCAGAGAGAGCTACAGTAGAACCATTTTGTCCTAGAATAATTCAGTTCAATGTGGGTTCCCCCAGGATGATCAGAGCTAGTGTAGCATCTTTCTTGCACTAGCAGGTTTAAAATATACCTCCCATTGGATGTGTGAACCTTATTGTGAATGGATTGGAGCAGTACAACGAGTGGTGTGAATGCATCCTTAGAAACAGTGTGAGGGTCTGGCACCTTTCCCACACGGCCTGGCAAAGATTTGTTCTTTGCAATGAACTGGCTGTGGACTACAGTTCAGGCAAGGAAGCAGGTAAGAATTATAAAAGTAGACCAGCCTGTACCTTGACCAAGACGGAGGTGTGTGATTAGGTGTCGCCACCCCTTTCAGAGCAGCTAAAATGCAGGTCCTGCAACTCTTCAGTACACTCATCCATATTCAACTCTAGCATATAGACTTAGATGTTCTTTCTGGTGCATCTCAAAGTGTTCAGGATCCATTGGTATCCTGGATTTACTGGGGTGGTGTTTTTGTCAACCTGGGGGGGGGGGGAATTAACCCTGCTTAAGCAAAAGCATGCCTGCTCCTTTCCTAGGATTAACTAATGGCATTTGTAACAAGAATGACACACTTTCAAAGGTGTGTTTGGTCTAATGGGGTTCCCCCTTCATCTCAAATATGACCTGGCCGAATTTTAAAAACAAAAACAAGAAAACTGCATACACTTTGGAAATAAAGGGGCTTTAATGAGTTCATTACCAGCCAAAGGTTTAGGCTGTAGCAGCCCTGGAACCTTTCTAATACCAGATATGAAACTCACATCTTTTGAGAAGTGGAATTTAAAAGTAACCTTTCCAGATACCTTAGCAGCTGAGGATAGCCAGGAAAATCTGCCTCGCTTGAAACCTGGGGCCAGTAGTTCCTGCTACTTCCTTTTTCTCTGGAGCTTGAATAGGAAGTAATGAAAGGGATTGGCCAGGAGGGACAGCACTGTTTACACTCTCAGAAGGCTCAAATAGGTTAAAAGAAGATGACATCCAGAAGTAGATGCTTAAAAACTAGCATAAAGCTGGTCCCAGACTGCTGAGTTGAGAGGATATTGATAACCAAATACCCACAAGGTCAGTACAGAGAACAGTCTGGCAGTAACAGGCCCTCATTTCGTCTCCTAGTCTTGCTTTAGATCGTTAAAGTGATTGTCAGAAGACCTGAGGGAGACATCAGGGGGTCCATAAATCCACATGTTTTTGGGCAGAGTATTAGCTCTGTGTGCGTGTGTTAACTGGTGGGACACCATTAAACCTGAGAGCCTACAGCTCCCAGTAGTTACGGTTTTCATTTTGTTTCAGGCTTTCCTTAAACCCACATCACCACGTTTCTCTTTGGGGGCCGCATACACCACACCTGGAGTTTTTCATTTAGGGGGTGTCTCGTTTTATAAAAGGATTTCCCCATCACCAGTAATGCTGTATGTGCCAGGGCTTGAGGAAACTTGGAAGGTCTGCGGTGGGGATTGAACTGGGAGCCTGTAGCCCTTGAGCTTCTCTTGTAGGTATAGTTCTCACTGAGGTCGCAGAACTGTGTCTGGGCCCTTCTACTGTAAGCTGGGAGGCGGGGGATGCAGAATCCATTGATGGAATATAATCCCTTTGATGGACCATGGGTCCATCAAGCACCACGCTTTGTCTGCCATGGTGCCTAGATGGCTCCAGATCACAAGCTGGGCATATCCCACTAGAGGTAATACTGGTTCTGAGCAGTTGAGTGTCTCTCTTTAACTGTCATGGCTAATGGCAGACAAATCCTCCATGAATTTGCTCTTCTTGGCCACCTGAGTCACTGGCGGTTGTCACACCCCCAAGTAAATTATGCATTGTTTGAAAGATGTTCTTTTTCTTCTACCTGTCTTCTACTGCTACTCAGTTTCAGTGGGTGACCTGAGTGCTAGTACTGTGACAGAAGAGACAAATATTTCTGTATCCATGTTTCCCCCCCACATCGCACACAATCCTATCATTCCCCATGTTGGTTATCTGCCCCCAAAATTAAATTGCCCCAAATTAGCCAGGTATGGGAAAATTTATGGCACCCCAAAAGAGTGATAGAGGAGTTGTGGTCCAACAACATCGGGAGAGCCACAGTTTCCCCATTCCTGCCCTGTACATGGAAATGTAGCTGGTTTTGGAGAAGGCGAGATTAGTGCCCCTTCTTGGCATTCTGTGTGCAGGGATTTGGGGCGGGGGACCACTCCATCATTCAAACCTCTGTCGACAAGCCTCCATTAATACTGTCCAGACCCAGTCAAGACCTCAGTGAGAATTAGCACCCGAGAAGCACTACGAAAAAGGACTGGCCCCATAACATACCTCATATGGTTGGGCTGGTTTTTGTTTTAAATATACTTTTTTCCTGAGATGGTGAGCATCTCAGTGGGGCACTGGCGATTCTCTTAGAAAATGGGTAAGACCATAGACATTTTGAGGATCTATGTGATGGTTGCCTTTCTTGTTAAAATGATTTGTTGTACTGAGAACATAACAATTAAAAAAGAAATACAATTGGCCCCATGTCCACGCTCCTGGAGTTGCTTTTTTCTTAGTTCAGCGCTGCATTGAGAGGCAGAACTGTGGCCACCAAGCACTCCTTGCGATGGGGTGGGGTGGGGGAAGTGGAGCAGCCAGTTGCATTTGGGGCCCTAAGGGTCTACGAAAGGCACCAAAAAGTTTTTAGGGGCTCTGACCTCTTGTTCAGAAGGCAGTCCTCCTCTGGATTGCAGTTGAGAAGGCAAGAGCAATCTTTCACTCACTGTAAATTACCAGTTCTCTACCCCTCACCCCCACTTGCTGTCATTTTGGGGGCAGATCTACGTTTGGCCTGGTGGGGTGGGAGAAATAAGATGAATTGTTCTAATAAAATAGTTGCTGCAGGGAAGAATGGCTACCGAGGAGCTCTGCTTTATAGATGGGAGAGCCCATCTTAAGATGGGCAAGTTGCGTGGGGTATCTCAAAAGACGTGTGGATGGGAACCGTCATCCAGAAGCTGTAGCTCAGGAATGGGGAACCTGTGGTCCTCCAGCCATTACTGGACTTTAACTCCCATCAGCCAGTAGCCAAGGATGATGGGAGTTGGAGTTCCAGCAACTCTTGCTTCCCCAGTTCTGCTTATTTTCAGGTAGGTGAGGGCTTCTCCTTCCGGCCTTCCATGTCTGAAAAGAGCAGCTCCTCTGTGTATAAATGGGCAAGCGTTTTGTGTCTGCGCCTCCATGGTGTGTGGAAACAGGTCCGTGTCTAAGCACCAGAAGGGGGTCTCCCTGCCCTAGCAGAGCATGGAAACTAGGGCACACGGTGGACGTTTGTGGAAAGGCTTCTGCTACCCATCTTCCCCCCCACCTCCCCCCCACCCCTCCAGTCCATCTGGTCAGTCAAGGAAGCAGCCATCCCAACCAGGCAGAAAAAAGCGCTACAGCGACTTACATCAGGAAACCAAGGTAAAAAAAGAAAAAGAAACAGCTGCTTAGAATGGCAACATGTATGTTTTAAAAAACAACAACTTTTTTCTACCCTTTATAGGGAAAATGGGCAGGGGTGGGGAATGAACCCCATTTGGTGTTTAAAGGAAATGGAAGATACTCGTTGTTTTGGCTGAGATGACTTTGGCTGAGATGCACAACGCACAGTCATACATGCAGGGCTGCTCCCTATTTCTCCTTTGAGAAGGTGTGGAAATGTAGGCAGCTCCATGTTTACTTGGGAGGATGAAGAGTGGCCATAGCTCAGTGGTAGACCACACGCTTTACCCGCAGAAGGTGCCAGATACCATCTTTGGCATCTTTCTAGGGAAAGGATCTTGAGCTGGAGATATGGGAAAGACCCCACAGAGAGCAATTCCCTGTCAGAAGGATTCCCAAGTGCTGGGCTACATAGACCAGCAATCTGATTTCAGTACAGTGGTACCTCGGGTTAAGTACTTAATTCGTTCCGGAGGTCCATTCTTAACCTGAAGCATCACTTTAGCTAATGGGCCTCCTGCTGCTGCCGCGCCAGTGGAACACGATTTCTGTTCTCATCCTGAGGTACTTAACCCGAGGTACTATTTCTGGGTTAGCGGAGTCGTAACCTGAAGCGTATGTAACCCGAGGTACCACTGTATAAGACAGTTCCTACACTGGAAGATAGGTGTTCTGTTCTCATCCCGAGGTACTATTTCTGGGTTAGCGGAGTCGTAACCTGAAGCGTATGTAACCTGAGGTACCACTGTATAGGACAGTTCCTACATTGGAAGATGGCACAGCCTGTTAGAACATGAAAAATTTGAAGCATATTTGGATGGATAGGAGGAAATGGTAAAAGGCAGTTGTTGACGAAGCTTCAAGGTGGGCTTGGGGAAACCAGTGGCCCTCCAAATGTTGTTGGACTTCCAACTTGACTCAGCCAGCATGGGCAGTAGTCGGGGATAAAGAGCCGACTGTCGGGCCAAAAGAAAGGGCTATGGGTGAGCAAGACTCATCTAAATCCTGCCAGAGCAGCTTACAGACAGAACACCTTTAGTGAAAGCTATAGAGGGATTCAGTTCTGCAGCCCATTAGCACCGATTCACACAAAGCCCATTTTTCATTGCAGCAGATGGTCATGTGACAAGAGCATAGCAACTAGCACTTAACCTGTTAAGCATTTATTTTTATTGTTGCTCTTGGATCCCACCCGCCCTCTGAGGAGCTGAAGGTGGCATACATACTTCCTCCTCACATTATCCTTACAACAGCCATGTGAGGTAGGTTATGCTGAGAGATAGTGACTGGCTCAAAGTCATCCAGTGAGCTTCATATCTGAGTGGGGATCTGAACGGTCTCCTAGGTGCTGCTCCAACTCTGCCAACGCACCACACTGGGTGTACCATTCCATGGAGTTAAGCAGCTTTTAGTGAAGTTTCCATGCTACTAAAACACCAGTACATGTTTCTTGAGAGGCTGAAGGAGCTTCTGTGTGTAAGAACTTAAAATGCAGAGAAAAATAGCTTTATGAGTCTTTGGTAAGAAGGCAAGGTATCTTTGTTGCTCGTCATTTCCTCCAGAACCAAATCGGCACCACAAAAACAAGAATCACAGACTTAACTCCATCACTTTAAACTGTCCTGCACAGGTGAATCAAAAGCTTTAGTTGATCAGTCTGATGATTTTAAATTTTGCAGTCAGTGAGTTCCCTTTCTGATTTTAAAAAGCAATATTGATTTCACCCTCCGTAACCTTTCTAACACTGCCCAGCCATGAAGCGTTTGCTTAAAATACTTGATGTATAGCATCACTGTGCTTAAAAGACAGTTGAATTAGGCTATGCCCATGGATTTGGTTTTTCAGCTATATTAGAAGTGCTTCATAAACCATTTGGATGAATGGGATCTCTGTAATTGGGGAAACTTTTAGGCTAGATTCCCACCCCCCTTAAAAATCAGAACATAAAAGATTAGCTGATTAATTTTTTTTTAAAGTTCGTTGTAGGGAATTTTTTTTTATCTCCCTCTTTCTCAGGCCCAGCCACCAAAATCTTAAAATAACATGACTGGCCATAACTTTAGCTCTTGAGAAATGGTTTTCAACTTGGGTTGGAAGTAATGCTTGTGGAAACAGGTGCTTTTTAAATTACTTATATGTAAGTCTCTCCCACATATCAGTGTGTGCACACTGCAGTAAGCTAGTTTAAATGGGTAAAAGTTACTTCGTTATGCACTGAATGTGCAATTCCAGCAGTGTGGTCCATTCTGGTTGGCTTCAGTCTGCACTGACAGTATCTGTGCAAAAATAATTATGTGTAAGCCCCCTTGAGCGCTGTTGATGACGATGGAAGGGTAGCACTTTGTACTTCACCATACTACTGCCTTCACTCACTTTATCCTGTAATTCTAACCATTGCCTTTGTAAGAGGCTGATTTTCCCAAATTGCACATGGCAGGAGGGAGAGGTGGGACGCTGCAGGAGACCTCTTGAATTGGGGAAGGGCCACAGCTCAGTGGTAGAGCATCTGCTTTGCATACAAGAAGTCCCACATTCAATCCCAGCCATTTTTAGGTAGCTCTGGGAGAGACCCCCTGCCTGGAGAGATGCTGACAGTCGATGTAGGCAATATTGAGCTAGATGGACTTAGTATAAGGCAGCTTCCTATGTTAGACACACACACACACGTACGTTAATCATAGGGACTTCCTGATCCGTTGTGCTATCTTGGCGGCATCAGTGTTTCAGGCTTTTTCATCCTCAGCTTGCACCCTGCTTAGAGGGCAATCCCTGGGCCAGAAGATGGCTAACAGTGATAAAATGCAATGCAGAATCGAAACAAAGGAGTAAAATTAAAGGAGGCCATATCACTTCATACCCCCAGCAGCTTATAATTCAAAACCCAGTGAAGTAATTGTTGCTCTCTTTCAAAGGGCCAGTAGAAGAGATCTGGCATGTCTCCTTTAAAAGGGGACAGGCTTCAGCAACAACACCCCCCCCCCCATCTGCATACTTTCTCTCTGGTAGATCTTAACAAGTGATGGTGGTGATGGATCATCACAACCTCAACTTCGGTTACGGAAGTGGGGGAAGAGCTGGGCCAATTACATTGCTCCCAAAGCACTTCAGCCAGACCTTCGTGTTCTGCACCAGCACAAAACCTGGTGGTCAGGATTCTGAGGTTCCCAGTGTTAGGGGAGTATGGGAAGTACCCTATTTCAAATCTCGCTTCTGCCATGAACTCTGTTTCTCCCCTTCTCCACACTCAGCCCAGGCAGTTCAGGCATGAAACCCACATCTCTATAGTAGACTGCATGCATCTCCTGTTGAAAGGTTTGGGCGCCTGTTATGAGAAAACGGCCTTCATGATCTAGAGATGCTGGAGAGCTGTTGCCAGACAAATTTGACCAGGTATGGGGAACTTTTGACCCTCCAGATGTTGCTGGACTACAGTCTCATCTCTGGTCAGTGGCCATGTCTGCTTGGGCTGAAGCATCCTTGCAGTTCAGCAGCATCTGGAAGGTCAAAGGCTCCCCACACCCAAACTAGGTAATGCAAGGCTAGATGGGACAGTTACACAGACCTGGTATAAGGCAGCTTCCTCTTATGTGGGGCAAGCTTCAGCTTCTGTCGAGAGAGAAGTGAAGAACACCTGCTAGCAAGAAGTGACCTAAATGATCTTCTCTTCCAACCCCCTGCAGCTGTAGCATCTCTGGCAGGTTCGTCATCCATCCTCAGCTCAAATGCTTCTGGTTGAGAGCCTCCCTCCCCTTTCCATGGTGGTCTGTCTATCATTGTACCGCTCGTCCCATTAAGAAATTTCTCCTAACTTTTAAGCCAAGATATGCTTCCCAGCATATCTAAGCAGTTTGCAAAAATATAAAGTAAAGCATCAACATTCTCAGTAATTAAAAACAGTTGAAAGCAAGTACAGTGGTATCTCAGGTTTTGAACGTAATCCGTTCCAGTAGACCGAGTTCTGAAACGTTCGAAAACCGAAAACTCAACAGCTGACAGCTAGGCCTCAGAATCTTGCACTCAGCGGAAGCTGCGTGGCATGTTCAACTTACGAGGCGTGTTCGAAAACCAAAGCATTTACTTCCGGGTTTGCGGCATTCGTTAACCGAAATGTTCGTCAGCTGAGACATTCAAAAACCGAGGTCCCACTGTACTTAAAAGCATTCAAAATAAGACTAAAACCAACAGGCACTAAAATGTGATAAAAACACATATAACTTCTCCATGTCTGGATAGGCTTGTCTAAACAAGAATGTTTTAAGCAGGAGCCAAAAAGTACTGCAAAGATGCCTGTCTGATGTCAATAGGCAAGGAATTCCAAAGTGTGGGTGCTGCCACACTGAAAGGTGGATTTCTTCCGAGTGTGGAATGGATCTCATGTGGCACCTGTAACAGGGTCACTTCAGCAGACCTAAGCATTCAAGTCCTCAGAGCAACAGAGAAACCAGTCTCTCCCATCCTCATTGTGAAAGCCCTTCAAATATTTTTCCCAATTTCACCAGGCTAAGTACACCAGCTCTCCTCAACTGTTCTTCATAGTTTCCAGGCCCCCTCGCATTCTGGCTTTCCCCCCCTTTTTTCTGGATACCATAGTACTACAGATGCTGCCTGGGCTATTACTGCTTCCGACCCGGATACCACTTCTGCAATCTGAGATTGCATTAAGCTGCTTTGGATTGCACATTGCTGGCTTGTGTTTTTCGCTTTTCGCCTTAGATGCCCCTAGATCCTATTCACATGTATGACTGCCCTTCCAGAGCTCTTTTACCTGATAGATGTGCCACGGATTCTTCATATCTAAATGCAGGTTTTTACATTTTAATCTCTGTTGAGGTCCATCCTGGAGTAAGTTAGCTACGTCCATTAATTTTAATGGGTCTGCTCTGAGTAGGGGTAATGTTGGGTACAACCTAGAGTTCCGTTGGTACTCTTGACAGATTGATTCAGAACTATTCATGATCACTCATTGGGATCCACCTAACAGTAGTATTAGGTGTCATGGAAGACCTTGTGAAATGCGTCACTGAAATCAAGATAAACGACTGTCCTTATCTATAAACCTTAGTAACTCTACCCCCCCCAAAAAGAAAGAAAAAAAAAGATAAGGTTAATTTGGCGCAACTCAGTCTATATAAAGCTTGCCTGGCTCCCAGTAATCCATTCTTTTTTGGTTGCTCACGTACAGACAGTTTAATCTGTTCTAGAATTTTGCCTGTTACTGACGTTGAGTTGATTTTTCTCTAGCTTCCCAGATTTAATTCCCCCCTTTCCTCCCCTTCTGAAGATATATAGGGACAACATTCATTTCTAGTCACCAGACAGCTGTTGTACCCTGAAATAAAATCTTGTTGCAAGCCCCTTCAGCAACCTGGGATAGGATTCCTCTGGCCCTGGAGACCTGAACTCCTTTAAAGGAGTAGTTAGGTGTTTTCTAGCTACCTCCTTAGCAATCCTGAGTTGCAAATCCCTCCTTGCATCGTTAGTTCTGCTTTTCCTGGTCAAACTCGGTTCCCTTTTTGGGAGAAGACCAAAATAGGAATTGAATGGTTCCTCCTTTCTCTGTCAACTCTTAACACTTCTCCACCATCCCTAAGCGGCTGTCATTATCCTCCCTTGTTCTTTTTGCTCCAAACGTGGCCTGATAAGTTCTTTTTGTCGTTCTGAGTGTCCCTTAAAAGTCCCTGCTCATTTAGCTTCCCTGATACCATCCTTACAGCTTTGGACCTCTTTATTGTGCTCCTCCTTAGTTATAAATCCCTCCATTTCCTATATGTATTCTTTAAAAGTCTCAGTTCCTTGGAGGCTTCCCTGTGATGTCTGCAAGTGGTAGAGCATCTGCTTTACATGCAGGAGGTCCCAGGCTCAATCCCTGACGTCTCCAGTTAGTGCCGAGAGAGACCCCTGTCTGAAACCCTGGAGAGCTGCTGCCAGTCATTGCATACAGTGCTTAACTAGATGGACCCAGTGGTCTGGCTCTGTATAAGGCAGCTTGCTAGGTCCCTTACAAGTCTCCTGTTTATCGTGGTTATTGGGAGGGTCTGAGATTGTGGTATCTGCAACATTCTTCCCCGCTAGACCTCACGAAATTTTTTACACCAGCCGCTGATTTTCACAGTGTGTGGTGGAATAGATGCTCAGCGGCTGGACCCAAATCTTTCTTTAGTTTCTTGGACTTTTTCAGGTGGCACTTTAGAAACAGCAAGCACTAATACAACCAAAATTAAAGGGTAGAATAAAATAGCAGCAGTGCAGCAAACAATTGCTGGAGCTGAGTCAAGAATCAAATGGTCTTTGCCTGTAGGGAGTGCCACATTGGAGACGGTGCCTGAGGAGAGTATTCCACAATAGGGGGCCATCACCGAGAAGGCTCTTCCACTGCCCTGTAACATGTGCCTGTTCAAATTCTATCCCATGCAAACATGGAGCTGATCTACTGCACCATGCTTGTGCTTCTTGGCCATCATCTAGTTATAAGCGATTCTGTCTGTATGGGGGACCTCTGGCCTTCCAGATGTTGAACCACATCTCCCATCAGCCCTAGCAAGTGTGGTTGATGGCCAGGGGTTATGGGAGTTGTAGTTCAGCAGCAACTTGAGGACCAGAGGTTCCCCACACCTGACATATTTTTGTGGGTCACAATCTTCAATAGATATATTTACCGTTATCCTGAGCTGTAGGCATCCATGTACAGTGGTACCTCGGGTTAAGTACTTAATTCGTTCTGAAGGTCCGTTCTTAACCTGAAACTGTTCTTAACCTGAAGCACCACTTTAGCTAATGGGGCCTCCTGCTGCTGCCGCGCCTCTGGAGCACGATTTCTGTTGTCATCCTGAAGCAAAGTTCTTAACCCGAGGTACTATTTCTGGGTTAGCAGAGTCTGTAACCTGAAGCGTACGTAACCTGAGGTACCACTGTACAGGATAAGATGCAATTATATTTGGTGAGCACAGAGGGAATGAGATGGAGTAAGTACACTCCATCTTTTTCTTTTGCAGAAAAGAAAAAATAGCCCTGGAGGCCCATGATCTTCCTTCTGCCTGCCTGGAGTTACATGATGTTTCAGCTTCATTGGATAGACCCCAGTTCTCCCTCTTGGTCCTAGAACTTGGGATCATCCAGCAAGGCTGGAATTTTGGAAGATTCAGGAAAGGAGAAAAGGAAGTACTTATTCATGGAGCGTATAGTTGAGCTATGGATTCCATTCCCACAACATGTAGCATTGACCAATTTCAATGGCGTTAAATGTGGATTAAACAAATTCACGGAGAAGACGATCGGTGGCTACCATCTACGATGGCTGTGTCCTCCTTCCACCGTTGGAGGCAGTATGCTTCTGAATACTGGTTGCTTGGAATCACGTGGGGAGAGTTGCTGTGGGGAGAGTTGCTCAGGTCCTGCTTTGGGTCTTCATATGTAGGCATCCGGTTGGCCACTGTAAGAACAGGATGGTATGTTAGGTGGCCTTTGGGCTGATCTATCAGCCATGCTCCTCTTACTTTCTTATGATACAGTTTACTGCAGGCTAGTGGCATTTAGCTGAAGATTCATTTTCATTTAAAACTTTGGAAATGTCAGCCTGCCTCCTCTTCGATCCCTGTGGAGCTCTTCTATTTTCCTGATAGGGTTGCCAGCTGGCCCAAGTAAAATGCTGATGTTTTTTCAACTGGGCTTCTGCTGCCCGGTAACTAATTGGGCTTGACAATTGTGCATCCATCACATTAAACCTACAAATAAACCTAGCTGAAATGCCACTTGCTTAAGAAGCTTTTTGATTTCACCAGTGGTCTCAATAGTTTACTGCACCTCGATGAAGGTGGGAGCTTAGACATGTTATGCCCTAAAGCATAGCATTACAATTAATACTCTCTCCAACCGAAACTTCAAACCCCACCTTCCCTTTACAAACTCCCGAACCAGCAGCATTCCTTGAGAGAGAGAGAAATCTGGATTAGATTTATAACGTCAAGTTGTCCTCCAAAGAGGAAGCTTTACAGCATCTGCACTTGGTGGAGAGAAGTTAGGATTGAGGAGAGTCTTAAAAGATTTGAGGAAAAGCTAGAGAGATCAGGAGGTCTTTAACCACAAATGCTTCTGCAGCCTTTCTGTCTTCAACTGGTAAGTTGAGGAGAGGAAATCAAAAGCAGGTCCCTGCCCCAAGGAGACGACAATCCTAACTCTCAACCGTGGGGCAGATGATGATGATGATGGGAGAGGAGATGGGGAAAACATTGGCAAGGAGAAATGAAGGTGAACAGATTTTCTTAAGTTAGTTTCATCTTGGTGAATGCATCATGAAATAACGTGAATCTCACTGGGCGTGCCACCACTTTCTTTTCAGTTGTTTCTTTAAAGGGGGGAGCAAAGTGAGGAGGAAGAAGTATTCAGCAATAAAAACAGATTTAGGAGTTTCATATTTCAGGTCGAACCAGTCCTCAGTTGCCAGTATTGTAGTATCCACCCTTGGCACCCAACTGAGTGTCTTCCCTTCCCCTAGCAACCCTACACTTGTGAAAACCCTGGGATGTGTCCATTGTAGCACTAGGTTTAAGTCACTTAGTGGTATACTCGTTGCACTGGTATAACTGGTTGTGCACTGGGAAACATGAGTACATTCCGCTAGACCACAGTGCTAACATCTAGACCAGTCATAGCCAAACTTGACCCTCCAGCTGTTTTGGGACCACAATTCCCATCATCGCTGACCACTGGTCCTGTTAGCTAGGGATGCTGGGAGTTGTAGTCCCCAAATAGCTAGAGGGCCACGTTTGGCCATGCCTGGTCTAGACGGTTGCACTATGGATTGCACAACAAGCCTCTGCCAGTACAACTTCTTGTGTTGGATTCCTTTGTTGTGCCAGCTTTAAAACTGCCATCCATAGTGCAAAGGGGTCTTGCATTAGTGGGCAGAGAATGTTGGATGCAGCCCCCTGTAATTTCTGTGGCCAAATAACTTCCTATGTCGCTGCAGGAAATCCATTTTAAGCCTTTGGCAGCTTCTGCCCATCCCAAAGATGGGGAAAATATATTTGGCAGTTGTTTCTCAGTTAATCTTAACAGTAGTGTTCACCTTACTGCCAGTTAGCTCTCTGTGGATCAGGAACAACTCCTTCAGTGCATGCCCTGTGAAATGCATTCCTACGTCTACCCAATCATGCGCTAGTTTGGGGTCATGAATAACTTAACAAAAATACCCTTCCTGATTAACTTATAATTAATTATGCAAAGCAAGTGAGGTGTATGCGGCAATGGTCCCTTGCCATTTTATTTTACTGAAAGCTTTTTTTTAATGTTTACTTCGCTGTTCAGCCAAGCCAACCCCCCCCCCCCCCCTGAGCTGCTTACAAATGCCAGTAATAAGACAGTCTCGGTCCTTAGGCATACAATCTTAAAAGTCACAACAGGAAAGGGAGGAGGAGGAGAAAAGCAACATTGGGCTTTATTCCCCAATTACTGGATTCTTGTAGTGGCCAGCTGGGGTTGAAAGATTTCCACGAGAGGAGGTTTTTGTTCCTAGTGTGAAGAAGAAATACTTTTGTGGCAGCTAGACAGTTGATGGCTGTCCCAGTGAAAGGGGGCTGCCTTGCTTGTGGCAGGACGAGGATGAGGAACCTCCAGACGTTGTTGGACTCCAACTTCTATCATGTCCATCCAGCGCGGCTAACAGGGATGATGGGAGTTGGTAGCCCAGGGACATCTGGAGAACTGTAGCTTCCCCATCACTGCCATAGGACTGCCTCTGCCCATTGCTTGCTTGGGATGGGAGAGGGGCACAGACAATGCTGCAATGTTCCTAGTGTCACGTCCACAATGTAAGGGGCGGCTCCTTGCCAGAATGCCCTTTAAAGGGGGAGTAAGACACAGCCGTGACTTTGTTGTTGTTTAGTCGTGTCCGACTCTTCGTGACCCCATGGACCAGAGCACGCCAGGCACTCCTGTCTTCCACTGCCTCCCGCAGTTTGGTCAAACTCATGCTGGTAGCTTCGAGAACACTGTCCAGCCATCTCGTCCTCTGTCATCCCCTTCTCCTTGCGCCCTCCATCTTTCCCAACATCAGGGTCTTTTCCAGGGAGTCTTCTCTTCTCATGAGGTGGCCAGAGTATTGGCGCCTCAGCTTCAGGATCTGTCCTTCCAGTGAACACTCAGGGCTGATTTCCTTCAGAATGGAGAGGTTTGATCTTCTTGAAGTCCATGGGACTCTCAAGAGTCTCCTCCAGCACCATAATTCAAAAACATCAATTCTTCGGCAACCATCCTTCTTTATGGTCCAGCTCTCACTTCCATACATCACTACTGGGAAAACCATGGCTTTAACTATACAGCTATGACTAGGCCAAGCATTTTGAGAGTAGCCCAATGGAATGGTGCCTCCAGGCTCAGCAGTGGTAGATACCTGTAGGACCACACCACAACTGGTGGCCAATCACATTCATGTTTTGGTTGTGGGCTTCTTGGAAACCTGGCAGGACACTGCCGGGAGGGTTGGGCTGGAAGATCCTTGGTCTGGTTTTAGCAGGGCTCTTGGCGTTAGGCGTTATCATCTTGGACCCAGGAGCATTATGGGTTGTTTTTGGGTTTTTTAAGTATATAGGAAGAAGCCGGGGGATGCCACAAGGATTTCCTTCTCCACAGCGAAGCAAAATAACAACATGAACATCCCACCTTTTTTCCTCCGAGAAGCTCAAGGTGGCATACATGCCTCTCTCCTTGTTATCCTCACAACAACCCTGTGAGGTAGGTTGCGCAGAGAAGGTGCCTGGTCCCAGGGTGCAGCCCAGTGAGCTTCATCATGGCTAAGTGGGGCTTTGAACTCTAGATTCTCAGGTCCTAGTCTTGACACTTCATTAGTGGCATGGTGAAGCTGGTATTGTAGGCAGGCTCTATATGCTTGCCAGCACCCGAAGAGCTAGATGGATCAGTTACCTGACTGATCAGCTTCCTTCTGAACTGACGGTGCCGTGGGTGCCAATACTCTTTCAGAGTGGTAAGAGGCAAGGCCATATTTAGATGGCTCCCAAGTGAGCTACTTCAAGCAGGTTGAAGGTTTGTCTGAGCTTAGGACAGTCTCTCCAGAGTGTCCCGAATTTACCCAGAATGCTTCTTTTTCTCCTCTGTCATAACTCCCTAGCCCTTGGACCCATCTTTCTGAAATCTTGCAGGCTACTTTCCTAGAGGCACCTCTCCCAATACAGTGGTACCTCTGGTTACAGACACTTCAGGTTACAGACTCCGCTAACCCAGAAATATTACCTCAGGTTAAGAACTTTGCTTCAGGATGAGAACAGAAATTGTGTGGTGGCAGTGCAAGGCCCCATTAGCTAAAGTGGTACTTCAGGTTAAGAACAGGTTTCAGGTTAAGAATGGACCTCCGGAATGAATTAAGTACTTAACCCGAGGTACCACTATATATACCTTTTACATAGCAAGATGCATTTCTCACAAAGCCACAAGGAAGAAAATACAGTGGTGCCTCGCAAGACAAAAAGAATCCGTTCCGTGAGTCTCTTCGTCTAGCGGTTTTTTCGTCTTGCGAAGCAAGCGCATTAGCGGATTAGCGCTATTAGCGGTTTAGCGGCTATTAAAGGCTTAGCGGATTAGCTGCTAAAAGGCTATTAGCAGCTTAGTGCCTTAGAAAAAGGGGGTGAGGAGCGAAAAAAAACCCCCAGGAATCGCAAGACATTTTCGTCTTGCGAAGCAAGCCCATAGCAAATTCGTTTTGCGAAGCACCTCCAAAACGGAAAACCCTTTCGTCTAGCGGGTTTTCCGTCTTGCGAGGCATTCGTCTTGCGGGGCACCACTGTAAACTTTTCATGTACTTGCCCCCAAGACTGTGGACCTGTTCGTTTGTTTGCCAGCCCCTGCCCACTCAGGTGGGAGTACTTACTGTGCCTTCACATTTCACCCAATTCCATCAAAAAGGGGGGAGGTTTAAAACTTCTTTTAAAATTACCCCAAAATAGTGAATTGGGGGGAGTCATGATTCACCCCCTGGAATCAGGATTTGGCTGGAAACCCTAAGCTGATTCAGGCATCCTCCAAATAGGTTAGGAGCAATTTGGGCTGTTTTCCAAAGTGCCACATCAGGGTCTGAAAAAGAGTTGGCGCACTTTCCTAATAAGCAGGAGTTTAGAAAGATTAGGAGATCAGGTTATCACTAATTATCTATTATACACCTTAATATGACAGGTTTCATGTGCTAGATTGACAGCCCTTAGTTGCACTGTAAGGGAATATTCAGCTTCCCTTCGCAGAGTAAAATGGCAGAACGAAAATTGTTTTTAAAAGGCCCTTAGTTTACAGCCTCCCTTAAAAGCCTTAATTGATTCATTTTGATGCCTTCTCCTTATAAAACATGTTTTCTGATATTATATAATTTATTCCAGCTTTACTAGTCATGGCAGTAATTCTTGATTTCTCACCACTGGAGCTCCTGTCTAGCATTCACTTATGGTTTTTTTGAGATTTTCACAGGCATTGCTGATAAGGCTTTGAGTTCATCTTCGCAGTCTTAAGGTTCATTCGTTAGAGCATGAGACTCTTAACATCAGGGTCATGGGTTTGAGCCCCATGTTGGGCAAAAGATTCCTGCATTGCAGAGGGTTGGACTAGATGACCCTTGTGTCCCCTTCCAACTCTACAGTTCTGTGATTGGATGACTAGAAAATGTGATCCCCATCAATAAATGAAAGAAAAACAAGAATTGGGATGCTAAATTTTGAGTTTCACTTTCACTTGGCAAATGCAGAATGCCTGACTTAATCCAAACAGAAAACTGACATATGACTGTTTGAAAGAACACCATAGATTTCTTATTAACAATTTATTATTATCAGTAGTAATAATTTGCTAGAATCAATTTAGATTAAACATGTTTTTAACAATTCGAAGTAGTTCCTCGACATTCCTTCCCCACCACTGTCATTTCTCAAAAACTGGAACATCTAAGGGAATTCTGCGGCGATTTATCTCTTGAGCGAGCTGAACTCGATGGGAATTAACTTCCTACTAAAATAACACAGAGGGTTTGCTTTGAAAAACAAGAGATTTTGCTGCATCAATAGAAGAAGATGGGGTGGTGGTGGGATAACACAGGCAAAACGTTCCCAGATGGTTCTGTATAGTATAAGTTGCCCTCAATCTCTGGGAGAAGATAAGAGGAGGAAGATAAACATGTTCCAGAAGGGATGCAGCAGTGAAAAGACAAGGACTCGGTTCTGCTCTTCTGACCACGAGATGCCTCTTATCCATGCCCCTGCTCTGAAACGGTGAACGAGACAGACAGATGTTTTGTGTACAGGTGCATCATACAGCTACACTTGAGGAGCTGGGATGCGCTGTAGGTTTCTGTTGAGTGTACGCTCTTAACCCACAAGGCAGCCCAAAGAAGTGGTGTTTGCGCTGCGGGTTGCTGGAATGGCGGTGGTGGTGAAATCTTAGCTGCATGTGAAACTTGGCAAACTTTCACCACAGGGGAATGATAATCACTAAATTGCAAATCTCTTTGCTCTGGGAGAACTGGACTGGGGCTCTAGCCCACAGGGCCGATTCTCCATAGGCAGGGTGCGACAAGAGTGAATTTCTCCCCCTCCCCCAGGCTATTTTGAACAACACAGTGGTGGCCTTGGCTCAATTTATACACAAAGTGAAGCAAGGGTTTAAAATAAAACTATGGTTTGTAACCCTCACAACCACTATGCCCCTCTGCTGCTCCTAACTGGGGCATTAAGGGGAGGAAATAACCTGGGAGCCTGGCTTCTTGCCATGTTCAAACCTGGGGTTGTGGTTTGTTTCCCTCTAAACCAGGGATGGGAAACCCGTGGCCTTTCAGATCTGTTTGGAGTGCAACTCCCATCATTCCTGACCTTTGGCCATGCTGGCTGGGGCTGATGAGAGCTGTTGTCTAAAACATTGGGGAACGGGAGCCTGGGGTGAGGAGAGCAAAGTTCCCCATCCCTGCTGTAAACAACTCACAAAGAGTAAACCACAATGTGTTATTGGCTTGTGGCTCGTGATTGATTTGGAGGAGATGGACCGCAAGTGCAGGCTTGCATTATCACAATGAGCCAGACCCTGGTTTGTTTCTTCCCCCATTCTGCACAGTTGCCAGCAAAGTGCCTGTGCGCGTCAAACCATAGTTTTGTTTTATTTTATTTTATTTTAAACTTTGTGTTGCATGTGAACTGGCCTGTAACATACTCTGCTGCAAACGCAGCCGTTAGAAAATGTTCAGGTAGGGCTGTGACTAGCCTGCGGCCCTTCAGAAATTGAGGGACTCCAGCTCCCATCAGCCCCAGCCGGCAGGGCCAGTTGTCAGGGGTGATGGGAGTTGTAGTCCAGGAGTAGCCGGAGAGCTTCGGATGAGCTGCCCCGGCCGTGGAGCCACACATGGAGAAGGCCATTAATGGCTACTAAACAATGTCTCTGTTCTACCTCCACTGTCAGAGGCAGCATACTGGGAATCCTAGGTTCGAGCACTGTTGGCACTCAGGTCTTGCTTTCAGTCTTCTCATAGGCATGTGGATAACCACTGTGAGAATGGGAGACTGGACTACATGGGCCTTGGTCTGATCTAGCAGGGCTGTTCTTATGTTAAGGGGACCAGGATAGGATTGCACAGTGAATGCCTTCCAGGTACCGCGAAGGAGACAGAAGAGAGAGCTTGAGCCCTGGAGTAACTGTAGGATCCTGTTCCTTGATACCATCCATCTGGCATCATCTATATCAGGCTTCCTCAACCTCGGCCCTCCAGATGTTTTGAGACTACAATTCCCATCATCCCTGACCACTGGTCTTGCTAGCTAGGGATCATGGGAGTTGTAGGCCAAAAACATCTGGAGGGCCGAGGTTGAGGAAGCCTGATCTATATAGGGGGCAGCTTTTTGCAAGTCCTGCCAAGAGCAGTAAAGGGTACGTTACCACATCTGATAGAAACAAGCGGCAGCCATTAGCTAACCTTTCAAGTTGGTGCATGTGGTACTTTCCAGTTTAGGGTAGGTGGGGTATGGCTTGACCAAAACACAGGTCAAAAGGGAAAGTCTGGTGTGGTTCTCTGCTGTAGCTTTACAGTATCCCTGCCCCGAGGAGCTTACAGTGTAAACAACGGCAACAGCTAAGTAGAAAAATCAAAGGGATGCTATCAAAGTGGGCCTGTGATGATTCAACATTTACAAATAGATTCAGAAATAAATTCTACTGTGTCCTTTGAGGCTAAATATAAAAACATCTATTTGTTGCATTTCTTTCCCATATTTTTCTCTTGAGTTCGAGGCGGTGTAAATAGATCTCCCTTTCCTCATTTGACACCCACAACAACCCTGGGAGGTAGCTTAGGCAGAGAGGCACTGACTGGCCCACAGTCACTCAGTGAGCTTTGTGGCTGAGTGGGGTTTTTTCGAACCCTGGTCTCCCAGGTCCTAGTCCAACACACTAACCACTGTACTACACTGATATTGTGAATTGCAGTCTTGCTCGTGCTGGGGTGTGATGGAATGTTCGGGTACTGATTTTGAAAGCTGAGCTTATTTGAAGCTCTGCGTGCTTGGTCTTTAGTGAGTTCAACAGGTTCAGTACGACGTTTGCCCAAACAGAATCACGGGCAGAATCACAGTTGCCTTATCCCAAGCAAGACCTGTGGTCTGTTTTGCTAAGTATTGCCTACACACTTGGCAGAAGTTGCCCAGGATTTCAGCCCAGTCTGTCCCAGCACTATCTAGAGATGCCAAGGATTGAACCTGGGACCCCGAGGCGTTTTGCAATGCAAGACAGATGCTCTAACCACTGAGCCCTTCTCCCGTCATGGAAGTATGCGTAGTGTTGTATCTGTGGTTCTGTTAGCTAAAGGTGTAGTGTAACGCCTACCTGCAAAAGAAAAAGGTAATTGGCAATAGAATTTGACTTTTCAGCCTTTTTCACAACTGGCCAGCACATTTGATAATCTTTAAACTCCATTTCATATACTTTGCTGGGGGTGGGGGGCATTAGCGGAAAGATAGATGCCTGCTTCTTAGGACTTGGCAAAGGAGGAGGTTGGGACAAAAGTGGTTGTGATCGGATAACAAGTGAATGTGGTTATATGGACTTTGATGTGATGCTCTTGGGGCTTCACTGTTTAATTCAGAGATCAGGAACCAGGGGCTGCTGCAGATACTGGATTTCATCTCCGCCTCATCCCCAGTCACTGGCCTTGATGGATGGGCCTGATGGTCTCGTAGACCATAGCGTCACAAGGACACTGGTTTGGGGATGGCTGTTTTACGATTTTCACGTTCCCCATTTCCAGGTATAGACAGTGCATTGGACCAAGTCGATATGTGTGAAATCTCAGATTCCTGACTATTTCAGGTTGGTTTGCAAGAAAGCAAGTTGCTAGTCCTTGTGACTACCAAGAGTGCCAGGGAGATTTTAAAAGCAAAATGAAGCTTTTTTATTTTATTTGACAACAGAAGCGCTTATAAAAAAAATTGAGGTAGCAAGCATCATCATAAAAAAGAGGGCTTTCCTCCTTCTCTGTCAGATAGGTGGGGGTTCTGTTTCCATGAAGCCGTCTGCTACAGCATGCATTATCAGAAAAAAAATGATGTTGTGTTTCTAGTGTGAGAAATGTTTTACTTGTGTGCAAATTCAATCCACACACTTGTCATTTTAATCAGCTAAACTATTTCAAGGCTTCTTTGATCTCTAAGCCTTATTTTACCACATTGAGATTTCATATCCTAGGAGGAGTGCAAGGGATTGTCTTGTACGTTCAAAGAGTTAAACTTGGGAGGGCAAGGGGAAATCTGATGATTCTTGGGATCGCTTGTTCTAAATTTACCTTATCCCCCCCCCCCCACAACTGCCCTAAGTGATTGCCAAACAAACGAAACGTAACCACTAAAATCAACCCCAACGACAGCAACCTTTTTGACTTGTAAGTTCCTTAACCCTGGGAACCTCAGCTATACACAGAACGGGATTTTACACATGTTGGACAGAAACAAGCGGATCAAGCCACGACCGGAGAGATTCCAGAACTGTAAAGACGTCTTTGATTTGATCTTGACGTGCGAAGAAAGGGTCTATGATCAAGTAGTAGAAGGTAAGGAGATGAAAGTTGTTTGCTTTAATGGCAAGGACCAGGGATGCCAGGGTTGGGGGAGCTGAATATGGCCCCCGGACTTTCTTATCTGGCCCTTTGGGCACTCTCTGGGCCACAGCCCTCCTGGAATTCTTCTAACATAACTGGAATGTGTCCTTGAACTGTTCATCCCTCTAGCTTGCCTGAATAGAGATAGAGAGGGGTGTTTGTGTGTTTTACCTCTGGCCCCTGGAATGCTCCTTGAAAGGGAAGGTGGCCCCCGAGCTAAAGGACATTCACCACCGCTCCTTAGCTGTTGGCGTATTGGACTAGGCCGCAAAGATTTTGGTTCAAAATGCTGCTCACTTCTCAAGCTTGCGCTGTGACCTGCAATCAGTCGCTCTTTTTCTTTCTGGCCCACTTTGCAGGGGTTGTCGTGAAGATTTGCTGGAGGGCAAATTTTTCACAGAGGCTGGGTGGCCATCTGTACTCGTGTTGCAGAACGTCCATCAATCAGGGGGTTGGTCTCATCTACCTTTCAAGACCTTTCCAACTCCAAGCCTCTTTATGATTCCAGACAGGGTTGAGAGTGGGCAGTGAAGACTGCCTACCATTCCCCTGAGCTCTCTGAAGAAGGGATGGCACAAAAATATGATGGAAACCATCTGGGCTCAGACTCAGACGGGGTTGTGTGTTCTGTGGTTCAGCATAGGTTTCGGAGAGAGAATTCTTCCTGGGAACTACAGACCTAGGAAGCACCTTCCCCCCCCCCAAACACGGTTCTGCAGTGGGACCAACGGAATGCAAATCCAATTAGGTTTCTGCAGTGACGCTGCATTCCTGTTAGTGCAGCATTTATTCTGCTCTGCTATCCTGCTGTTCCTCCAAAGAGGCCTGGGAATCTATGCATTGGATTATTTCTGCTTCACCCTTGCATCAGCCTGGGCTTAGGCATGAGAGCAGATTATTGGCCAGCTCTTGACTCATTGACTTTTGTGGCTGAGCAAGGATGTGGAGGTAGGCTTCCTTGGTCCAGCAGTCTTATTTGCTGGGTGAAGTCCCAATGGCGGCTTGCATATCCCCAAAACAGGAGACAGGAGACAGCACAGGTTTGCGTCCGGTCTCCATTGATGAGCGGCTTCAAGGGCCCCTCCTCTCCCTTTACAAACCACGCATGGGACAGGCTGCTCTTCAGATAGAGGACTGCCCTCTGGAAAGTAGGCCATGTGGCCATCTTAGGTCTGGGCCTTCCTCACAATGGAATGGGCCCATTATTGTCCCTGCACATTCGTTTGCCCTCTCCCTGAGTGCATCAGAAGGGCCTCACTGGGTCCAAAGGTCTGTCTAGTTCCGCCTTCTTATATCCCACAGTGGCCAGTGAGATGGCTGCAGGAAGGCAATTGCCCTCCCTCCCTTTCACTCATAAGAAGTGCCATGCAGGTGATTGGCATTTGGAGGCACAGTGCAGAGGGGGAGAACGTGCCCACAGTGACTGGTAGGCCACCCAGCACTGCCCATACAAAGAGAGAGGCCAGCAGGCAGCCATCGCAAGGGGGAGGAGAAAAGGATGGCCTTGTCCGAATCACAAGCAGGAAAAGACACTGTTGCACTTGCGGGCTTCCCATAGAACAGTGTTTCTCAAACTTGGGTCTCCAGCTGGTTGCTGGATTACAACTCCCATCATCCTTGGCTAGCAGGACCAGTGGTTGGGAATGAACCCCTTCTAGGTTATGGTAAGGCAGGTCCGTAAGCAGCAGCATGGCATCGGACTTGCTGTTAAATGTGGCTCTTCCTCGCTTTTTAAATTTAAGCTAGGCATTTACACAACCCCCGTGCAGCAACTCTGCCTAAGCCTTAAAAACAAAAAAACCCAGCCTGCTTGGTGGTGTTGGCAGATCTGCCGCTCATCGTCTCTCCGGCTCCCTGGCTTTGCCTCGCCCCCCCGCTAGGATGTGGCAGATCTTCTTCAAATTTAGGAAGCAGCCGAGCGGACACTGTGGTGTCTCATAAATAAAAAATGCCCGGGGGCAAGGTGGGTTCCTCACCGGCCAGACTCCGCTCCAGGACTGTCCACTCAGTTGCCGCAGAGCTCAGAGTGCATTACAGGGAGCCGTCTTGGAGCCTTCGCCGGTTTCCTTAATGAGTCGCCGTGCCGAGAGATGAATGAAATCTTCACTCTTTGCTTCGGGGGGAGCTGTCCTCCTTGAGACAGAGGGTTCATTTTGCAGCAGTTGGGGAAGGCGAAGGCCGTCTGCTTGCTAATTTCCACCTTCTTTACCCTCTTCCCTCTCTCTTCTGAATGCAATTCTTCACATAAGTGGCACAGGAGAGAGCCCGAATCCCTGCTGGCAGTCCCCGCTATGAACAGATGATGAGATTTTAAAGCTGGACTGACTACCTCGCTTTGCTTTGCTTGGCCTGATCTGCAGGAAACACTGTTCAGGGAGGGGGAGGGGGGCGGTGGACCAGTTTCTGAGCTTTACATTTGCAGGTCAGAATCTTGAGGCTCCTTAACGCTGCCTGGGAAACCGTGTCTTTTTGGCTGGATCCATGTACGTGCCAGCATTGTCTGCACACCGGTCTTAAAAATAAGCAAATCTCCTGTCCTGCTGTGGGTTCCGTTGGCGGAACAAGAGAAAATGCAGTTATATTAAGAGAGATGCAGTAGAACATAAACCTAGGCCCACATTCCCTTCTCAGTGCCCTTCTGGGGGCTGCATGCAAGTGATAGGCAAGGCTTGAGACAAACGTGGGCCGAGCAATGAATGTCAGTGTGTTACCTCTTTAAAAAAATAGTGGGCTGGTTTCTACGCTCGCTCTTCTCTATTTACCTGGATGAGTAAGAGGTGTTCAGCGCAAATCAAGGACACCTTCCAGCCAGGCAGAAGCACTCCAGGAGAGTTTGGAGCAGGGTGTTGCTTGGGGCCCAAGGGCCAGAGTTTATAGAGGGCCACATTTGGTTTTTCCCAATCCTTGCATTAAAAAGAACCAGCCAAGTGGCCACCAGATTAGAAGCCTCAAAACTGGGATTCCACCAATGTCCATGCTGCTGTCAGACCCAACGCAAGGAGTGTTTTTTCAAAGAGCCTGGGGAAAGCGGCCTTAGCTCAGTGGCAGAGGCCCTACTTTGTCCAGGGTTCAGACTCCCAACGCCTCCTGTTTAAAATAGTTTGGGCAGCAAGCCGTGGGAAAGAGCTTGCCTGCATTCGTGGAGAGCCACTGGCAATAGAGTTCCTAGACAGGCAGATTGCGGACTTGTCTAAGGCCACTTCCCGTGCTCAAGAGGCTTTGCATTATTTTAATTCCAGTCACCCAAGACATGCAAATGTTGCTCCTTTGCTTCCCCTGATGTCTCCTTCGCCAACCTCGCACCCCCCAGACGTTGTTGGACCCCCCAACTCCCCATCAGCCCTGACGGTCGGCCAGCACCGGCTGGGGCTGATAGGAATACAACTCCCAATAACATCCAGAGGAGTCATGAGTTGCCTACTGCCAGTTTGAAGGCTTGATTTTGACCTGCACCCAAAACCACTTTTCTTTGTTTTTGCCCCTCAGACTTAAATTCTAGAGAACAGGAGACATGCCAGCCTGTACATGTGATCAACGTGGACATTCAGGATAATCACGAAGAGGCAACGCTGGGAGCTTTCCTTATCTGCGAACTATGTCAATGTGTAAGTATTTTTATTTTAACCTTTTTAATCCCAATTTCCTCTTTGGGGTACCAGAGGATGCCTTTCCCCTGTGGTGATTTTGAATCCCTGCTAAGCCCTTCTGCTCCTAATAAATCTCTGTGAAGCTCACAGGCAGGGGGTGAAAGCGAAACGCTTCCCCTCCTTGCTGCTCAGAGGTACACTGCCCCTGAACATGGCTGTTCCATTCCTCGCTATCCATAAAGACACCCACCTGGACCAGCAGCCTTGCAGCAGCCGGCCCTATCCCTCCAGGACAGTGGCCTTCTGCTGGTGAGTTAGGAACCACCAGTGGACCGCTGACGTGATCCAAGGCAGGCTGCAACGGGAGCACTTCTACCATGCAAATGCTGAAGCAATGGGCCCCCCAATGCATTTGTGCCGGCTCTGGAAAGGTTGAAGGTCTCTGCTCCAGCGTGATCTGAAGCCAGAGGCTACACCTCCCTCCCATTCATCCCCAGCATCTGCTTGGGAAGTTCAGATCGCACAGCCAGTTCTTACCTTTGGCAGCCATGTTTGTGTGTGAGAAAGAGCTCTATCTCGGCACATGTGCACAAAATCATAAGGCAAGCTGCCTTCCTTCCTGGGCAACTTTCCGAGGGTCGCTTGCCAGGGGCGGCCGCAGCCAGATAATAATAATAATAATAGTAATAATAATAATAATAATAATAATAATAATAATTTATTATTTATACCCTGCCCATCTGGCTGGGTTTCCCCAGCCACTCTGGGCGGCTTCCAACAGAATATTAAAATACAATAACCTATTAAACATTAAAAACTTCCCTAAACAATGCTGCCTTCAGATGTCTTCTAAAAGTCTGGTAGTCATTTTTCTCTTTGACATCTGCTGGGAGGGCGTGTTCCACAGGGTGGATGCCACTACCGAGAAGGCCCTCTGCCTGGTTCCCTGTAACTTGGCTTCTCGCAGCAAGGGAACCGCCAGAAGGCCCTCTGATCTGGACCTCAGT
Organism: Podarcis tiliguerta; assembly: GCF_965153285.1. Classification (NCBI taxonomy): domain Eukaryota; kingdom Metazoa; phylum Chordata; class Lepidosauria; order Squamata; family Lacertidae; genus Podarcis; species Podarcis tiliguerta. The sequence continues at coordinate 18,787,720 of NC_139541.1, read as the reverse complement.
GTCCGGGCTGAACGATGGGGGTGGAGATGCTCCTTCAGGTATACTGGACCAAGCCAGAGGGTGAAAGCAGCTGGAACACCAAAGGAGCGCCTCTCGCCTCTCTATCCTCTGCCCTAGCATGCAAGAGGCATTGTCAAAGGCACTTTCTATCCAGGCCAAAACACTCAAGGAAGGGTGCTGAGCAGAGCCACCAGGAAGGGTGCCCAGGAGAGAGGCAGCTTGAAGGGCTGTGTTTGGCCCCCAGTTCCCCACCCCTGCTGTAGAATCTAGGAGGCAAGCATTGAAGTCCCCTCCCTCCACCGCCCCTTGGCCATTGACCCACTATGCTCCATTCCAGGGTGTTGCTTGCTCTGTGCGCAATTTGAGTGAAGGGCATTGTATTTGCAGCCAGGGTGGCTTTTTACCTGCCCAGCCTGCCATTGTGAGCATATAGGGAAGTAAGGCAAAACCCTGAACCTTGAACGGAGCTGCTTCAAAGAGAAGAAAAGAAACCAGCTCACTTCTGTGGTGGGTTGTTTTTTTTTTATAAAGTGGGTCAGCCAGCCCAGGGCAGACTTGGGAATAGAACTCTCCTCTCCACGGGGTCCCACTCCTGCAGAAACTAGGCCACTCTGCCTGCATCTGAATGGAGCATCAAGGAAAATGAAAGAAAGGCTTGAGCTCCTTCTCCGCTTGTCAAGTCTGGAGGCACTTTGTTTAGGCCAAATGGGGAAAGGCTGCTTTCACTCCCGGTGGCGTGTGATTTGCGTGTGTGTGTTTCAAAGCAGGTCCAGAGGCTGTTAGAATATATAAAAAGTCAGAGTGGTTTAGAGCCATGCTCTTCAACCTGGAAACCTGGTCATTCCAGATGTTTCAGAACTTCCATCACCCCAGTCTGCTTAACCAGTGTTGTTGCCCACGGTTGAAGAACGCTGGCTTGGGAGACAGTCCTTTGGTCTGCTCCTTTCACAAAGCTTATGCGGCTTTCTTAGGCATGGGGTTAGCCGACGCAGCGCCTTCCACGTGTTTTGCAATGCAGTTCCCATACATAACTCCCAACTTTTGGCTCTGCTGGCCGGGGCTGATGGGAGATCATGGAATCGTAAGAGTTGCAAGGTGCTGCCAAGAGTTATCTAGTCCAACTCCCTGCAATGCAGGAATCTCAGCTAGAGCATTCATGGCAGATGACCATCCAGTCTCTCCATAAACATCTGAAGGGCACCATGTTGACTATCCCAGGCTTAGAGCAGGGGTGGGAGTCTTGGGGCCTTCCAGTTGTTCCCATAACTGCATCCTGACCATTGGCTGGGGTTGGCCCCAAGCCCAACAACACCTGGAGCATCATCAAGTTCTCCATCCCTGTTCCTTATTAGATCCAGGGTGGGGAGCCTTTGGCCTTCCAGGTGTCGCTGAACTACAACTCCCATCAGCCTCATCCACCATGGCCATTGGCCCAGGACAGTGGGCATTTTAGTTCAGCAACACCTGGAGGGCCAAAGGTTTCCCCACACCTGTTTGAGATGATAGCGCGTGGTCTTCTTGTAGCAGACATCATTTCAGAAGAGGTGTCTGCCCTCCTGGTGCACAGGAAAAGTGCTTCTTTTAAGGCGGGTGGCGACGGGACTCCTCTTCTTCAATGGGTGCTTTCCATTGGGTTTTTTTTTGTTTGCACTTCTCTTTTTTTGTAAGAGAACAGAGCAGCACAACCCTCCTTTCAAAATAAATACTTGAGCCCTAACCCTTCCTCTCTTGCCTGTTTGCTTCCAGATACAGCATACGGAAGACATGGAAAATGAAATAGACGAGCTGTTACAAGAATTTGAAGAGAAAAGCGGAAGGACTTTTCTGCACACGGTCTGCTTTTATTAAAAGCACCCCCGCCTCTTCCTCTTAGGCCTTACTTGCGGACGAAAGAAGCATGTGCTAGTTCTGAATCTACTGGACTGTTTTCTCCCTTCCTCTCGGAGAAGTCGACTTAACAACCTCTTTCATTGTTGCTGTTTAATTTCTCTCCCCAACCCAACCTGCGCGTGTGTTCGTTTTTTGTTATTTTTTAAATTGTTTGTGGGATGTTTCCACGCAGAAACACAAACGAACTTTGTGTGTAAAATGAAAGAAATTCTTTACATGAAACGCTGCTTTATTTAAGAGATGTTTTTTTAACGAAAAAGAAATCAAGGTTTTGTTTAACTCTGCCCCTATCTCCTGTCTTCCCGCCTCCCTCTCTTGGATGCCCTTCTTTAATTGTTATAAGTAGGGTTTTAATTATAAAGAGAATATATGCAGATGATATCATTTATATTTTCCACCGTAAATATCTTATTTCAGTTGTTGGGCGTTGGGGGCGGGGCGGCAGCGAAGGGGAGATGCTTTTCTTTTAATGCAACAGAACTGAACGGCTGGGATATGCAAAGGTATGAATGGGACAATTAATATCTGTATAATATTAGGAATGAAAATTGGAAGTGTCCAATAAATACAAACTGCGCCATTTCTGTCCTGTTCCTTGTGTTCATATAGAGATGTCTAATATATCTTCCTATATATGTAAACATGAAGGTTATCGTCGCACAGCCACTGTCGGAGGAATTTTAGTGCCACATCGCAATCCTGGAAATGCATGAAGCTGGGGTGCGGTAGGGGAGCAAGACTGAAGACAGGTTGCACAAGAGCGACCACAGCATGAGAGTGTGATGAGGGAGAAACTGATGGGGAAACTGGTGGTTTTAAACAATGGCAGGTGTTTGAGAAAAGTACCTTCATAAAGTGGAGTGTTTGAGGATTCCGCATCCTGTATCGTCACACGAGGCAATGAGGAATGGAAGAGGCAGAAGTTTGAGTACAGTGAGAAGGGAGTTACACTGTGAGGAAGACAGGTGGCTGTTTTAAACAACAGCAGGGACAGAGGGAAATGGAAAATGTGGCAATTTTCAACAATGGCAGAGGTTTGAGTAAAAAGTACGCAGGGGTTGACCCAAGGAGGGGACGTGACAGTTTAAAACAAGGCTTGAGTACAGTGAGAAGGAAACCGAAATATGTCCTGTTTTAGCTTTTTGGTGTTAGCTTTTGTGTTGTACCCATCTCTGCTTTTTCTCCTTGTTAAAACGAGTTGATTCAAAACGAATCCCTCAATGTTTCTCCAACTCCTGCTTTTCTCAAACTTACCTAGTTTGAATACAGCCAGAATGGAGCTACACTGAAAGGAAAGAATCTGGCTGCTTTAAACACCATTTAGTGTTTGACTAAAACTCATTTGTTTGCCCCGGGTTTGCAGCCTTTGGAATTACCATTATGCTTAATTCACCGTGAATTCTGCCACCCAAAGGTACCTTATCAAGATCCGTTCTGACCTTGGGACATTTCAAGATCGGGAATCCTTCCAACAGCAACAAATACCTTTCAAGATAAATTTTGAGAGTGGCAGGCATGAGCATAAAGTGATGAGCTGTCCTAATTTGTTACAAGAACATGGCAACACTCCACAAACTTAATGGATTATGCTGTGTGTAGCGGGGGAAGGGAATCTTACAATGGGCCAGATAGATAGATAGATAGATAGATAGATACATGGCACTTGGAAACTTTATACAGTGGTACCTCAGGTTAAGTACTTAATTGGTTCCGGAAGTCTGTACTTAACCTGAAGCGTTCTTAACCTGAAGCGGACTTTCCCATTGAAAGTAATGGAAAGTGGATTGATCTGCTCCAGATGATGAAAAAAAACCCCTTAAACAGCAATTTAACACAAATTTTACTGTTTCACGAGACCATTAATCCATAAAATGAAGGCAATAATCAATGTGCTGTACTATAAAATAAATAAGACAGTATTTTAGATGAAAAAAATTAAAATTTATTTCTAAACTCACTGTTTGGAGGGGGCTCGGGGTCCTCTTCCACAATTACAATCGGCTTGGCTCCTGGCATTCATGGAGGCCTCAGAGAGCTCATGTGGCTGGAGCCCAGTTGCAGAGCCTCTGCAGCCACCGCGGATGTCGGGGCTTGGCTCCTGGCATTCGTGGAGTTGCTCTAGGCACTGCAAATGCCAGGGCTTGGCTCCCAGCATCCGCAGAGCCGCTCTAGGCACCGCGGATGTTGGGGCTTGGTTCCCTGCATTCGGGGAGACCTCCAAGAGCTCTGTAGGCCCCGCCGATGTCTGGGTTTGCCTCCAGGCAGCAGCGAGGCCTCCAAGAACTTGGACAACTTACTTCCAGGTTACAATCGTTCGTAACTTGAAAAAACGTAAGTTGAAGCGTTCGTAATCCGAGGTACCACTGTCGTAGTTTGTATGGTACACATGCCAGAATTTTCAGCCTGGGTTTCTGAAGGGACACAAGTTGCCAATGATAAGAACAACAATTAATAAATACCGGGCATTTGCAGAGCCCCTCACTTATATTAACTTGTTGCCACTTTACAACAACCTTGTAAGGTAGGCTGGCTGAGAGCAGGCTGAGCTTAGTGGAGCAATGCCCTGTTCTCTGCACTGAACCAGCCTCCACTGGGTGATGGGAAAGTCCTGTGCTTGTTAAGTTCCATTGAGAGATTCTGCTAGGGTAAAGAGCACAGGACTTGATGAGCAGATAACCTCTCCTAGGGGTTGGGGGAGAAATTTGGTTGGGTTCGCATTTTCATGTGGAACGAGTCCCTGAAACAAGAGGACAAAAACGGAACCGCAGTTCAAAGGGTGTGCTTCTCCTAAGGTTGCGGGTGCAGTTCTCCAACCAAACAATGTCTTCAAAGAACATCTGTTCATGCATAAAGTAGTGAAAATAGGGCATATATCGGGAGAAAATTGCACGCAAATGCTGGTGGATTCCCACCAGGACATTTGGTTTAAAACTGAACCTAAGTTTGGAAACAATGGAAAAGGAGAGAAAATGAAACTGACAGATTTGACCCATCTTTAGCCTGACCCGGTATTGGACAATTTCTTGGGCTCCTGAATTAAGAGAAATAGAAAAGGTACTATTTAAATATATATGTATACAGGCTGAAGAATAGGGGAGTGTGGTCTGAGCCGAGTCTTGATTCTCTGGATCCAGTTTTTGAGAGTGTTGTGTTTTTTTTTTTTTAATAAATAATTTTTATTCACTTTCCAATAAACATTTTTTCCAAATTTAACATTTGTTTTGACATAAACATCTTTTTTGACTTCCATCAGCCTATCTGAGAATTCTCCATACTCTCACTACGTCTCACATTTCTTACATTTATATTGCACATTATATCTCTTAATCTTAACCTTTCTTTTTAAACAACATTTCTATCAGTCTTTTTCACAAAGCCTCCTGAAAGCCAACAAGCGTTAGTTGCTCCTCACATTCAGTTTTGATATATTCTGTAAATTTACTCCAGTCCTCGGAAAATCTCTGATCACGCTGGTTCCTTATTTTTCCAGTCAATTTGTCCATCTCTGCATACTCCATCAATTTCATTCTCCATTCTTCCTTGGTCGGCATTTCTTCCTGCTTCCATTTCTGGGCCATCAAAATTCTTGCTGCTGTCACTGCATATCTAAACAGTTTCACATCTTTCTTACTAATTTCATTCCCTACTATCCCAAGTAGAAATGCTTCTGGTTTCTTGATAAATGTATATTTCAACATTTTCTTCATCTCATTATAAATCATTTCCCAAAAGCATTTCACTTTTTTACATTCCCACCACATGTGGTAAAATGTTCCCTCTTTTTCTTTACATTTCCAACATTTGTTACAGATTTTATACATCTTACCAAGTTTCACTGGTGTTACGTACCATCTATACATCATTTTCATTACGTTTTCTTTTATTGTAGTACATGCAGTGAATTTCATTCCCTCCTCCCACAATTTTTTCCATTGATCGAACTGAATATTATATCCGAAATCTTTGGCCCACTGGATCATAACCGATTTCACTTCCTCATCTTTCGTATGCCACTCAAGCAATAATTTATACATTTTTGACAGAACTTTAACATCATTATTCAAAATTTCCTGCTGAAACCTCGATTGCTTTTCTTGGAAACCTCTTTCCCACAATGTCTTTTTAAACATCGCATTTATCTGGTGGCAATGCAGCCAATCATATACATTTTCCTTAACTTCTTCATATGGTTTTAGTTTCCATTTATTACCTTCTTTCACCATCAAATTCTCATATGTAATCCAATTCCCTGACATATTGACCTTTCTTACACTCATAATTTCCAATGGTGATAACCAGTATGGTGTTTTGAATTCTAAAAGGTTTTTATACCTATTCCAAACCTCATTCAGCGGTCCTCTAAAGATGTGGTTTTCAAAACCTCTATGCACTCTATTCTTTTCACACCATAAGTATGCGTGCCACCCGAATCTATTGTCATACCCTTCTAGATCCAACAATTGTGTGTTTTCTAATTTTATCCATTCCTTTATCCAGCAAAGACACGAAGCTTCATAGTACAGCTTTAAGTCTGGCAGGGCAAAGCCTCCTCTTTCTTTCACATCTGTCAGTATCTTAAATTTTATTCTTGGCCGCTTGCCCTGCCATATATATCTTGATATTGTTCTTTGCCATTCCTTAAATACTGTCACACCCCTAATTATTGGAATTGTCTGAAACAAAAACAACAGTTTCGGTAGCACGCTCATCTTTATCGTTGCGAGAGTGTTGTGTTTTTTAACTCTCCAATTTACACACCGAATCCTGGCTCTGAATGATTCCTGTTGCCAGCTAGTGATATATTTCTGCTTCTAATGACTGAGCATCCTTGATCTCCGCTGTTCTTTCCTAATTTGGGCTCTGGACCAGTGGCTTTTGGCAAGCCTGCTCCAGCTGATCGTCACATGATCTGTGCTCGTAGTTTAAGGACAGGAGGTGGCAGAAAGGGGTTCCCGGCCTACAGCTTACTTCTCTGTGTTTTCCAAGACTTTGACTCACAACAACTCGAAGAGGCTTGACCAAAATTCCTAATAGCTGTTGAGGTTTGTGTTTGTATTTATCTGTAATATTTATTACCCCAACCCGCTTCACCATAGTGACCAAGGGCAGGCTTCAACAATGCGTTATCGAGGTATATAAAAAAACAGATGAAAACATTCTGTGTCATGTCCTTTCCCCTTGGCATACAAGAAACCATCTGGTGCTTCCAACATATTGTAAAGACTTATCTTTTTGTCCAGGCTTTCCTTGACCCATAGGACTGGACACTGATTTATGTGAGTGAGCCCCTTGACTCTCCAGTTTTCTTTCCTGTTTTATTGTTTTTTAGGCTATATATTTTTGTTGTTGTTGTTGTTGAAATGGATCTTGCTTTTCTATTGCATGTAGCCTACACCACTTGGAGATTTTAAAATATATTAGGTGGTTTAAAAAATGCTTTTAAACAAAACAAAGAAGGCCGATGTAATCGTCGAAACGGGACATGGGTGGTGCTGTGGGTCAAACCACAGAGCCTAGGACTTGCCGAACAGAAGGTTGGCGGTTCGAATCCCCACGACGGAGTGAGCTCCCATTGCTCGGTCCCTGCTCCTGCCAACCTAGCAGTTCGAAAGCAGGTCAAAGTGCAAGTAGATAAATAGGTCTCTGGCGGGAAAGTAAATGGCGTTTCCGTGCCCTGCTCTGGTTCGCCAGAAGCGGCTTAGTTTAGTCATGCTGGCCACATGACCCAGAAGCTGTACGCCGGCTCCCTCGGGCCAATAAAGCAAGATGAGCGCCGCAACCCCAGAGTCAGTCACGACTGGACCTAATGGTCAGGGGTCCCCTTTACCTTTAATCGTTGAAACAAATAAAACGGTTCAAAATGGAACAGAACAATTTGAGTTTTCTTCCACTAGGTGCACAGCCTTTGGAAGCAATGCGCCTAAATTAGTCCTGTCCATTAATTTTGATGACTCAACTCTTGAGTAGGATTGACGTTTTTTATTATTAGTTATTAAAATTTTATACCGCTTTATACTCGTGGGTCTCTGGGCGGTAACAACATAAAAAACATCATAGAAAAACAAAATACATAATCAAAATAACGCAGCCCAATAAATTCAGCAGAAGAGGTGTTTCTCTTTCACACACACACAACCTTAAGTGTCAAAGAGGTGTGTCTTCAGCTCATGGTAGATGCAAGGTGCATCTCTGTGGGTTCCGAGTGCCAGACTCTGGGAGCTGCTGCAGAGAAACCCATATCCTGTGTTCTCAATCCCCAAACCTCTGTGGGTACCAAGAGAACAACCTCTACCAGTCTTAAGAAGGTCAGTACAGATGGAGACAGACTTTCAGATATTTGAGGCCTCTGGCTTGTGTGAGCAACACTCAGAAGAAACCCACTTAAACTGAGTTAGCCATGGTCAGTGGGTCTACTCTGAGTAGGGCTAGCACTGGCAATACACTTAAGCTCTCTAGGGTTGAGCTGGGCCTGCTATGCAGAGACTGCCACCCTATACTGGCATCTTACCTGGGAGTAAGCACCATTAAACACAGCGGGACTTCATTGGCAAATGATCTTGCCCAGGATTGCTGTGTTAGGCTGTAAATCCTAATGATGCTTGACCTGGGATGGCGTAAGGCCCGTGGCAATCCTGGGCACGTAACTCCAAACAAATGTGTGTAAGACTGCACTGTTTTTTTTTTTTAAAAAAGATTTTGAAATTGAAATGAAAAATTTCTCTCTGGGAGGCACCCGCCTGTTTGGCTTCCAATAGTTTTGCTTTTGGAAAACGTGTGTGTGTGTGTTCCTATTTTTCCCTTGAATAATAATTTCATCTCAGGGGAATGTATGTCTTCCAGCCACATCATGGAATTTATTTGTCACCTGAATTAATTTTAATCTCTTTTTTAAGGAGAAGTGGGGGAACCCCAATTGCCTATTACAAAGTACAGTGGTACCTCAGGTTAAGAACTTAATTCACTCCGGTGGTCTGTTCTTAACCTGAAACTGTTCTTAACCTGAAGCACCACTTTAGCTAATGGGGCCTCCCGCTGCCACTGCACCGCCGGAGCACGATTTCTGTTCTCATCCTGAAGCACAAGGTACTATTTATGAGTCTGTAACCTGAAGGGTCTGTAACCCGTGGTACCACTGTATTGCAAAGAGCCCCAAATACAGATGCATCATTAAAATTAAATGTTGTCCTCAAATTAAAGCACAAATAACTCCACGAATGGGGGGGGGGATGGGGATGTCTGTTAACCTTACTGTAGTTTATACGCACAAACAGGCACATGATTTTGCATATGATATGATGCTTATTATGGGGGATAAAATAACTTGGTTCCAGGGATGGATTTGTCGATTTCGCTTCTCTCCATTTCTTCCGACTAAACATTTAAGAGGAACTTTCTGATGCTTTGACAGTGGAACAGACTCCCTTGGAAGGTGGCCGAATCTCCTTTGCTGGAGGTTTTCAGCAGAGGGTGGATGGCCATCGGTCTGGGGTCACTGAGCTGCGATTCATGCATTACTGGGTTTTGGATGACTCAGAGAAGACCCACTGAAATGAATGGGGCCTAAGTGAGTCGCGACTTGCATCTGCTCATTTCAAGGACTAGCGTTCGGTTGCAAGCCAATTTTTGTGTGTGGATCTTTCTTTTTTCCTTTAAAGCCTAAAGGTAAAGGTAAAGGGACCCCTGACCATTAGGTTCAGTCGTGACCGACTCTGGGGTTGCGGCGCTCATCTCGCTTTATTGGCCGAGGGAGCCGGCATACAGCTTCCGGGTCATGTGGCCAGCATGACTAAGCCGCTTCTGGCACACCAGAGCAGCGCACAGAAACGCCGTTTACCTTCCCACTGGAGTGGTACCTATTTATCTACTTGCACTTTGACCTGCTTTCGAACTGCTAGATTGGCAGGAGCAGGGACCGAGCAACGGGAGCTCACCCCGTCGTGGGGATTTGAACCACCGACCTTCTGATCAGCAAGTCCTAGGCCCTGTGGTTTAACCCACAGCGCCTGATGTGCAAATGAAGCAACCTGAACTTAATATTGGATCGGTTGGGGGGGGGGTGATTGAAAGGAACCCAGACCAGCGAGATATGCTCCCATCTCTAGCCTAGCAAGCTCATTTCTAGTGAGCCTGATCTCTGAGAGTACCTAAAGCGTCCAGCAGAGGGCGCCCACGAGAGCAGCAGTTCCTACATCTGGTAATCTCAATTTCTCAGCCTTATGGGGAGAGGTCGCTCAGGTCCCTGCCTAAGGAGCGGAGGTGTGCTTCGTGTCCTTTTGCACTTGGGTCGTAACTTTTGCAATGGAGAGCTCTCCTCTGGGAGGAAGAAAGATACTCTCCACCCATAAACGAGACCCCCTCCCTTCCTCCAACCATCCCCACCCCCCGACTCAAATTTCCTTCTTTTTCTAATTCTGCACCCTTTCACAACAGCAGCAGCACACAAAACCAGCCCTTCCTGATGGTGAAAATCACTTTTGTGGGTGTGTGGAGTGAGCGGGGGGGGGGGTCACTACCGTCCCCAGGTGAGAGGTGTCAGTGAAGATCTGTGTGTGTGAGAGAGAGAGATGAACGGAGCCTCTTTTCCACCGGGGATTTCCAGGGCAAAATAGGAGAGGTGTGATGGCTTTTTCTCCCCCGTTTCTTTTTTTGGTGTGTGCTAATACCAAGCTAGAGATCCTAGGAAAAAAAGGCAGAGCGGAGAGCGAGCGAGCGAGAGAGCAGAGACAAGGATTCCAAATTTGATCAAGCACCATTTTGATTAAAGGAAGGGAGAGTGGGGAAATTTGTGCAGAGAGAGAGAGAGGGAGGGAGGTTAGTAAACACACACAGAGAGAGCACAGGATCTGCAGCGTGGAGGGTTTTTTTCCCCCCTTTCCTCTCTCCCACCCACCCACCCCCCTCCCTCCTTAAGCAACGAGCCTTTAAGATGGAGCGGCGCCACCTCAAATAGGTAAAAAAATCCTTTCTCTATGCAAGCGGGTGGGTGGGAAGGGGAAAGAGAGAGAGAGAGTGCGCGCGAGCAGGGGGAGCAAAAAACCCCAAAAAACCACCTTGCTAATTTCTTAGGATGAAATCGACAAGACCCAGTTGCAAGCCCCTTCTTGCAAGCGGCGAGAGCACCCCCCAACCCAAAAGGAGGGTGCCACCCACCCTGCCGTCCCACATCTTAAAGTCCCGGGGCGGGGCTGGCTTGGTGCGGTGGGTGGGTGGGTGGGCTGGGGAAAGGAGGGCTACGATTATGATTATGGTTAATTATGATGATGTTGATGATGATTTAAAGAGCCTGATTTTGGGGGTGGGGGGGTGGGAATCGTTCATGCTGACTTTGCAAAAGCATTAGCGTGTTGTTGTCTTTTTTTTTAAAAAAATAATAATTTCTCTCTCTAAAAGAAACCCCCATTTTAAACAAAAATGCATCTAACTTAGATGGTGCAGGAGGTGTTTATTCCAGCTTCAATGTCACCAAGAGAGAGAGAGAGAGGGAAGGAGGGAGGGAAAAGGGGGTGGGTGGAGAAAGAGAAGCTGCCAAAATCCATCCTCAGGTCACGTTTTGTGGGGTTTTTCATTCCTCCTCTCCATCCCACCCCCCCGGGAGGAAAAAACACAGCAGCAGATCCGGGCAGGCAGCAGAGCCTGGGGTCTCTCTCTCTCTCTGTGTGTGTGTGTGCGCGCGCTCTCTCTCTCGCGTGTGCGCGTGCATTTCCTCCCCATCGATGGGTCTCCTCCCCAGCAAATGGAACAAGACCAGGCGACTATCTTTTTAAAAGACTCCAACATGACGCCACCCCGTGCCCACCAACATCTCATATTGCCAGCCGCCTTCTTCCATTTTCCCCCCTGCTAAGGGGGGGGGGAGTGGAGGAGAGAGAGAGAGAGAGAGAAAAGAGAGCAGAAAGGGGAAGCAATTTTTAACAGCCTTCCCTCTCTCCCAGTCTTCTTTGCACCAATTGCTCACCCATACCTTCCCCCCTCCAAAAAAAAAGGATGGATCCTTATTTTGAGCAGAGGATGCCGTGAAGCTCCAGAGTGTCATCTGATGGCCCCAGAAGCAGAATCTACTCTTTATCATTCCTTTCCACCTCCCTCCTCTCTTTCTCTCTGCATGTTGGGTATTTTTTTTTTTTCATTTCTTACTTGGTTTCGTGTTTTGCTTTTCTTAAAAAAAAATCAAAACCCCCACAAATTATTATTTTTTGGGGCTGGATCAATTCCTCTGCCTGGTGTTGGCTGTGCACCGCTGTGATGTGGTCGACCTTTCGCTTGGACGGCTTGAGTGGATCGCATGATTTGCCCTAGGAATCTTTCTCTTCTGCCTACCTGCCGATCACTTCTATCTATCGATATATGTTGGACTAATCCGAGGAAGAAGAAGAAGAGGAGGAGGAGGAGAGCGGGGTGGAAAGCGAAAGACCCAAACAGACCAACAAACCGGCCAGAAGGTTCAGCTTGGATAAGAAAATAGAGGAGTGCATTTGTGTATGCTTGGAAATTGGGGGGGCCAGGAGCCTGCCCCCCCTTCAGGACTGCAGATCGGTTTGAAGACCTTGTACCTGACCATCTCTGACCTCTATAGGAAAAACTGGCACCCCTTTCTCTCCTTTTTCATTCTGGGCAAGGGGGTGGGGGGTGGGCTGGGGGGTAGTGACACAGCGGCTGTCCATTTCCAGTTGATGTCCATGAATACAAACACCATGATATTTATGATCTTGGGGGCCTCAATTGTTATGGTAAGGAGACACTTCGATTTCCTCTTATTTCCTTCTCTCTCTCTCGTCTTCCCCTTCCCCAAATTCTTAGGTGCGGTTGTGGAACGTCAGATCTGTGTGCCCCATTTCAATGTATGTGTGTGTATGTGCCATATATAATTCTGAGGGCAAGTCGTTCTTTCATAGGCCTGGGTTTCCTTTAATATATATTAGCAATCAAACACGAGAGACTGTTTTATTCCAACACTTCTAGCCTTATGGGGTTGTGTGATTATGATTATTATTATTATTGAAACAGGCAATTGCGTGCTTGATGGATATGAACGCACTTTTGGACCGATTTCACAATTATATCTTACCGCATTTGAGAGGGGAAGACAGAGTCTGTCACTGCAACTGTGGAAGGTAAGGCCAGCGGCCAGCGGCCATGCACCATCCCATCCCATTTTGGGGGGGGGGGAGTTTGTACACTGCATTTCTCACCTCCCATTGGGAGTGCAGGGGTGGGGGTGAGAAAGAGAGAGGCTGAGAGAAATGTGGCCACGCAGAACAAGGAAGGATGAGGGATGTACTGTTTGGGTATTTTGCCAAATTCCAGGGAATTCGTTGCCTTGGAAAGTGGATGTCATCAGGGATCTCTTGAATGTTTCAAACGGTTACAGGAATCACCCTTAGCCATTCTGCCGTACGCTCCCTTGTAGTTATTCCTCACGACAACCCTGTGAGGTAGGTCGCGATGGCAGTGCCTGTACTGCAGTCTGGAAAGGGCAGTGTTGTTGGGGACCTTACCTGGCGAGTTTACATCAGGTGAGATTCAGCTGCTAGGGTGCCCATTGCTGAGTTTCTCATCATTTAACCTATCCACCAATGTGCAAATATATACGTTCTGGTATACCTCTGCAAGGTTTGTGGTGATGGCTGGCAGCTTAGACGACTTAAAAAAAACAACAAAACCCACGAGGGGGACATCAAGCAGATTAATTGAGAATAAATCGGCAGCTGTTTACTTTTGAGGAGAAAATGGAACCTGCATTGCCAGCAGCAGTCTACCCTCTAGCGCCGAATTACGGGGGACGGCCAATCAGGGAAGGCTGTCCCCTTTGCGTTTTTTTTTTGCTTCTGAGTTCCCCAGTGACATCTTGACTTCCCGCTCTTGGAAGACAGGACGTAGGGACCCGGTGGATCTTTGATCTGACTCGACAAGCCTGATTTATAAGAGCAGTTGTGGCAGGCGCACAAATGGGGCGGTGGGCGGTGGTGGTGAAAGAGAGGCTGAATTTCCTTTGAAAACACTTGGTGTCCCGTCCCCCCCATAGTTCAAAGACAGTGCCACTTCCTAAGGGTGTTTTGTGGATATCTGAGAAGTTAGAATCGGGAGCTGCTCAGGAATGTACGAGGCAACCTTATCCTGAGTCACACCATTCGTTCAGTACTGTGTACACTGACTGGCAGCATCTCTCCAGGGCTTCAAACAGAGGTTTCTCCCAGCTCTACCTGGGGGGATTTGAACATGGGACCTTTTGTATGCAAGGCCGATGCTCTACCAATGAGCTACAGCCTTTGGCTGTGTTTTATAAGCTCTTGGCATCAGCTGAGCATCTTGGCTCCCAGGCTCTCTCTCTCTCTGCTCCCATTTTGGGGCTTTCCTTTCAAGATCTACAGTTTCCTCACATTTTTAGTGGTGTCTTTCTTTGATGGTGGTGTTGGAGGAGGAACGGACGAGCTTCTGTTTTTAAGAATTCAAATGCAGGCGATGCCCTTTCGGAGCAGAGAGAGGTGAAGTGAAATGGGTTTCAGAGGAGGCCAGAAGCCTCTGTTTCCCATTGCCAAGTGCCGCTAGGTGCCAACTCCCGTCATCTCTAACCATTGGCCCTGCTGGCTAGAGGAGATGAAAGTTGAAGCGCAGCAAGATTCGGAAGGCAAAAGCCTTTGCTCATCAAGGGTATGTTCAACGAGTCTTAGGTTGAAGGAACTAGGTTTGGGGAAGAGTTGAGGGGGACTTGCATACCTAAAGTGTTGATGCATAGGAACACAGGGAAATGGCTTATGAGTCAGATTGATTGGTCTAAGTCATGGATAGGCAAACTAAGGCCCGGGGGCCAGATCCGGCCCAGTTGCCTTCTGAATCTGGCCTACGGACGGTCGAGGAATCAGTGTGTTTTTACATGAGTAGAATGTGTCCTTTTATTTAAAATGCATCTCTGGGTTATTTGTGGAGCATAGGAATTCGTTCATTCCCCCCCCCTAAAAAAAATATATAGTCCGGCCCCCCACAAGGTCTGAGGGACAGCGGACCGGCCCCCTGCTGAAAAAGTTTGCTGACCCCTGTCTAAGTAGCTCAGTATTGTCTGCTCTGATTGGCAGCAGCTCTCCAGGGTTTCAGATGGGAATCCTTACCTGGAGATTCTGGGGGTGAAGCCTGGGGCCAAAGCAGGTCTCTGCCTCAAACCTGCAATCCCTTTCTTTAAAGATAAGTAAGACCCTAGTCCTCATGTTTCCAAGACATGAGTTTTTCGAACAGGAAGCTGCCTTTGTACTGCACCGGACCATTGACGTATCTAGCTCAGCGCTCCCTACACTGACCACCAGCAGCCAGCCCTCCAGGGTTTCCGATGGGGGTCTCTCTCAGACCTCCTTGGAGATGGCGCCTATTGTAGCCAAGGCCCCTACCCAATGAAACAGCAGCATAGGAGCATACCGAATCAGACTGTTGGCGTATGTAACGCAGTGTTGTCTACACTGACTGGCAGCAGCTCGCCAGGGTCTCTCCAAGCCCTACCTGCAGATGCCGGCACCTGAGGCCTTCTGTATTCAAGGCAGATGTGCTGCCCCAGCACTGTGGCCTTGAGGAGGGCAAAGGCTGGGCCTTTGCTGCCACCGGGCACAGGTACGACTGTAATGGGCTCAAGTTGCCAGAGGGCAGTGTGTCATTGAATCTTAGGAGATGGTGAGAGCCGTTCAACAACTGGAATGATCCCTCAGTGGGCCAGTGGGCATTCCCTGGCTGGGACAGTGGAGGCTGGTGCATTAGCGCAAAGGGGGCCCTGCCCTGCCAACTTCAGCTAGCCCCCACCTGCCTGTCTTCTTACTAAGATCCAGTCTAGCTTCTTCCTTCTAATTCTCAGGGTTGTAGAGCTCAGCAGAGAAGAGAAGGGTGGCAATGAAGCTGAACTGAGTTGGTTTGGCCTATTGTGGGCTCTGGCGCCACCTACTGTTCAGCTCCCAGCCTTCCGCCCAAACAGGCGCAACGGGCACTGGGCACCCCCTGATTGGGGATGTCCTGGTTTCCGATTTTCCTGCTGAAGCCGGAGGGGCGAAGTACGTTCCCTCAAGACCCTCTACGGCTGCGTACAAACCATACATTGAAAGCACATCACTTCCCCCCAAAGAAGTGGCGTTTGACCCTGCAGAACTACAGTTCCCAGGGTTCTTTGGTGGGGACACCATGTACTTTAAACATATGTTGGGTATGGTGGCTGAAATTTGGCCTCCTACCGTTTAGCCAAAACCTGTCATTTCCACCCGTTTGTTCTAGCTCTGCCTTCTGAAACGACGCTGTACATTTCAATCACATTGAAAGCTTCCGTCAAAGAATCCTGGGAACTGTAGTGCACCCCTTGGGAACTGTAGTATACCCCTAACAGCCCTCAGAAGCTGTAGTCTCCAGGATTCTTTGGGGGGAAGTCTTGGGCTCGAAAAGGAGAGCGCGTGATGCCGTGGTGATCATTCAACCTTCTTGTCGTGTTGTCGTCAACTTAAGGTGAGCGATGAAAAATGCACCGCAAATAAACCTAAGCGAGGAGGCGGTTTGCAGAGCTGTGCGTCAGGCGCATCGTGCTCCTTTTGCTTGGGAGAAAAGGAACAATCATGTGCGCCGCCAAGGAGCCAATTTGTAGGGGCCGAGGTCCCTTTCGGGCCCCCCAATAAAATATCTAAGGGGGTTTGGCCCCCGTTGATCAGCACTGCCATTCCTGATTATGTGTGGCAGGGCTTACCTCTCCCCCCCAAAAAATATTTTATTCAAGTTGGCACTCTGACGCGCATCATGTAAAGTTTGGACTCTGGCTGTGCTGTGTCCACGCCATACATTTCTCCAAAGAGCTCTGGGAACTGCAGTTTACCTCTGCACCTCCCGGCACTTTGAACAAACTACCGTTCCCATGATGCTTTGGCAGACAACCATGTGCTTTAAATGTATGGAGTGGACAAAGTTTTGCAGCAATTAGCAACCTTCCTCCAAGGGAAGCGGCATGGCGGAGTTATCTCAGGAAGTTGAACGAGAGCAGAGCCACGGAGCCTGTGTCCTTTTTGCGGGAGAGGCAGTGTGGTACAGTGGGCGGATTTGTGGCACCTGAACCAGAGATGTCTGTGTTTATTTCATTTAAAAAATATCCACGTTTTTATGTGCTACATGATTGATCAAATTAATTTGTTATGCATTGATATCCCACCTTTTTCTGCAAGGAGCTCCCAGTAGCATGCAAGGGCTTTCTCCCTCCTCATTTAATCCTCACGACAATCTTGTGAGGTAGAAAAGTCTAAGAGAGGTCATCACTGGCCCAAGGTCACCCAGTGAGCTTCTTAGCCGTGTGGGGATTCGAACCCTGGTCTCTCACGCCCTAGTCCAACACTCTAACCACTACACCAACTACCCCCTCATTATATCCAGGCCTTCCTCCTTAAGCAGCCCACGGAGGCCATCAGAGTGTGAGCGGCAAACAGATTTTGACCCCTTCCCTTGAAAGACATGAACATAATAATAATAATAATAATAATAATAATAATAATAATAATAATAATTTGAGATTCGTTTTAGACAAGAGGCACCTTTAGCTTGACAGATCACTGGGTGGAAATAATGAGAGAGAGAGAGAATGAGAATTGCTTCCGCGTCAATTGATTCAGGACTGTAATGTCAGAAGAGCCGTAAATCTCACTTTGTTATCGTGGTCCATGTGCTTTGCTTCCACTGTGGACCACTGTGTCAGTGGGTTTGCGGTGATTATCTACTGGTCATTGGTTAATGCATGGGAGGGGGGGACATATTAATTGGGGATCTTTCAAACAAACAAACAAACAAACAAACAAACAAACAAACAAACAAATGTCTCCCCGCTTGCCGTGAGCAATTAAACTGGACTTTGCTCAATTGCTTTGGGCTGCGGTCGGAAACTCGCTCTTCGCGGTTGTCGTCCGCCCTCTGACAAGGCCTCAGGTGGGGCAGGGATGAGAGAGGGAGGACCTCAAAGTTGCCTCCTTCCGTTTCAAGAGCTGAGCATGAGTAAAGGTCCCTCGCCCCCGATATAAGGGCCTTAAAGGACAAAACTAACCCTTCTAATGGGGCCCGGAAACAACTAGGCAGGCAGTGGTGACCAGTAGAGAACTGACGGCATGGGGTACTGGTGCTTGGCGTCTAGAGGCACAAACTTGTTGCGTGAGATAACATGGGTTCAAATCACTGCGCTCTCCACTCAAAGGGCTTCTAGTAGCCAGAACAGGAAAGCTTTAGCGGAGGTCAAGGCAAATAAGGCAAATAAGAAAATAAGACCCTGCTAGATCAGGCCAGGGACACGGGTGGCGCTGTGGGTTAAACCACAGAGCTTAGGACTTGCTGATCAGAAGGTGGGCAGTTTGAATCTCCACGATGGGGTGAACTCCCGTTGCTCGGTCCCTGCTCCTGCCAACCTAGCAGTTCGAAAGCACGTCAAAGTGCAAGTAGATAAATAGGTACCGCTCCAGCGGGAAGGTAAATGGCATTTCCGTGCGCTGCTCTGGTTCGCTAGAGGCGGCATAGTCATGCTGGCCACATGACCCGGAAGCTGTATGCCGGCTCCCTCGGCCAATAAAGCGAGATGAGCGCCGCAACCCCAGAGTCTGTCACGACCCACAGCGCCACCCGTGTCCCAGGTAAAGGTAAAGGGACCCCTGACCATTAGATCCAGGCATGAATGTGGAGGCAGAGCATATCCATCATGGTCGGTAGCCTCTGTGAATTTGCCCTGTCCTCTTTTAAAGCCAGCCGAGTCGGTGGCCATCACTGTTTCCTGTGGCAGTGAGTTCCACAGTTTAACTATGAAGAAGTGCTTTTGGCTATCTGTCCCGAATCTTCTAATGTTCATCTCCGTTGGGTGTCCAGTGTTATGAGAGCAGGAGGAAAACTTTCCTCTGCCCACGGTCGCCCTGCCACGCATGATTTTATAACCTTCTGTCATGTCACCTTTTCTCGAAACTATAAAGTCCCCAGTGTTGCAGCCTTTCCTCACAGGAGAGTCCTCCATCCCCTGAATCATTTTGACTGCCAGCTTTTTCCAACTCCACAATAACCTTTCGGAGGCGAGGCCAAACGTGGCACTGCTCCCTGCCTTCTTACAAGTCCAGCTGCTTGGCTTGGCCAGAGTTGTAGCCGCTGTGTCCTCAATTCTGAGATGTGGGGTGAAGAGGAGGCCGATATATCATTCGGCTTCCCCCAGGATTTGCCCAACACCTAAATCCTCCGCTTGCCAGCTTGGTTGTGTGAATTGGCTGCCTGCATGTCCTTTCTTTCCAAAGCTGGCCAGTTGGCTAGAAAAATAATACCTGGCCCGTTCCTCGCCCTCGTTCTCTGGGCCAATTGCCGTAATGTTTCCCGCAAGAGCCAAAAATGTGTCCCGGTTGCCCCAAAGCCTTTCCCCCTCCCCCAAATTAGTAAACGGTCACACGGTCCATTTCACTCGGCCTGGACACAGTTCAGCTGTGTATCTGAAGGGGAATCAAGAGGATCCCCGGTTTCTGATCTCAGCTACCAGGCTGGGTGTTGCTACCCAATGGTAATTGGTGACATGATCCAGCCCTGGTAGGTTTGCCAGCTTTAGCAGTGGCGTAGCGTGGGGGGTGCAGGGGGGGCCGGCCGCACCGGGCGCAACATCTGGGGGTTAGGGTTAGGGGGCGCAAATCCACGGGTTAGGGGGCGCAAATCCACGGGTTAGGGGGCGCAAATTACTTGCCTTGCCCCGGGTGCTGACAACCCATGCCACGCCACGGAGCTTCAGGGGTGCTGTAAGGTCATTTTGGACTCTTGCCTTCGTGGTCTCTTTTTTTTATGCATATATAAATTTTTATTAGGTGTTTTTAAAAACATTTTCAACAATAATTAAACATGCTTTTACATCTTATACAGTTTTTGGACTTCCATCAATCACATCTGAATTTTTTTCCAATCTATTCACTTAATATACATTTCTTACTTTCACTATTACATTTAAATCTCATAACTAATATCTCTGTTCTTTCTCTACTTTGCAATGTTTCGCATATTTCTCTTTACAAAACTTCTTGTAGTCCTACTAGCGTAATTTGTTGATTACAGTTGCTCTTCAAATAGTTTGTATATTTCTTCCAATCTTCTGTGAATCTCTGGTCCCGCAGGTTTCAAAACCTTCCTGTCATTTTATCTAATTCTGCGTAGTCCATTAATTTTGTCTGCCATTCTTCTTTCGTCGGAATCTCTTCTTGCTTCCATTTCTGGGCTAACAATACTCTTGCCGCTGTTGTTGCATATAAAAACAATTTAACATCTTGTCTATTAATATCCTCACTTATAATACCAAGTAAAAATGCTTCTTTTTAAAAAAAAATGTATATTTCAACATCTTTTTCATCTCATTATACAGTAGTACCTCAGGTTAAATACTTAATGCATTCCAGAGGTCCATACTTAACCTGAAACTGTTCTTAACCTGAAGCACCACTTTAGCTAATGGGGCGTCCCGCTGTCGCCGTGCCGCCAGAGCACAATTTCTGTTCTCATCTTGAAGCAAAGTTCTTAACCTGAAGCACTATTTCTGGGTTGGTGGAGTCTGTAACCTGAAGCATATGTAACCCGATGTACTACTGTACAGTATATCATTTCCCAGAAGTTTTTTACTTTCTTACATTCCCACCACATATGATAAAATGTTCCTTCTTTTTCTTTACATTTCCAACATTTATTATTTGTCTTATACACGGGCTTTGTGGTCTCAATGGGAGCTTAGAGGTAGAGCATCTGCCTTGCCTGGAGAAGATCCCAGGCTCAATCTCCAGCGGTGTCAGGAGCGAGCCAGCAATAAATCACATCAGGCATGTTGGAGTTAACCCTTTATTAGCAAAAGCAGGATCTGTGCAGCCCTAATGAGCACAGCAACTCATTAGATCAGGCACAGGCAAGCTCCGGCCCTCCAGATGCTTGGGACTACAATTCCCATCATCCCTGACCACTGGGTCCTGCGAGCTAGGGATGATGGGAATTGTAGTCCCAAACATCTGGAAGGCCGGAGTTTGCCTATGCCTGCATTAGATCTTGCCCCCATGAAGCAGTTGCTGAGACTGAAGGTCCCTGCTTCCCATCAGCTGTCTTAAGTCCTCTCCACTCCAGGGTTTCCCCCCAAGCAATCTGAGACTGCGCCTGCGTGCAGCCTGCTGCTGCTCTGCTCATTTCAGTCCTCTGCTAGTTCTGGGAGGCAAACGGGGAGGGGAGCTTGTCACTAGCAGGACCAGTGGTCAGGGATGATGGGAGTTGTAGTCCAAAAACAACTGGAGACTCAGGGTTGGGAAACACTGGCGAAGCATCATGATGCTGAGAGGGTGGATGGGGCCTAAGTCCCTACTCTGTAAAGCGGAGCCCTTGAAGTCAGCACACCTGTTAGTCGTGCCCATGAACTTCAGTGGGTCTACTCTGAGTAGGACTGGCATTGGATGCAACTCAAAGTCCAGACGATCACGTGGTGCGTTAAAAAAAAAATATGGTGAAGGGCCAGCCATACTGTGAGGAAGAAGTGATTGTAGAAGGTTGCTTTCTTTGTACGACGCTTGGAGCACTTTTATTGATGGATAAAGTTAGATGGTGGCCATCTGTCACATTCCTGCATTGCCGGGGGTTGGACTGGATGACCTTTGGGTTCCCCTCCAGCTCTACAATTCTGTGATTCTGTGAAGTGGTTTCTCTAAATAGGTAAAACAGTATTTGAAAAAAAATGTTGAGAGCATTCCCATAAGTTGAGTAGACTTGAAGCTCTTTGAGAGCATCAATTATTTCAAAAATAAATAAATCATGATGAGAAATATATATTCTGTCACCCTTATGGGTGAGTATGTTTGGGGTGTGTGAGAGCAGCTTAAAGGGGGAAAGACCCCCGGTTCCTTGCCTTTACCTGTTACCATGTAGAGGTGACCTGCTCTAACCATCTGTGCTTTCGTAGGCGGACACACTCTTTTATTTTATGTTTTTAAATCTCCATTGTTTCCCCTTAGTCTCCTGGAACAGCTCTCCCACTGAGAGCCAAGTGCCTTCCCCCTTTCTATTACCTTTATGGATGTCGCTTTAGGAGGAAAACTGGTCTTTCAAGCCAATTCTGACTTCCCTCAAACCGGAATTGTCAATTAATTTCTTTGAAAGAGCCAAAGAAAACCACACACACAGAGGCCTCGTGTAAGAAATCATTGCAGGCATTTTGATCTGCTTTACGAGAGAGAGAGAGAGAGAGAGAGAGAGAGAGAGGCATACAGATGTATGTGGAGATCAGGATCCAAAGGGGTGAGGAAGGGCTGCTCCGTGACAGAGCACGTGCTTGGCATGTAGAAGGTCCCAGGCTCACAACGCAGTGGCATCTCCAAGTAGGGCTGCCTGGCAGACCTTGAGATTTCAGGGCCCAAACTTGAGACCTAGGGGTGACTCCTGGTGATGTCACACGGGTAGGCCCTGGAGATGGAGGTTAATTAGGAACGGGGAGCATGTACCGTATTTTTCTTCCTATAGGGCGCACCGGCCCATAGGACGCACCTCGTGTTTTTTTTTGGGGGGGGGAATGAATAAATAAAAATTATTTCCCCCCCCAGCCGCGGCTGCCACCCCAAGCTTTGCGCACACCTGCCCAAAGCACGGGGCGCCCTCCGGAGGGCTCTCCATGCTTCGGGCTGCAGGCTGCCGCCCCAAGCCTCGCACGCCCGGCGGGACCTCCCGCCGGGTGCGCGAGGCTTGCGGACACCTGCCCGAAGCACGGGGCGCCCTCCAGAGGGTTACAAACGCTTCGGGTTGCAAACTCCGCTAACCCGGAAGTAGTTGCTCTGGGTTGTGAACTTTGCCCCAGGATGAGAACGGAAATTGCGCACCGGTGGTGCGGCAGCAGCAGGAGGCCCCATTAGCTAAAGTGGTGCCTCAGGTTAAGAACAGTTTCAGGTTAAGAACAGACCTCCGGAACGAATTAAGTTCGTATCCCGAGGTACCACTGTACGATGATGCCTCTTGCTAGCTGGATAGAGAGATGTGTGTTTCGGGTGTTGTGTTGTGTGTGCAAACATCTGACTTGTGTGTGGCAGGATTGCACCATACTGTGCCCACCCATTGCTGCGCCCACTTTCCCTGTGGACCTGCTCCCACCTATAGGAGATTCTCTGTGAGCTACCGTATTTTTCACCCTATAGGACACACCGGCCCATAGGACGCACCTAGATTTTGGGGGGGGGGGGAAATAAAGGGGAAAAAATTATTCCCCCCCCAGGCGCGGGGCTGGGGCGGGGGAAGCCCGAGCTTCCCCCTCCCCCAGCCCCCAGAACATGACCCTTGCGGGAGCTTGCGGGGCTGGAGGAGGGGGAAGCCCTCTGCCAGCCTTCTAACCAATTCGGAGGACAGCGGGAAAGGCGCGCTGTGCCTCTCCCGCTGTCCCCCGAGTTTGCGGGGCTGGTGACAGGGAGGAGCAGGCTTCTCCCCCCCACCAGCCTTCTAACCAAGTCAGGCTTCTCCCCCCCCCCCCCCCCAGTTTGTGGGGCTGGCGGTGGGGCTCTCCAGGCTTCAGCGAAAGCCTGCATTCGCCCCATAGGACGCACACACATTTCCCCTTCATTTTTGGAGGGGGAAAAGTGCGTCCTATAGGGCGAAAAATACGGTACTTTGGCCCTCAAGCTACAAAGAGAGCCAGCATGGTGTGTAGTGGTTAGAGGGTCAGACTAGGGCCTGGGAGACCAGGGTTCAGGTCCCCACTCAACAGGGGGTGACCTTGGAAGCCGCTCACTCTCAGCCTAGCCTACCTCACAGGGTTGTTGTGAGGATAAGATGAAGGAGGGCTGTGCATGTTGCCTTGAGTGCTTTGGAGGAAATGGTGGGATAATAATAATAATAATAATAATAATAATAATAATAATAATAAATTTTTATTTATACCCTGCCCAGCCAAGACCGGGCTCACGGCGGCTAACAACCAATAATAAAAACAAGCTGATTAAAATACAGTTTAAAAAACAAGATTAAGGATTTTAATCTTGCAGCCTCTTCACAGGGGGAGAAGGAAAAAGAAAGAGGGGGAGGGAATCAAACTGATTCTAAGCCAAAGGCCAGGCAGAACAACTCTGTCTTACAGGCCCTGCGGAAAGAAATCAGATCCCACAGGGCCCGCAGGATAAAATAAAATAAAAGTTCCCTGCCCCTAGGTTAGAAGCAGGTGAAGAAAAAGATGGAAATTTGATTCAATTTGCATTAAAAGCTGAATCTATCAATTGCACACTTTCTGAAGCAACGTGAGAACCAAAACACAGGCACTCTAAAGAAAGAGGCACTTTCCTGAATTTTGCAATGCAGTTCGCCAGCCAAAGAAGGTTAACCCAAAATGCATCTGTTAGAGGAAAGCATGCATAAAAAGCAATGTATTATTGGTAATAAACATACAGAAATGCAATATATTATGAGAAATTGCCTGCAAAAAAGTATACAAAACTGTACACAGGATAAATTTGTTCTCCGATGCTCAATACTTTTTAAATGAGGATTTATTTTTTAAAAAAATGCAAATTGCTGCAGAAATGTAGAGAACCGCATTTAAACTGGAAAAATGAGAAAGGGAGAGGATCCCAATGGACAAGATTCTTCTACCCCTACTGGGGAGAAGTGAAATTGACAGGTCCTTCCACCTCTGCCAACCTAGCCAAGCCTTGTCCAAATGCACAACACTGAGGTAGAGAGACAATTAGTCTGACCCAATATAAGGCCTCTTTCTGTGTTCCTAAGGACACAGCAGCGTCTTCATACATGCCTGCTTTTCTCAGCGACGGAACACACCTTGGTTGGCAGAGCATGGGTTGTGGGTTCAAGTCCCATGCTGGGCAGAAGATTCCTGCATTGCAGGGGGTTGGACTAGATGACGCTCGTGGCCCCTTCCAACTCTACAAATCTGTGCTTCTGTGACAACCCTCCATTTGGCAAGTATGGGGAATGTTTCCCAGGGCCACATCCCATGCTGCACAGCCTTTCAAGGGCCACATGTCAGTGGTAAGCGGAGCTAGAAGCAAATGTGGAGAAAGCAAGGCATGTAAATTTTACCCTTGTAAAGTAGTTTATTGGTTTGCTTTTGTTCTCTATTATGTCTTTTTCTTTTTTACCTTGTATTTTCATGTTGTGAACTGCCCTGAGAACTACATATGAAGGGCAGTATACTACTGCTGCTATTATTATTATTATTATTATTATTATTATTATTATTAGATTTGTTGTTACACACGTTTGCACTCACACCTCTCTCTAGCCTCAAAATTTCATTTGTATGCAGCTTCTCCATAGTTAAAACCGTGCTCCAAGTGGCTTGCAATATGAAAAGAATTAGGTAAAGGTAAAGGGACCCCTGACCATTAGGTCCAGTTGTGGCCGAGGGTGCCGGCATGCAGCTTCTGGGTCATGTGGCCAGCATGACTAAGCCGCTTCTGGGGAACCAGAGCAGCGCATGGAAACACCGTTTACCTTCCCACAGGAGCGGTGCCTATTTATCTACTTGCACTTTGACATGCTTTCAAACTGCTAGGTTGGCAGGAGCAGGGACCGAGCAACGGGAGCTCACGCCGTTGTGGGGATTTGAACCACTGACCTTCTGATTGGCAAGTCCTAGACTCTGTGGTTTAACCCACAGTGCCACCCATGTCCCTTATGAAAAGAATTACACGATTGCAAAAGGAGCCATAAGCAATAAATAAAAGCGCACCAAATTGAACAGTTTCTGCATAAAACGTATCAAGAGCCAAACATAAAGATACAATTTTTTAAAATATCGGTAACTCAACAAAAAAAACCCAACAACCCTCCCTAAACAATACCGCAGCCCAAGAGTCTGTTCAGCAGCCTCCGTTTTTTGTAGCTGGAGTCAGTCTGGGCCCCGCCCTCCCAGGCCAGGTGGGAAAAGGCCTGCAGGTCTTCCAGGACTTGCAGCCGAGATGATCAGAGTTCAAGGGCTGAAACACTCAAGGAGGGAGCATAGCAGGGCTGGGGAGGAGTGTGGCCTGGGCAGAGTTCCAGGGGCCAACAGAGAAGCCCGGAGGACCGAATTTCCACCCCAGTCCTGGGTCTGAGATTTGCTGCTGCCGCCGCCGCCGCTTGGCAAACTTTGGAAACAAACAGGGGCGTGGGAAGAGAGCGGCGGGGTGGGGCGCCCCAGGTGCCCTCACTGAGGGGGGTCATTTGGCGCGCCACCCGCCTGCGGCTCCCAAGCCTACCCCGGGCTGTCGGGGGAAGGGGCGGAGCTGTGCCGCCTTGCCTACGGCCTTCCCCCTTTGTTTTGACTGCTTGGGAGTTGCGGGCGGGCGGGTGGTGCGCCAAATGTCCGCCATCGGCGGCTCGCTCCGCTCCTGGTTGCAGGGCATGCACACCGCTCTGGGCACCTAAGTGGCTATCCCGCGCCTGGGAGGGCACCCTCCATGCTATGCCCCCCTCGGGAGAGTGCCCACTTTGGGCAGCACGGGCATATGCTCTGCCGCTGGGTACAAAGCAACTCAAGAGCAGATTGTGATCCTTGAACAGAGAAACGAGGCGGCGCAAGTTACATCGCACGTTGCAAATGAACAGCTAGTCAGAGCCGAAGAAGGTTGCCAAAACAAACAAACAAAAGCAGCAGATTTTGCTGGGGGTGGGGAATGGAATCTTTTGTGAAACGCTTGGAAAACTGAGGCAATCCTTTGAGCTGGGCTGGCGCGTTCAACCTTTCTCTGATGAAAATGGGGACGTACTATTCCATCATCAACATCATCATTTTATTTATACCCTGCCCATCTCACTGGGTTGGCCCAGCTTCCAGCATATTGTGGTACCTTGGGTTCAGTACTTAATTCGATCCGGAGGTCCATTCTTAACCTGAAACTCTTCTTAACCTGAAGCACCACTTTAGCTAATGGGGCCTCCCGCTGCCGCCACGCCGCCGGAGCACGATTTCTGTTCTCATGCTGAAGCAAAGTTCTTAGCCCGATGTAATATTTCTGGGTTAGTGGCGTCTGTAACCTGAAGTGTATGTAACCCGAGGTACCACTGTATATAAAAACATAACAAAACATCTAAAAACTTCCCTATACAGGGCTGCCTTCAGATGCCTTCTCAAGTTTTTATTATATCTTAACTCTTTGGCTACATGACTTTATACCCTTTGACATTTCTCTGACGAAAATGGCAGGACATTCTGGGATCAGAAATTTGCAGATGGCCTCTGCAAATCTGGGACTGTCCTTGGAAAATAGGGACCCTTCTGGGTCTGCGGTCCCTGCCTGCTTGCTCTTCCTCCCTGGCTCCCATTGGGTGGGCAGGTGAATGTCAGCAATGGGGCGATGGAGGGGGGGGGGGCTCAACAGAAGCGTCCTCCATCTGTTTGCTTGCCGCCTTGTCATCCGGCCAGTGTGTGGGTGGCATTGGGAGCAAATAGAAGGGGGAGCAGCAGCTGGCGACCGTGGTGACATGGAGGAGGTAGGCCTGCTGACTGAGGGAGGGGGGACCTACAGTGAGACAGCCCCCACCCCTGCTAAGCAGCCATTGAGGAGAGCTCTGCCCCAAACCCTCCGAAACCCAAAGCCGGCATTTGCACACGGATGTCAGTACGCACATCTGACGTGACTACTGTTCCTTTAAATATATATATATTTATCCAGTTTTTACATTTAACAATTAGAATCACATGTAAATCAATCATCACAAACACACAGGGTTCTCCAAACCCCTTAACTTCCCTCCACCGGTTCCATAGTTATTCTTTCCCAACTGCATCGTATAATGTTCTCCATATTTCCTTAACACTCAGTTCTTACCATAGTTCTTGTTACATTGCAAGTGTTTTTAAAATCCTGCCAATGTTCTTTTAAGTAACTTATAACTTTCCCCCATTCTTTATTAAATTGATCATCTTCTTGGTTTCTGATCTTCCCAGTCATTTTTGCCAGTTCAGCATAGTCCATCATCTTTGTTAACCATTCTTCTTTAGTAGGTACATTATCTTCCTTCCATCTCTGGACCAGCAACATCCGTGCAGCTGTCGTAGCGTACATAAACTGTCTTTTCTGTTCCTTTGGTATTTCTGGACCCAAAATTCCTAATAAAAAGGCTTCTGGGTTTTCAAACATTTTCTTCAACTCATTATAAATCATTTCCCAATATGCTTTTGTCATCTTTCACGCCCACCTCTTCTGGTAGAATGTGCCTTCCTTCTCTTTACACTGCCAATAGATATTTGTAGCAGTCCCATACATTTTTTGCTATTTTAGTAGGAGTTAGGAACCAATTATACATCGTTTTCATGACTACTTTTCCAGCAAGCGAGGTTTGTTTTGATCTGGTTCATCGTTTATAACCACCCCATTTCCCACCCCTTTGGAATATCTCTCCCAAAAAGAACCAAACAACCTTGTGGCTTTTGCATCCGTTGAAGGAAATGCTCCCACAGTCCGTATGGGGAGGTCTAGGTGTCGGCTGAGAGTCATATTGCCTTCTGAATGTTGGTGGACTCCGACTCCCATCAGCCCTAAGCCAGCATGACTATTGATGGAGGACAATGGGAGTTGTAGTCCAGCAATATTGAGAAAGCCACAACTCCTGTCATCCTTGACCCTTGGCTATGTTTTAGGGGTGGGGGAGAAATCTGACTGAGTTCACATTGAGAGGTGAATTTACATGCACTTTCTGGAAAAAATACAAGAACCAAAGTGCCCCAACCTTTGAAATCCGTGCTTCTCTGAAGTTTGCTACGCAGGTCAAGCTGATGAATGTGTACCAAAATTGCATCTTATTAGGATACAATGTACATAAAAATGCATATATTTGTAAAAATTAAATCTGGGGTAAGGGGAAATTGCTTTGCAACAATATGAATAATGGGCAAGAACTGCATGCGAAAAAAGGTGAGAAAATCGCACCAGAATGCAAACAGATGTGGGGTCGTGGAGAGCTGAGTATAAGATTCAGATATTTTCGTTTAGGGAAGTTTGTCCAGACATGTAGATGTTTTATCTCCATCTCTGCTGATTTTCGCCATCTTCTGGATCGTTCTAAATATATGGTTTTGCGCTGGTCATTTTAATCAATGATTCAAAGCTTTTGTAAACCATTTAGCGGTTTGTTCGTTGCTGTGGTTGCTGTTTTACAGTCGTGGTATATAGATTTTGTTGAATAAACGAAATCCCTAGCCCTGCTGGGGAGATGGAGTCAATGTGCAGCTCCACAAACCCTAGTCTAGGCAGCCTCCGTACCGGATTTTTGGATGGGGTCTATGCCTGGCGCCGCCACTGCCTGCCCAAAACACCTGGCTGGTGGGCGCTAGGTTGGTGAAGTCTGGCCTAGAAGTTGGTGAAGTTTCTTCCCCCGTTCCCAGGCTCTTTTATTCTTTACAGTGGTACCTCGGGTTAAGAACTTAATTTGTTCTGGAGGTCCACTCTTAACCTGAAACTGTTCTTAACCTGAGGTACCACTTTAGCTAATGGAGCCTCCTGCTGCTGCTGTGCTGCCATCACGCCATTTCTGTTCTCATCCTGAAGCAACTTTCTTAACCCGAGGTACTATTTCTGGGTTGGCGGAGTCTGTAACCTGAAGCATCTGTAACCCGAGGTACCACTGTATAGTGGATGCTCGGGTTGCGAATGTGATCCATGCGGGAGGCACGTTCGCAACCCGCAGCATCGCGTCTGCGCATGCGCGGGTTGCGATTTGGCACTTCTGCGCATGCGCATAGTGTGATTTAGCGCTTCTGTTCCAGTACTTCTTGGTTTCGGCACGTCTGTAACCCCCCAAAAATGCAACCTGAAGCGCCTGTAAATGTGTTGCATGTCCTCCAAAGTTCTTCCCATTTCTTCTTTAATCCCTATAACAACAGTCCTGTGAGGTAGGCTGGGCTGAGAGGCAGTGACTGGCCCAAGGTTGCCCAGGGAGCTTCATGGCTGATTGGGGGATTAAAGAAGGCAAGTGGTAGGACACCTGCTATGCCTGCAGAAGGTTCAATTCCTGGCACCTCCCAGGAGAGCAAGGATTGCCCCCGACGTGCAACCCTGGAGAGCCACTGCCGTTCAGTGTAGGTGATACTAAGTTTGATGGGCCAGTGGGCAGACTCGGGATAAGGCAACTTCCTATGCTTCTGTGTCTCCAGCAAAGGACCGCAGATCAGCATTGGAGCAGCTGCCTGGCAGGCAGAAGATGCAGGTTCAATCTCCAGTCTGTCCAGGAAGGGCTGCCTCTAAAGTGCTAACAGTCATTACTGACTAGGGTGGAATCTAAAGGTAAAGGGACCCCTGTCCGTTAGGTCCAGTCGTGGACGACTCTGGGGTTTCGGCGCTCATCTCGCTTTACTGGCTGAGGGAGCCGGCGTACAGCTTCTGGGTCATGTGGCCAGCAGGACTAAGCCGCTTCTGGTGAACCAGAGCAGCGCACGGAAACGCCATTTACCTTCCCGCCGGAGTGGTACCTATTTATTTACTTGCACTTTGATGTGCTTTCGAAGTGCTAGGTTGGCAGCAGCAGGGACCAAGCAACGGGAGCTCACCCCGTCACGGGGATTCGAACCACTAACCTTCCGATCGGCAAGCCCTAGGCTCTGTGGTTTAACCCACAGAGCCGCCCGCGTCCCTCTAGGGTGAAATCTAGACACAAATAAAAAACGCTGTGAAAATGCTTTTTTAAAAAAAAACTTTTAAAAATATATATTGAATTTGCCATAAGCTAACCATCGCCATCTAGTGTCACATTTGTATAATGCATTTAAACATTATATTTCCATCTGAGTTCCAGGCTTCTTCTAGACCCTCCAAGTGTCCCTATTTTCCAGGAACGGCCCCGGATTTACAGAAGCCATCCCGGTTTCTGATTTGATCCTAGAATCTTAAGGTGTCCCTGTTTTCATTGGAGAAAGGTTGGAGGGGATGGAGATATGCAACCCCTGAGCCAAGGAGATAAATAACTATACAACCCTTAGAGGACATCTGAAGGCAGCCCTGTTTACATTGTTAGAAACTGAGCTATGAAAGTTAGGAGCTAAATGGCACCTTAAACCCAGGTTAGGGACGCAACAACGGAATGCCTAGCCGTGCTTTTTTTGTAGCAAGAATACAAAGCTGAAAATGAATGAACTGCAGCTAAAATATTATGTTCATTTTTCACATAGTCTAGTCCTTCCCCTGCCCACTCCCCTAATATTCTTGAGAGGGTCTTTTCTTCAGTCTTCAGAGAGGGGCTGGAAGTGGGGAGACAGAAAAAGCTCCTCCTTTGCTTCCACTCTGCGGTTTTAATCTGAAATCTTAGGCGCCCAGAGCTCAGAAACTGCTCGCGCTAATGAAATTCCTTGTCGCAAAATGCGCCTAGAGTAATGGGAATTTTGAACACTGCCTGTCTAGGGAAGTTTTTAAATGTTTGATGTTTTACAGTGGTACCTCAGGTTAAGTACTCAATTCGTTCCGGAGGTCCATACTTAACCTGAAACTGTTCTTAACCTGAAGCACCACTTTAGCTAATGGGGCCTCCTGCTGCTGCACGATTTCTGTTCTCATCCTGAAGCAAAGTTCTTAACCCGAGGTAATATTTATGGGTTAGCGGAGTCTGTAACCTGAAGCGTCTGTAACCTGAGGTAACCACTGTATTAGGTTTTGATATATGTTGGAAGCCACCCAGAGTGGTTGGGGCAACCCAGTCAAATGGGTGGGGTATAATTATTATTATATAGGACATCTCTATTTTCGTCAGAGGAATGTTGGAGGGTATGATCTTCCCAGACGATTGACGTTTGCCCTTGATTCAGAACCTTGAGGACTAGAACCTCAGTCCGTTTTTAAGGGCTTATACTGTAGCTCAGTGCCGGAGTGTGGATTTTGCCTGGCTCAGAGCTCAGCCGGGCTAGCCTTGTGTCAAGCGCCGCACGCGGAGGCCTGCATATTCTCTTGGGGCAGCATCAAGACGTTTCCCGAGAACCAGAAAAGACCAAACCCGGAGGGTGGGCAGGAGCAATGACAAGAGAGTGAATTAGAAGCAGGGAAAGTGTGTGGAGCCTTGTCTGATTTCGTCTCTTGTCTTCCCGGCCCGGCTCTATAGAGTGACACACTTTCCCCCAGCTAATGAATTCAAGACCGTTTGTGCGTTCCCCATCTTGCGTTGTCAGTCGGCGTTATGCTCACCCGTGTGTCAGGAGAGAGGCCTACCAGCCGATCTGGGTGGTTTCTCTCTTTCTGTCTCTCTCTCCACATTCTTGCACTCTGGAAAAATAATAATATCGAATTTGGATCCCTGCTCCTGGGGAAATCTGGCAAAGTGGCTGTGATAACGATCTGCTGGTCCTCAGAGCCACCTGTGATGGGAGCATCTTCTTCTCAAAGTGACACGGAGAGGCATGTGCCCTGCGAGCCACAAATGCCGGCATCCATTGCGCTGCCGGGTTTGCGAAAGGCTCGGCTGCTTCTAGGGACGTAGGAAGCGGCCTTGTGCAGAGTCAGAGGCCTTGAGTTTGGTATTGCCTGCACGGACTGGCAGTGTCTCTCTCCAGGGTTTTTTATTTTATTTATTTACTTCGATTTATCGATTCGATTTACAGACCACCCTTCGTCCTGAGATCTCAGGGCGGTTCACAAACAAAATACAGGATAAAAACAAGTAAATAATTAAAAATGAAACATCGAAACAATAACCCACTTACATCTCTTCTGTCTTGGCTGGTTAGTCTATTTGGGTGTTTCTGTTAAATCTCTGTTTTCTGTATGATTTAAGTTTTGTTTTAAACGATAAACTCAAGCCACCTTAAATCGACCAATAAATGCCTTTCAGAGAGGGGCACTTTCCAGCCCACGGCCTGTAACTATACTGAGTCCGACCATTGTGCCATTGAGCTCAGTATTGCCTGCACAGATTGGCAGCAGCTCTGCAGCGTTTCAGAGAAAGCCTCTTTCTCAGATCTGTTTGGAGATGCTGGGACCTTCTCTATGCTTAGTTGCTCAAACTACTGCATTACAGTCCTTGAGGTTGCGCCCCAGAGAGAAACTGCCAGTCAGTGTAGACAGTATGGGGCCTGATGGTGTGGCTTGTTATAAGGCATCTTTCTGCACAGGGGAGAGAGGCAGTGGCCATGGAGTCAGTTTTGGATGTGAATTTTCCCTGGTTCTATTCCAAGTGGTAGGAAAGATGGCAGCGACCTCTTGCTGCCCGCTCGGCACAGAGGGCACAGATTTCTTGAAAACTCTTCTGTCCTGCCTTTCTTAAAAGTTCAAGGTGCCTAATACAGGGCTCAATGGTGAAAAAGGAGTCAGATTCCGGGCTAAGGGGGCGTGTGGATATAGGTACCTGCCTCACCATTGGTCCACCCGTCTCAAAAGTGGGCGGAGCAACAAATGCAAACGTTGCCTTTGTCCAATAGGCTGGTTCCCACATGCATATGCTTGAACACACCCCTCTCCATCCTCTATCCAGGCAAGCAAGATACAGGTGCCCAAAGTTGGAAGCCATGAGGACTGGAAACTTATTTAGGGAGGTTCACTGGAGGTTCTTTGCGTGCCAAATTCCTCACCGGATACTCCATTCCGGGTAGGACAGATGCTTGATTTGTCTGGCTGCGGAGAGCCGCAGATGTCCAGCTACGGAATTATTATCGTTGTTATTTTTCTCCAGTGTGTGTGTGTGTGTGTGTGAGAGAGAGAGAGAGAGGGAGGGAGGGAGGACGAGATCTGCAAGCAGGGTGACTCCGGGAAGCCCCTTGCGAATAAGCGCAGCCACTAATGGATTCGTGTAATCGCCACATAACACGATGGAGCATGAACAGCCTTGTGGGGGTCTTTCCAATGACCTTGTTAGCAGCCTGGCGCAGGGAGAAGGCGGGCAGTGCCCAGCCTGTCTTAATGCGCTGGCTTTTGCTGCTATCAGCAGCGATCAACTTAGGAAAATTATCCCATCGATCGGCCCTTTTAAAAAGCAATGGAAACTTCTATTGCCTTTTAATTCACCTCGTCTTTTGGGACGCTGGCAGAGAGGATGTCCGCCCCCCCCCTTCCCCAGATGGCTTTCTCCTGCGTTGTGCATTTTGCTCCCCCTCCAACCTTGTTGTCAGTGGACGCATTTGTCGTTTGAACGACTTGGTTGCCTCAGAAAAGGATATTATAAAGTTTCAGAAGAGGAAGACCAGGTTGATCAAGGGAGTGGGGCGACTCCCCTGTGAGAAAAGGTTTGGGGCTTTTTGGAAATCACTTTAGCCAAAAGTGGAGGCATGACAGAAGCGTATGAACAGACAGAGAAAAGCTTTTCTCCCTGTCTCGTAACTCGAGAAACGGTGGACATCTGGTGAAGCTGGATGTTGGAAGATTCAGGACCAGATCTAACGTTGTTCTGAGTACGTTTGTAGAAAGGGAACAAAGACAGCAATTTGAAACACACGCTCTGGGAAGGAGGCCTGATTTCCTCCAGTGCAGGGGTCTGCAACCTTTAAGACAAAAAGAGCCACTTGGACCCGTTTCCGAAGAAAAAAAAACCTGGGAGCCGCAAAACCATTGCGACATTTAAAACAAATATAACATATATTAAGCACACTGGTAAACCAGTCTTGTCAGTAGAGAATGCAAATGATTCTGTCCATGTATCATTAAACACTCTGTTTTCTTCAGAAATTTTTCTTTTCTTGCCTTTATCCATGGCTGGCCTACCGGGGGTCCAAAACAGGGACGTCATTTCCTTCTCGCAGTTGTAGACCTGCATGCGCGCCACTGCCCTCCGATCTGACAGCGGACGGGAAGGTGACGTCGGGACGGTGCGTGACTAACGCACGCACCGCCCCCATGCGACGTCACAGCCAGTACAGCGCCCGCCACAGTGGGGAGTGTCAGGGCGCACGATGCGCCTCCTCCCCTCGCTAGTATCCGCCCCGGAGCCGCGGCAAAGGTGTAAAAGAGCCACATGCGGCTCCGGAGCTGTGGGTTGCAGACCCCTGCTCCAGTGGAACTTGTTCCTGATGAGGAAAGCACTGCAAAGCTTGCCAAAAGGCTATTGGAAATGAAGGAAACTGCCTGATTGCGAGTCAGACCTTTGGTGTAGTGAGCACAGTGTTGTCCGTACTCTCTGGTAGCGGCTCTCTACAGTGGTACCTTAATTCGTTCTGGAGGTCCGTTCTTAACCTGAAAGTGTTCTTAACCTGAAGCACCACTTTAGCTAAGGGGGCCTCCCGCTGCTGCATGATTTCAGTTCTCGTCCTGAAGCAAAGTTCTTAACCCGAGGTACTATTTCTGGGTTAGCGGAGTCTGTAACCTGAAGCGTATGTAAACTGAAGCGTTTGTAACCCAAGGTACCACTGTAGAGAGTTTGAGGCAGAGGTCTGTCTCTCCTACCTGGAGACGTCGGGGATTGAACCTGGGACCTTCTAGATGCAGAGCAGGCGATTGCCCCATTGAGCTGCGGTTCTTCCCCCACCAACTCATGCCAAAGAGAGCAGTGAATGGGGAGGCTTTGCAGAAGCAAGAAGTACCATTCCCCTCCCCCCCCCCCCGTAATAATGGATCCGGTTCTCCCCAACGATGCTAATTTAAGCAAATGGGAAACTGGCTGGGATAATTTGTGACTTGGGCTCCCTGCTCATAAGGAAGTATTTGGTTGCCAATGCAAGCTGGCAAACTCCACCTTCCATAATCAGATTCCCTTGGTGTGAGCCAGGGCTATACCTCTCCCCCCACCCCTGTCCACCCACCAATGCCTCTGTTCCATTAATAGCTCCCCGGGCAAAATGTATCAGTCCCTGTGAATAGACTCATACAATCATAGAATTGGAAGGGGCTCTGAGGGTCATCAGAAATGAGGGGGTTTTCCAAGGAGTTTGGCAGGCTGTAGAGAAAGAGCTGTAGCTCATTGGCAGAGTGTCCACTTCTCATTCAGAAGGTCCTGGGTTCAATTCCTGACATCTCCAAGTAGGGCTGGGGAAAACCACTGCCTAAAACCCCGAAAGAGCTGCTTGCCTGTCCTGAGCCAGCCTCTGAAGCAGGGGACATTGCCTTAGTTCACCTGACAATTCCCTTTTTCTATTAAAGAGAGAGAGAGAGAGAGAGAGAGGTTTCATAGAATATTGAATCCCAGAATGGTGTTGGTCTTTGCTATAGAATAGCTGACCCTCAAAATACATTCCAGCAATGTTTCTGTATTTCTGCGTCAAAGATCTCGGTGCACTGCCCTTTCTCTCCAGCAGTTCAGAGTCTCTGCAAATGTGTGCCTAGGACATGGGTAGGTAAACTAAGGCCCGGGGGCCAGATCTGGCCCAATCGCCTTCTAAATGTGGTCCGTGGGTGGTCCAGGAACCAGCATGTTTTTACATGAGTAGAACGTGTCCTTTTATTTATCATGCATCTCTGGGTTATTTGTGAGGCATAGGAATTCATTCCTGTCTTAAAAATAAATAAATATATAGTCTGGCCCCCCACAAGATCTGAGGGATAGTGGACTAGCCCCCTGCTGAAAAGGTTTGCTGACCCCTGGCCTAGGAGGAGCGAACTGCCAAGACCACCGCGGAAATGGAAGTTCACTCGATTTACAGTGGATCAAAGCGCCCTCTGGCGCAACCAATCCACTTAAAAACAAACAGGCTTTATGCAGTTAGGAAAGCGCGTCGCAGGGTGTTGGAATAGATGACCCACAGGGTCCCACACAACTTCACAATTCTATGATTCTATGGGGAAAAGTGTGAGAGGAAAGTGTGATTAATAGGAAGGCATCTACATGCCCTGCAAGCAAATCAGAAACAAGGCTCTATAAGGAGCAGACATAGTGTCTTTCCAGTTCTGGGGTTTTTAATATGGGCGTATTCTGCAACATGCCATTGCCGCGGAAATAGCATATTAGCAGTAGATTTGTTCAGGACTGTCCACACAGCATTCTGCTCTACTACTTGTTCTGTGCTGCTTCCTCCATATAACCCCGTGATTGCCATCCAGGGGAACACTCTTGCATCGCGGCATAGCAAAAGCGAATTGTTAAACTATGGAACTCTCTGCCACAGGAGGCAGCGACGGCCACCAACTTAGGTGGCTTCAAAAGAGGGAGAGGCAAATTCACGGAGGACAAAGCTATCAAGGGCTACAAGTCATGATGGCCATGGTCTGCCTCCACAGTCGGAATATACTTCTGAATACCAGTTGCTGGAAACCACAGGGAGGAAGAACGCTCTTGTTTCCCACAGGCATCTGGGTTGACCACTGTGAGAATAAGAAGCTGGACTAGGTGGGCCATTGGCTCGATCTACCAGGCAGTAATGTAATGTCTTGGTGGGGCGCAAGCCTGTCTCCTGGGTGCTGCAGACAGTTGAATATGCATGCATACTCTGCCCATTTCCCTCCCTCCGCATCACCCCGGGTACTGACAACCCATGCTACACCACTGCTACCAGGCCTTATTCTTATTCTTGGATGGCTTTAGAAGAGGATTAGGCAGGTTCATGGAGGACAAGGCTATCAGTGGCTATGAGCCTCAGTGGCTATGTTCATTTTCCACCAGAAGAGGGAACTTGCCTCTGAATATTAGTTGCTGGAGAGTTGCTTTGGTCTTCCTATGGTTGCATCTGGTTAGCCACTGTGAGCAAAGGCAGTTTAGGGTGGCGTGACTGGTACGGGTGCATTGGGTGCCGTGCTGCAGGGGGTGACACAACCGTACTGTGGAATGGAGCGAGAGAGGCAGGGGGCACAGGATTTTAGCGCAGCACAAGGCGCCGCAGAAATTTGAGAGCCCAAAGTCTGCCAGTGCTGTGAGAACAGAATGCTGGACAAGATGGGCCACTGGTCTGATCCAGCGATCTCTTTTTTTAGGTTCTTACAATGAGAAATAAGCCAGAACAATTATTTCAGCAGGAAGTTACAGGACAGACACTGATTGGAAACGAAGAAGTATCCCCACATCGAACCACTCTGTAACCACCATAAGCACAGATAACCTCCGTGTAAGCTTTGGGAGAGCAAATTGGGATGAAGGCTCAAGAAACGGGTTATCTGGAGG
This sequence comes from Podarcis tiliguerta, assembly GCF_965153285.1. Classification (NCBI taxonomy): domain Eukaryota; kingdom Metazoa; phylum Chordata; class Lepidosauria; order Squamata; family Lacertidae; genus Podarcis; species Podarcis tiliguerta. The sequence goes on along the minus strand of NC_139541.1, from coordinate 18,749,902 downwards.
AGCCCTCTGGGTAAATGCATACCCTCCGACATTTCTCTGATGAAAATAGGGATGCGGGTGGCGCTGTGGGTAAAACCTCAGTGCCTAGGACTTGCCGATCACATGATCGGCGGTTCGAATCCCCGCGGCGGCGTGAGCTCCTGTCATTCGGTCCCAGCTCCTGCCCACCTAGCAGTTCGAAAGCACCCCTAAGTGCAAGTAGATAAATAGGTACCGCTTTATAGCGGGAAGGTAAACGGCGTTTCCGTGTGCTGCGCTGGTGCTGGCTCGCCAGAGCAGCTTCGTCACGCTGGCCACGTGATCCGGAAGTGTCTTTGGACAGCGCTGGCCCCCGGCCTCTTAAGTGAGATGAGCGCACAACCCTAGAGTCGGACACGACTGGCCCGCACGGGCAGGGGTACCTTTACCTTACCTTTATTCAATAATAACAATAACAATAATAACAATAATACTTTTATTATTTATACCCTACCCATCTGACTGGGTTGCCCCAGCCATTCTTCCAACATAATAAACATAATACAGTGGTACCTCGGGTTACAGACGCTTCAGGTTACATATGCTTCAGGTTACAGACTCTGCTAACTCAGAAATCGTACCTCGGGTTAAAAACTTTGCTTCAGGTTGAGAACAGAAATCGCGTGGTGGCGGCGTGGCAGCAGCGGGAGACCCCATTAGCTAAAGTGGTACCTCAGGTTAAGAACAGTTTCAGGTTAAGAACAGACCTCTGGAAAGAATTAAGTCATTAACCTGAGGTACCACTGTAAACATAATAAAACATTAAACATTAAAAAAACTTCCCCATACAGGGCTGCCTTCAGATGTTCTTCTAAAGCTTGTATACCCCCTTGGCTCGGAGGGTCACATAACTCCTTACTCTCCAACATTTCTCTAATGAAAACAGAGACATCCAAAGGAAAAGCGGGATATTTCGGGATAAAATCAGAAACTGGGACGGCTTCTCTAAATTTGGGACTGTCCCTGGAAAACAGGAAGACTTGGAGGGTTTGCAAACGCACACCCACTCCACCGAAACTTAACTTCTTTGACATCTGGGCAAGGTTGTGACTTGATACAGAAACTCTATGCCCATATGGAGATGTGGAAACACCTTCCATTATTTTAAGGGACCCCCCCCCTAACATCTGGCCACCGTGGGCACAAAGAGGAGCGGCGCCTGTCCCTGACAAAGCAGGGAGCGAGAGTCGAGGGAGCGCTTTCCTGCCGCTGTGCTTGGAAGTAATCGGGAGATGTGCTCTTTCGCTGCTGCTGCTGCTGCTGCAGTGACCAAGTTTGACTCTGCAGTGGCTCGATGCGGGCTGTTGCGTTGCCGAGGGGGATGTGGGGGGTGCTGAGCGTCCTTCTTCTCTGTTGCAGCCTGGCTGTCCGGCTGCCAGAGCGAGGTGCGCCGCCAGGGTGGTCCCAGGGGCGGGCTGAACAGAGGGAAGAGGCCGGGAGCGCAGCAGAGAGGGAACCGGGGAAGGGTCGGCGGCTGGGGAGGGAAAACAGCACGCCTCCCAGCCGTGCCTGAGCCTCCAAACGGGGCTTGCGGTCGAGGCGGCTGTGGCATGACGCAAGGTGACAAAGCTGCTTCAGCGGAGCGTTTCTGGACACCGTTTACAAGGCACTTAGGCGCAGGGATTTAGGAAGGCGCCTGATGCGGAGTCAGCTGATTGGCGCATCCATCTTGGTGTCGTCTGCACTGACTGGCAGCTGCTGTCCAGGCTTTCAAACAGCCCTACCAGGAGATGCCAGGGATTGTGCTGAGTCAGATCACAATGTGGCCTGCACGGACTGGCAGCAGCTCTCTAGGGTTTCGGATAAGGGACCTTCCCAGCTCTACCTGCAGATGCCATTAGGGTACGGTTACCAGATTTTTTTCAATGAATTCGGGGATACTTTTCTTTTTCTTTGAAGCTGAGTAGCAACAGGGAGTCAGTAGTGGGGATGGTGTTAGCAAAAGACCCTGGGCCCAAGCACACATGCATATTGTATAAAGGTGCAAAGCCCTTCTTTCACACCCTGTCAAACATAAATGCACAGAGTTTTTTAAAAACTTGGCAATGGTGCTTCCCGAGCCCTCCCCGATCTCCTGCCCCCTTCCCCCTTTGTTTTGACAGATTGGGGGAGGCTCAGGAGTCAAGGGCAGGTGGCCATTGCCCAGGAGGGGCGCAAGGTGTGCGGGTTACCTGCCAGGCAAGGTGCAAAGCCCTTATTTCACACCCTGTGAAACATAAATGCGCAGAGTTTTTAAAAAACAGGGCAACAGCCGCCCGCCTGCAACTCCCAAGCCTCCCCCGATCAGTCAAAACAAAGGGGGAAGGGGGCAGGAGATTTGTACCGCTGGACGTCCCCGATTCAGCTCTGGCAGTGGTGGTGGCAGTGGCAGTCAGCAGTCCGGAGCCAGCCTGGTAGCGCAGTGGGCTCTGGCTGGCTTCAGGAGTTGCTCGCTACCGTGGCGCCCACCATTTTTCCTCGCCGGAAGTTCTAGCAAGGCAAAATGGTGGGCGCCACAGCAGCGGGCAGCTCTTGAAGCCAGCCAGAGCCCACTGCGCTATCAGGCTGGCTCCGGGCTGCTGAGAGTGCTGCTGCCACATTTTCCGGGGACAAATTTGCAAATTGGGGGACATTCTGGGGACGGAATTTGTCCGGGGACAGATTTGCAAATCTGGGGACTGTCCCCGGGAATTGGGGACATCTGGTAATCCTATATTAGGGATTGAAATTGGGACCTTCTCTGTGCAAGGCAGATGCTCTGTCCTGGAGCTGCAGCCTCACCTTGAACCATTTGGCCCAAATTATTGGGGAGGAGGGAAAGGGCAGGGTCCCTTTAATGGTACCCATGAGCTCTACCCCCTTAATCCCTCCTACCCATTGCCAAATTTCAGCCTCTCCTGTAACCTTGCAAAACCTGTAAGGGGCCTCCTCTCTCCACACCCCTCCCCAGTAATTTACCTAAAGTAGTTAAGTTAGCCTCTCCTACTCTGCACTGCTCATATTTTAGTGGGTGGGAGGTTGTTGGATGATATAGAGCAGGGGTGCACAACCTTTTTCAGCCGTGGGCCAGTCCACCGTCCCTCAGACCATGTGGTGGGCATGACTATATTTTTTTTGGGGGGGGGGATGAACGAATTCCTGTTGCCCCACAAATAACCCAGAGATGCATTTTAAATAAAAGGACACATTCTACTCATGTGAAAACACGCTGATTCCCAGACCATTCGCGGGCCGGATTGGGAAGGCGATTGATGGCGGGCCGGATTGAGAAGGCCCCCGGGTTGCCTACCTCTGTTATAGAGCAATCCATATAGCTCAGTTGGTAGAGCATGAGACTCTTAATTTCAAGGTTGTGGGTTCAAATCCCATGTTGGGCAAAATATTCCTACGTTGCAGGGGGTTGGACTAGATGACTCTCATGGTCCCTTCCAACTCTATGATTCTATGATCCATTTAATGGATTTGTATTGTACATTATGTTTTTCTGGCTTTTATGTTTCCCTGTTTGTATTTTACCTGGTTAGGTGGCTTTGAGATACACATACACACAAAGGGCTGCCACCCCTGCTTGCTGTGCTTATCAACCCTGCTCATTCTTTTGCCTGCTGTCCTTCCCCCACATGTAAAAATACACCCTCCATTCACAGCCCCTCTCACATATCCCACCACAACTCACCTCCCTCCTTCCATTAAACCTCGCAGCAGGCTTGTTTCACGAAATACTTGCCTGCATGCCGGCTATTCAGCATGCTGCAGTTGCAGCGGCCACCTTCTGGTGGCCACAAGAACTGCAGCGTGACAGCATTTTACATTTTCATGTATATAGGAAGATATGCCACAACTAAGTCATTCAGTAAATAAAATAAAGATACAGTGGTACCTCGGGTTACAGACGCTTCAGGTTACAGACGCTTCAGGTTTCAGACTCTGCTAACCCAGAAATATTACCTCGGGTTAAGAACTTTACCTCAGGATGAGAACAGAAATCGTGCGGTGGCAGCGGGAGGCCCCATTAGCTAAAGTGGTGTCTCAGGTTAAGAACAGTTTCAGGTTAAGAATGGACCTCCAGAACGAATTAAGTTCTTAACCAGAGGTACCACTGTAACTACTTTGAGCCCTGTGACCAGCTCTGCTAAGGGGACACCATCCAATTGGACATTTACCAGTGCAAGCCTCGTTGAACTGAAATGCTTCCTGCAGGGAAATATGCTGGATCAGCTCCACAGTTCAGTTGGTTGTGGGTTGTGCTATTTGGATTCTCTCCCTCTGTCACACGCACACCCCGAACCTGTTGAAATTAACGGACCAAAGCAAGTCATTGTTGTTAGGAGACCCCTACTCCCCTTCACAAAACTACAAACCCCTTAGTTCCCTGGGAAGAGAGACTGATGGCTAAACCAGTCTGGGAATTATAGTTCTGTGAGGAGAACAGGGGTCTCGTAACACATCCCGGAACCCTAAACAAACTACAGCTCCCAGGATCCTTTGGGAGAAGCTATGGCTGTTTCATAACGCTTTAGATGTAGGTAGGCAGGGATGCAGGTGGCGCTGTGGTTTAAACTACTGTGCCACTTGGGCTTGCTGATCAGAAGGTCGGCAGTTCGAATCTCCGGGACGGGGTGAGCTCCCGTTGCTCTGTCCCAGCTTCTGCCAACCTAGCAGTATGAAAGCACGTAGTGCAAGTAGATAAATAGGTACCACTCCAGCGGGAAGGTAAATGGCGTTTCCGTGCACTGCTCCGGTTCACCAGAAGCAGCTTAGTCAGGCTGGCCACATGACCCGGAAAAACTGTTTGCGGAAGCGGACAAACGCCGGCTCCCTCGGCCTTTAAAGCGAGATGAGCGCCACAACCCCAGAGTCGTTCTGACTGGACTTAAATGTCAGGGGTCCCTTTACCTTTTAGCCCTGTTTAGGTATCTGAGGCAGTATTAGCCAGTGACACGGGAGCTAGTGAGCCAGTAGAGGGGGTGGACTTAACACGCATTGATGTTTTTAAACGATGCCCCACCAGATCCAGTATCCTACCAATCAGCTTTGGGCTGTTTCATTGCAAGAGCCCAGACAAGGGCTCAAGGATTCCACCTGATGGCACCGGCCTAGGACCTGGGCGGAATCCCTAATGGCTGCAAATCCATCTGTTCTCCTTTTTTGCCCTCCAATCTTTGATGCTTTCCTCCTTTTCTTTCTCTCCCACTCTAACCTCACAGGCACCATGTTCATTACGTCATCCCCTACGACGGAGACCAGTCCGTGGTGGATTCGTCGGAGAACTACTTTGTGACTGACAATGTCACCAAGCAGGAAATCGACCTGATGCTGGGACTCTTGCTGGGATTCTGCATAAGCTGGTTTCTGGTGTGGATGGATGGAGTGCTCCACTACGCTGTACGGGCCTGGCGGACAAGCCGACGGTATGGTAAGTGAGTGCTCACCGGCCTGTTGCCGGAGGGGTGTCACTGGCGATGTGCCAAGGGGAGGTGATTTCGCGTGCCCCAGGGGGAGCAGGTTCCTCGTGGTTTCTGGGTACCTCAATTTTCTGCTTCCCAGGCTTTCGTCCCCATTTTGAGGATCATGTCTCTAGCCCTCAAGGATGTGAAAATGTGCTTATGTTGAAGGGAAAGCCAGGTGAACGTCACCTTTCTGGCTCTGAGCTAAAAGATGTCCAGCAGAAACGAAGGGTTGTCCCCTCCAACAAAGCCCTACTCAGAGCTGACCCGCTGAAATTAGTGGGCCAAAGTTATTCATGTTCATTTATTTCACGTGGGTGAGCAGAACATTGTATTGGATGCAGCCCTGAGTGTTTGAACCATGAGTCAACAAATTTATGGCCCCACTATTTTATTTTATTGGGGCTTTTAGATTTAGAGAAAAGGGGGGGGGGGGAGGGACAACATGGTAGAAGCATGTAAAATTATGTTTGGCATAGAATGCTCTGTGTTGCCTGCCTGTTTGGTTTTAATTAAAAGCAACAACTACCCAATGTCACAGCAAGCGATTTTTTAAAAAAACAAAAAAACCCCATTATTATTATTTATTAATTAAATTTGTTAGCCCTTTTACTTTGCCTAGGGCAACCCAAAACAACTTCCATCCAAAGCAGCTTACAACCAAACAACTGCCCCCCCCCCAAACACCACGTAGATACATTAAGACAAAGTAGGGAAAGAAATGCATTAAAAAAACACCCCACCCACTTCTAAAAGGCCACAGAAAGTTAAGGGCTGGAGGTTATAAGGTCTTATTTTCTTGCCATCTAAAGATGTCTAATTAAGGCACCAGGCAAGTCTCCTTGGGGAGAGCATTCCGCGAATGGGGAGCCACTGCAGAAAAGGCCCCGTTCTCTTGCTGCCGCCCTCCAGACCCCTTTCAGAGGAGGCGCATGAAAAAGGGTCTCAGAAGATGATCTGGTGGTCTGGGGCGGCTCATATGGGGAGTGGCAGTGCTTGTGGTCCTGAGCCATCTAAGGCTTTATAGCTGAAAACCACCACTTTGAATTGGGCCTGGAAACTAATTGGCAGCCAGTGCAGTCGGTCCAGGATTGGCGTTATATGCCCAAACCGTCTTGCCGCGTTGAGCAACCCGGCTGCCTAATTCGGCACCAGCTGAAGTCTGTGAACCATCTTCAGAGGCAGCCCCATGTATAATGCGTTGCAGTAATCTAACCTAGAGGTTACCAAAACACAGACAACAGAAATTAGGCTATCCCTGCCCAGAGAGGGGTGCAGCTACGTACCTGCTCCTTCAGAGGGAATATAACCCCATCAAGAATGCAGCAAATCAGAAATAAACTGGTCCCAAGCTGTTAAGGGCTTTTTTATGCCCATAATAGCACCTGTAACTTGGACCAGTAGCAAATCAGCCGCAAGTGCAGATCTCTGGTCTTCTACACTGAGAGAGTCTAGCATGCAAACATGTACATTAGTCCATTAAAATTTTATGCAAACCCGTTGGTTTGATTTTTGGAGATGTATTTCCTCTCTTTGGGGACTCTGTAGTTCAAAGTAGGATGGCTGCCTGATTAAATAAGTCTTAACTAATCATAGGAATTAAATTGAGCTAATTGATTAAATTTGCATATAAGTTAAAGGAGAGTTTCAAAGCCCAAAACTCCATAAATCATGATAGGTAAATCATAGATCGGGATCTATTGGTAGAACAGTGGATAATTTGATGTATATCAGGAAGGAATTTCTTCACTCTTTCTAGAGTGCAGCCCTGTTTAGGGAAGTTTTTAATGTTTGATGTTTTATCATGTTTTTAATATTCTGTTGGAAGCCGCCCAGAGTGGCTGGGGAGGCGCGGCCAGATGGGTGGGGTATAAGTAAATAATAATAATAATAATAATAATAATAATAATAATAATAATAATAATAGTTCTGGCTGGGAAAAACGCTCCTATTACAAATTTAGCAAAAGTAGTGATAAACAAGAAATGCTTCCCAAAGTCTACCACCAAATTTAACTATCATGGGCTGGGTTTTTAAGCATGGCTAAGCTTTTGGCGCTGTGGGTTAAACCACAGAGCCTAGAACTTGCCGATCAGAAGGTCGGCAGTTCGAATCCCTGCGACGGGGTGAACTCCCGTTGCTCGGTCCCAGCTCCTGCCAACCTAGGAGTTTGAAAGCACACCAGTGCAAGTAGATAAACAGGTACCGCTCCGTTGGGAAGGTAAACGGCGTTTCCGTGCGCTGCTCTGGTTCGCCAGAAGCGGCTTAGTCATGCTGGCCACATGACCCGGAAGCTGTACGCCGGCTCCCTCGGCCAATAAAGTGAGATGAGCGCCGCAACCCCAGAGTCGGCCACGACTGGACCTAATGGTCAGGGGTCCCTTTACCCTTTACCTAAGCTTTTGCTGAAGTCTCTCTCTCTCTTTCTCTTTCTGTTGACAGACACCACTTGGTCTTGGATTCCAAAATTTTGTAACTTCAAGGAGTTCAGGAAACGTCACCACCGGCAGTACGACGAGCCGACCGGGAACATGGTGCACATCAAACAGAAGTTGTACCATAACGGGCACCCTAGCCCCAGACACCTCTAAGAAACCCGAGACTGTCGAGGGGTTGTAGAACTTGGCCTTTTTGCCGTCTGTCGAGGGGCCCCATCCGTTCCTCAATGGACGCCACTTTAAGGACTTACGTTTAGTTACCCTTATCGGTGTGTGTCAGCCCGGCACACCCAGAGAATGCACAATCCAATCCTGTCCCGGCTGCGAGGCTCCCGGGACGTTGCACTGTGGTTACCATTTTATTGGTGGACTCCTGTATATATGTAAACAAAAAAACAAACACAAAACGGGAAAGAGAATTTGCATTGTACTTCCGCAGCCCACCAACCTCCTCGATGGTGTGTCCTGCAACGCCGATGTACCCTTTTTGCGTTTTGTTCGTTATTTCTTTGTTTTGGGGGGGTTTCTTCTTCTTTTTCGGAAATCTGTTGTTGTTCAAAGTCTTCGTAGGTGAGTTTGGACAGAAGATGTAATGTTTAGCCTAAAGTGTGTCCATGTCCCCCACCCACCCCCAGCCCTGCCGCCGCCACCCCCCAAACCCTTCCCGGATGCAGAACGCATCTCGTTTCCAGTTGCAGATTTGGCTTGAGGTTCATAACGCCCGGTAGCTCTGTTGCGTACAATAGACGGCGCCCCATTCTTGGTTCCTTTGAAACCAAGTTGCTAGCTTGTTGTCACGACACCCTCTCCCTCCCCATTTTTACAATTTTGTTCTGTTTCTTAAATTAATGGGATCTGTAGTTCATCCTGTCTGATTTTTTTACTAGCTCGGAAGAAGCGACCGATGCTGGTTTGCCGTGGAAAAAAATGTTAAGCAGGTTAGAAGCCAGGCGGAAGGACACCGGCTTTTGTGGAATGTGTTTGAGGGCCTGTTGACGCTTATTTCTGACCACGTCAGCCCCCCTGGGTGTCTCTGCCAACTGTTCGCATCACCCTGCCTTGAGAATGATTTATCCCTTGATAAACGTTGCGTCGCTAATGCGTTAGGAGCTCAAAACGCGTTGATTACCAAACGGCATTTGTTGGTGTTTGTCATAACTTAATCACTTGTCCAGCGCACATGGCAGGGTGCATGGCAGTGAAATGAGAGCTAGTTCAGGCAGCCATCAGTCTCATGGTGAAACCATTGAGCCCTGTATATGTGTGTGTGTTGTTGACTGGTCTTGTAAATGTAGAATTGTAGGGTTGGAATAAACCCCCTTGGGCAGGCCTAGGCAAACTCGGCCCTCCAGATGTTTTGGGACTACAACTCCCATCATCCCTGACCACTGGTCCTGTTAGCCAGGGATGATGGGAGTTGTAGTCCCAAAAACACTTGGAAGGCCGAGTTTGCCTATGCCTGCCCAAGGAGCATCTAGTCCAACTCCCTACAATGCTAGAATATGTTTCTTGAGAATGGAGAGCGCTGCTTTATATCAAGTCAGGCTCTTTGTCCATCCAGCCCAGTATTGTCCGCACTGACTGGCAGCCGCTCTCCAGGGTCTCAAGCAGAGAAGGGTCTTCCCCATCACACTGTCCTTTTCACTCAGGGGTGGGGAACCTTGGGCCCTCCAGATGTTGCTGAACTCTCAACTCTCCCAGCAGCCCTTGCAAGCATGGCCAAGAGCCAGGGATGATGGGAGTTGTAGTTCCGCAACATCCGGAGGGCCCAAAGTTCTTCCGTGCCTGTTTTAAGTAGAGATTTGCTGGCCAGATTCAGAAGGTCTTCTTGGCCAGGGGTGGGGAAACCTGCAGCTCTCCAGAGGTTGTCCAACTACAACTCCCATCAGTCCGACAACGCCTGGAGGGCCACGGGGTCCCCATCCCTGTTTTAGACCATGGTGATTCTCAGCTGGAAGCTGGAATCTTCTGTTTGGATGGGAAATGGGGCCCAGAGTCCAGGCATAGCCAAGAAGCGTAGACGTTTCCGGACTACAACTCCCATCATCCCTGATTGGCAATGTTGGCTGAGGCTGATGGGAGCTGGAGATTGTGACTACGCCTGGACCAGACAGTCAGGGACTGCCATCTCTAACTATTGTAGCATTTTTAAGACCGGCTACCTCCAAGGCTTAACTCCGCCGTGGCTTCAGGATGTTGAAGGAACAAACCATCGTCGTGTGAGTTGGCCGTAGACCTTTTCATGCACTCAAAAGGACATGTGAGGCATCAAGTGTGGAAGGAGTTTATGTGTGTGAGAGAAAACGAAGGGCAGGGGGGGAAATTAGCTTCATTTAGGATTTTAATGCAAACCTACCTGATTCGGACTTCCCAAAACAGGATGCAAACCAAGACACAGCTGCCTTTCGGAATTCTGAAATTTTGCAATGCAGTTCTCCAGTGCATAACAAAATGTGTACATTAGGGGAAAGCCTGCATCAAAATACATATATTAGGGTTTTTGTTTTTAAAGAACCCCCCAAAATGCATTATTTCAAGGAAATTTGCATGCAGATTTCAGGGGAAATTGCGTATGAATTTTGGAAAGACTTAAGAGCCAGCATGGTGTAGTGGTTAAGAGCGGTAGACTCGTAATCTGGTGAACCGGGTTCGCGTCTCCGCTCCTCCACATGCAGCTGCTGGGTGACCTTGGGCTAGTCACACTTCTCTGAAGTCTCTCAGCCCCACTCACCTCACAGAGTGTTTGTTGTGGGGGAGGAAGGGAAAGGAGAATGTTAGCCGCTTTGAGATTCCTTCGGGTAGTGATAAAGCGGGATATCAAATCCAAACTCTTCTCTTCTTCTTCATAATAATAATAATTTTATTATTTATACCCTGCCCATTTTGCTGTGTTTCCCCAGCCACTTCTACACTTATAGATTATAGACTTACAGATTTCCGTGAGGATTTAAAAATAATAATCGCAATTCTAAACAGAAGTAGAAAATGTGGGGAACTGAATTTAGGCTTGGAAAAAGTAGAAATTGGGGGAAGTGTAATTATTATTTCTCATTGTTCTTAAGGATAATAAGAAGAGTAATAGTAACAACCTGCTCTTCACCTTCTAAGGCTGCAGGGCGGGTTTCAACAATGGGAATGCCATGTTTAAAACGCATTTAAAACAGCTTCCAGCCACAGAGAATAAGCTGTGTCCTAAAAAATATAAATCTTTGGGTGTCCAAAGCCGGGGAAGAAAGGGGGGAAATGGACAGATCTGTTCATTCCTTGGTGGCACAGGGCTCCCGGCCAGTGGCGTAGCGTGGGGGGTGCAGGGGGGGGGGGCCGGCCGCACCGGGCGCAACATCTGGGGGTTAGGGTTAGGGGGCGCAAATCCACGGGTTAGGGGGCGCAAATCCACGGGTTAGGGGGCGCAAATCCACGGGTTAGGGGGCGCAAATTACTTGCCTTGCCCCGGGTGCTGACAACCCACGCTACGCCACTGCTCCCGGCATCCTCAGTCAGTTGCTCAATTGCAAGGCGGCTTCTGAGCTCATTCAGCCAGATTCCTTGCTCAATACAGGAAGGTGAGAAGTTGAGTTAGTGAGGATTTTAGGATCGGTGTTGGTCCTCTGACACTTTATGCCCTCATGTCTTCTTTTGGATGCATGAAGTGGGCACCTGCCATTTTCATGCATGCGGAGATAACTCCCAGTTCCATTGCTGCCTGTTTATTAACTCACCAACCAGGATTCATATGAAGAGTGATTTATTTATTTTTTTAATGTGTATTTATGGGAAAAGGCTTGGTCCCATTTTGTGTGTCAGGTGGCCTCATCCAACCAGGGGGTGGTCTCTTGACTGCCCTGGCTCATAAAGGGGCACGGGACTTTGTTACGAGGCAGAAATTCCACCGCCAGACATTAAAGTTGCTGCCATACCTGCAAGAGCTATGTGGCAGGCAGATATCAAACAGGTGCTGACTCATCCATCATTGCTGGGGGGGGGGGAGGAAGCGGAAGCAGCTGCACCTGTTGAATTCCTGTCTGCCAGGCACAAACTCTCCCCCACTTTGAATGCAGACAAAGCCATTTGCATCTGTCGTCTTTTTCTTTTTCCAACTGCCGGATGTCCCACCAGCCAACCGTTTCGACCGTTTATTTATTTTTGAAATTTGAAACGATATCCCGCTTAACTTTTCTTTCTTTTTTATATATATAAAAAAATATAGACTCTAGGTGGCTTACAATTATACAGAAAAGAAAAAAAAAATCAATAATAATCCAAACGGAATTGCATGCATGCATTAGTGCGGATGAATACCCGTGTTAAAACAAGGAACATCCTCGCCAGGCAATATTGAGAATGTTGTCTCTGTGCTGATTTGGGGAACTGGGGTTTTTTGGGGGGCGGGGAGGGGAGCGGAAGACCCTGATCTGACACAGAGTTGAGTGTGCTTAAGCCTTTGATTTGAGTGGCTTTACGTGTGCCCTGGCAAATGCTAATGACAGCTTTCCACCTGAGGGGTGTTTATACCCTACGTCCAAAATGTGTACAATCTGCGAACACAGATTGTGTGAGCTGTGTACCCCTAGTTATTTGCACGTGGTGCTCAATGAGTGTACGGTCTGTGTGCCTGTGCTTACGGCTGTTGTATACAAATGCCCTCCGAAGCAACAAGTGTACACACTCTTGCCACGAAGGGATGGAGGCAGCGTTAATGTATGAAATCTGAGGTTTGCCATGGAAGTAGGGCCGGAGCTGGTTTCTGAGTGGTTGGGTGTGGGGGTGAGTAACCTAGTAAAGACTTTGGGAAGTTGCAGGATTGAACCAGCGCAATAGGAAGAGGGAAAGGGGCTTGCTTTTATTTTGTTTTTTAAAAGAAAATTATCCAATGGGTCTCTCTGCCTGGGGCTGTTTTGCTTCTGCAGGGTCCAACCTCTCATTCTTTGCATATTTCCGGAGGACAGAGATGCACCAATCAGGACTAGCGGGCTGATACATTTGGTAAAAATAAATCTTCTCATTGCCTCAAAGTACTTGGTCTGCTGAAGACAAACACCTGATAAGGGGAATGCCAAATAAATATTAAATATACCTGGTGGCTGCTCTGGTTTAAGCACATTTAACTCTTGTCATCTAAATTGTGCGCCCGCATTACTTGGAAGTAAGGTCCGCCCAGTATAAAGGACTTTCCGAGTGAAATCTGTTTAGGATCAGGGCCCCGCGCCAGAAACCCAATTCTCCACCCTTCTCGCTTTCAAGTAGACACGGCAAAGAAAGGAGGGGGGAAAACCCACCATTGTTATTATGATTTAAAATGTTGCAGGCTTTGTGTTTTGAAAAAAAAAGAGAAGCTGCCCCCTTGTTAAATGTTACCAAAAAAAAAATTTATAAGAGGGGAAGGGGGCAAATTGGACAGACCCTCCTTCTGAAAAAATATTGACAATGTCTGTGATTACTCTATTGTTTGATTGCAATGTCTGTGATTAAAAGGAAAAACAAAACGAAACACGAGAAATCTACTGCCAAAGTTAACCCCATGAATCTGACGGCTCATTTGATTCGATGGTTCCTGTCAGAGAGCGGATTTGTGAATGTGTGTGTGATGTGGAAGGCTACCTCAAAGGTTGGGGGTTGTATCCAGGCCAGAGTTAGACCCATTGAAACGAATGGACCCATGTTAGCCATGCCCATTAACTCTAATCCATCTGCTCAGAGTAGAATTATATGCGACCCGCTGCATAAAAGCTACATTTTGGTTTCGTCTCTTGATATCCTATATGTATATTTATTTATACATTATTACCAGGGTGGTGTAGTGGTTAAGAGTGTTGGGACTGTAACCTGGGAGACTGGGGCATAGCTGTCAACTTTCAGATTTGAAAATAAGGGATCAGCAGCCTCAAAAATAAGAGATCAGCAGCCTCACCTGTTCTGGGGACAGTCTACGGGATATCTAACAATCCGGGATAGCAGCGGGAAATGGTGCTGGAATAAGGGAATTTCCCGCCAAAAAAGGGAAGGTTGACAGCTATGGACTTGGGTTCAAATCCTCCCGCTAAACTATGAACCTGATTGGGTGACCTCACAAGCCAGGCAGTCTCTCTCAGCTTAGCCTACTTCACAGATTGCCACTGAATATAGTTGTCATGGAACAACAGCAAGGATGGTATTTTGCTGAGCAGCCGCCTTGGGGGAAAGAAGCTGGGGAAAGGTCCGGAAAAGGGAAAAGGCTCTTCTGTTTAGAGAAAAGATGAGGGAAGGAGGGCCAGAGGCAGATTTAGGGGTGCAGAACTGGTTCTCCCGCACTTGGTGCCAAGCCGAGAGGACACTGGGACAGTGATAAACAATGGAAGGTGAGAGGTTGGGGGTTGCACCAAATTTCTGGTGTTGCATAGGGCACACTGCTGGAATTTCAAAGCTCACTTTAAATGCCACTGAGAGGGCACGATAGAATTTTGCAACTTTATGTATGGCAAGGGTATGAATAAAAATGTTGTTTATTTGTGTAGCCGAAGGCTTTACCTCCCCCCCCCCAAAAAAAGAGAGACAGAGACATAAGACGAAATAAAACAAATTACAAAATAAAACACATTACACAATTAGAATATTTATTAAAACCAGGCATTCTGTCAGATAAGGGCTTGCTCCTCTGGAAAAAAATCCACTTAACATCCCCACGAACCTTTCTCCTTAAAATTGCTGCTCTAGAGGTAAAACAGGCTGGCACCGTGGCTTGAAGAAACTGAGAAGAGAAGCTTTTCTCTCTCCTCATGACAGAACTTGTGGAAACCTAGTGAAGCTGAAAGATGGAAGATTCTGGTCCGATGAAGGACGGACTTCTTCATGTAGCGCGTAGTTCAACCATGGAACTCGCTGCTGCAGGAGGGCCACCAACTTGGATTTGGTTTTAGAAGCAGATGAGATAAATTCATGGAGACGTAACACTTTCAAGGGCTGCCAGCCACAATGGCCGTGCTCTGCCTGGTCCATGGCGGGAGACAGCTATGCTTCTGAACACCAGTTGATGGAAATTGCAGGGTTGGGGAGAATGCAGTGGTGCTCAAGTCGGGCTTTGGGCTTTCTGACAAAGGCACCTGGTTGGCCAGGATGCTGTACTAGATGGGCCTTTGGCCTGATCCAGGAGAGCTTTTCTTATGTTCTCGCAAGAGGCCCTGCAGAAAAATGCTTCTGCAGGAGAGAGTTCCTTCGCCTTGGGGTGAATGCTACTTTCAGAGCAGCCCAGAAGTTCTTGATCACAGGGGACACACACACACAAAATCAATGTCAAAAAGCTTCAGCAACAGAAAGATGGAGAACACAAGGGCAGGGTGGAACAGGTTGGAAGGAACAGGTGGGGACATGTCTGAAGACATGCTTCCCTCTTGGTTCCATCTGCAGGGCTTACTTTGAACACCACCCTCGTTTTTAAAAATAGTTGATTCCCTCCTGGGCATGCTACTGGGCATTCCCTACTGGGCAAGCTACTGGGAGGAGCTAGCCAGGTGTGTGTGTGTGTGGTGAGGGAAGCAGGTGATAGTGCCTGTTCCTTCAGCACAGAAGAAGGATGCCTTCCCCTAAGATTTACTGCCCTTCTGTTTACATGATGGCAAGTGCTTCCGTATACACATCAATACATGCAAATATTATGCAGATCTGTGCGGCTACCCTTCTCCAGGTGCATTGGCTGTGAAGGGAATGGGCAGGTGAAACCACCACCAGCTTCCATTCTTGGGAGATTTCAAGGTATATGATTGTTCCAGGGCGTCACGATTTGGCAACCTGAACGGGCAGGCGATGGTGTGCCGGCTCCCTGGCGGCCAGGGAAGGGTCTTTGTGCCAACTCACCCCTTTTGCCTGCCCAGGCTGTGAGCTCTCCTTAATGGTGCTTGCAGAGGATCTTGGTTCCAAGGATAGTCATAAAGAAGTACATATATTTTCATTCCAAAGGCAGCCTCGAAGGAACTAGCTTTCCTCGAAGAGGATAAAGAAAACGCCCGTCACATTAAAAGTGCTCTGTGCCACTGATCCGCTTTGAGACTCCTTAAAGGGAGTGAAAGGCGGGATATCAAATCCAAACTCCTCTTCTTCTTCTGATGCAATGAGAGCGAGGAGCGGATCAAAAAGGGGATATTGGAAGGTGATTTCGGCAGGAGAGTCCTGACAGATCTAGTGCATGGGTAGGCAAGCTAAGGCCCGGGGGCTGGATGCGGCCCAATTGCCTTCTAAATCCGACCCATGGACGGTCCAGGAATCAGCGTGTTTTCACAGGAGTCGAATGTGTCCTTTTATTTAAAATGCATCTCTGGGTTATTTGTGGGGCCTGCCTGGTGTTTTTACGAGAGTAGAGTGTGTCCTTTTATTTAAAATGCATCTCTGGGTTATTTGTGGGGCATAGGAATTCGTTTTGTTTTGTTTTTCAAAATATAGTCCGGCCCACCCCACAAGGTCTGAGGGACAGTGGACCGGCCCCCTGCTGAAAAAGTTTGCTGACCCCTGATCTAGTGCAACCCACCAGATGCTCTAAAGGGGAACACACAAGCAGGACCTGAGGACAAGAGCACATTTCCCCAGCAACTGGTAATCACAAACATACTGCCTCTGACTGTGCAGAAAGAGCATAGATTGGTGGCCATCACTGCCTCCTCTGGGAGTGAGTTCCATAGTTTAACTAGGTGCTGTGTGAAGAAGTCGTTTCTTTTGAACATTCAGGCCTACAGAATCCTAGAGCTGGAAGGGACCCCCAAAGGTCATCTAGTCCAGCCCGCTGCAATGCAAGAACCTCAATGCACACGGTCCCCCATCCAATCTGCAACCCCACCAGACCCTGCTTAGCTTTGCAAATGCGCTAGCAGTTTCATCGCTGCACCACTAGGAGGTAGGTAAAAAGGTAAAGGACCCCTGGATGGTTAAGTCCAGTCAAAGGTGACAATGGGGTTGCGGCACTCATTTCAGGCCGAGGAAGCTGGCGTTTGTCCACAGACAGCTTTCCATCGGCTGGGTGAGGATTGCAGGGCCTGCTCCCTTCCAGGGCCTTTTCCAACTGGCCCAGGGGGCGTGGCCCAGGCCCTCTCTCCCGGCTATAAAGGGACTCCTGCTGCAGGAAAGCCTCGGACCATCGGCTGGGTGAGGACTGCAGGGCCTGCTGCCTTCCAGGGCCTTCTCCAACTGGCCCAGGGGGCGTGGCCCAGGCCCTCTCTCCCGGCTATAAAGGGACTCCTGCTGCAGTGAGGCCTCGGACCATCGGCTGGGTGAGGACTGCAGGGCCTGCTGCCTTCCAGGGCCTTCTCCAACTGGCCCAGGGGGCATGGCCCAGGCCCTCTCTCCCGGCTATAAAGGGACTCCTGCTGCAGGAAAGCCTCGGACCATCGGCTGGGTGAGGACTGCAGGGCCTGCTCCCTTCCAGGGCCTTTTCCAACTGGCCCAGGGGGCGTGGCCCAGGCCCTTATCTGGAACAAACTTTTGGGGAAGTGTGGGAAGTGTTCTGCCATTGCTTCCCTGTTCCAGGTGGTCATTGTGCTTTAAAATGTCCTCAAGCAGTCGGTGGCAATTTAAATTTTTATTCCTTTTTTTCTTTTTTCCTTTGTTGCGGGTGGGTGGGTGGGATGGATAGTTGGTTGGGGATTAATTTTAGTACAATTGTTCTGTTCCTTTTGTTGTTGTTTTATTGGTTCTGTATAGTTTGTGTTTTGTTTTTAAGGGGTGGGATCAGGGCTGCCTGGGAGTGGCTCCCCAGCCAACACAATGGCTGGGACAAGTTTCACAGGGGGGAAAGCACTGGGACATCCGATCTCGGTGATCATGGGCAGGAGGCGGAGTTACGCTAAGACCAGACCATGTCATTACCGAGGAGGCAGGTTTAGTCGTTGTCTGAGGACTATCCCTGCCTCCGGGTCTGGCCTTGACCGGATGGATACTGGAATCAACAGGGGAAACCCACATGACCTGAAAGTGTTGCTGTGCAATGCCAGGTCAATGATGAATAAAACCACTGCCATCCACGACTTGATTGTGGATGGAGGATTTGACCTGGCATGTGTGACGGAGACCTGGCTGGAGGAAGCAGATGGGCCTGTCCTTGCCGCTGCTTGCCCACCAGGTTTCTCTTACGCACAGCAACCCAGGTCATGTGGGCGGGGAGGGGGGGTTGCAGTGATTTTTAGGAAGTCACTAGCTTGCACCAGGCGTCCTACTGGGAAGATCCAGCTCTCTGAGTGCATGTTCTGGAAGTTGGGCAATAGGGGCAGTACAGGATTCCTTTTGGTGTACCGACCTCCCCGCTGCACCAAGGATTCCCTGTCCGAGCTGCTTCAGGTCGTGGCGGATTTTCTCCTGGAGACACCTAGTTTGGTTGTCCTAGGGGATTTTAACATCCATGCCGACACGACCTTACAAGGGGCTGCTCGGGACTTCGTGGAAAGCATGGCCTCCATGGGGCTGTCCCTGAATAAGTTTGGCCCAACTCATAGTCATGGACATGCCTTAGACCTGGTGTTCACCTCTAGTGACGTGGGTGATCTGACACTAAGTAAAAGTGAAACAAAAGAAGTGCCATGGTCAGATCACTTCCTGGTGCAACTGGACTTCTCCGCGACCCTTCCCCTCTGCAGGGAGGTGGGACCAATTCGGATGGTCCGCCCCCGCCACTTAATGGATCCAAATGGTTTCCAGAGAGTGGTAGGGGATGCTTTAGCCCATGTTGATGGCCTTTCAGCTGATTCCCTGGTGGCCCGCTGGAATGTGGAGTTAACCAGGGCTATCGACTGTCTGGCTCCGAAGCGCCCTCTCCGATTGCATGGAGCCCGAACAGCCCCGTGGTTTTCTTCGGAGCTGAGGGCGATGAAACAATCGTTGAGACGGTTAGAGCGTCGGTGGCAGAAAACTCACTCCGAATCTGACCGGACACAGGTTAGAGCTCAACGTCGAGCCTACCAAGTGGCGATAGCGACGGCGAAGAAGACTTTCTTCACCGCCTCTATTGCATCTGCAGAAAATAGTAGCAGGAGACTCTTTCAGGTGGTTCGCAATTTAACAGAACCACCTTTACCACCGGGGCCTTGTAAAGACCCCAAGATCTCCTGCAACGATTTTGCAAAGTTTTTTGCAGATAAAATCACTCATATTCGGAAGGAGCTAGACACCACCGTGGGAGCAGGGCCGGGGCGGGAGAGTGCTAGAGCTCTGTCTGGTCAAGTTGCATGGAATCAATTTCAATCCATTACCCCCGAGGATGTGGACAGGCTGCTTGGACGCGTGAAACCAACCACCTGTCTCCTTGATCCTTGCCCATCCTGGCTAATAAAAGCAAGCCGGGAAGTGCTGGGCGATGGGCTCTGCGGGGTGGTGAATGCTTCCCTCTGTGAGGGAACATTCCCAGATCCGCTGAAAGAGGCGGTCATTAAACCGCTTCTTAAAAAACCATCTTTAGACCCGGCCAGCATGGCCAACTATCGCCCAGTCTCAAATCTTCCATTCTTGGGCAAGGTGATTGAGCGCGTGGTTGCTGAACAACTCCAGGCACGCCTGGAGGATGCGGACCATTTGGATCCCTTCCAATCGGGATTCAGGCCTCACCATGGGACTGAAACTGCCTTGGTCGCGTTGGTTGATGATCTCCGGCGAGCTAGGGACAAAGGTGAGAGTTGTTTCCTGGTTCTGCTGGATCTCTCAGCGGCCTTTGATACAATCGACCATAACATCCTTCTGGACCGTCTAGAGGGGCTGGGAGCTGGGGGCACTGTTATACAGTGGTTTCGCTCCTTCCTCCTGGGTCGTGTTCAGAAAGTGGTGGTGGGGGATGAGTGTTCAGACCCCTGGGCCCTCACTTGTGGGGTGCCTCAGGGTTCCGTCCTCTCCCCCATGCTTTTTAACATCTATATGAAGCCGCTGGGAGAGATCATCAGGGGGTTTGGACTGGGTGTCCATCAATATGCAGATGATACCCAGCTCTACCTCTCTTTCAAATCAGAACCAGTGAAGGCAGTGAAGGTCCTGTGTGAGTGCCTGGAGGCGGTTGGAGGATGGATGGCGGCTAATGGATTGAGGTTGAATCCTGACAAGACAGAAGTACTGTTTTTGGGGGACAGGAGGCGGGCAGGTGTGGAGGACTCCCTGGTCCTGAATAGGGTAACTGTGCCCCTGAAGGACCAGGTGCGCAGCCTGGGAGTCATTTTGGACTCACAGCTGTCCATGGAGGCACAGGTCAATTCTGTATCCAGGGCAGCTGTCTACCAACTCCACCTGGTACGCAGGCTGAGACCCTACCTGCCCGCAGACTGTCTCGCCAGAGTGGTGCATGCTCTGGTTATCTCCCGCTTGGACTACTGCAATGCGCTCTACGTGGGGCTACCTTTGAAGGTGACTCGGAAACTACAACTAATCCAGAATGCGGCAGCTAGACTGGTGACTGGGGGCGGCCGCCGAGACCACATAACACCGGTCTTGAAAGACCTACATTGGCTCCCAGTACGTTTCCGAGCACAATTCAAAGTGTTGGTCTTGACCTTTAAAGCCCTAAACGGCCTCGGCCCAGTATACCTGAAGGAGCGTCTCCACCCCCATCGTTCTGCCCGGACACTGAGGTCCAGCTCCGAGGGCCTCCTGGCGGTTCCCTCATTGCGAGAAGTAAAGCTACAGGGAACCAGGCAGAGGGCCTTCTCGGTAGTGGCGCCCGCCCTGTGGAACGCCCTCCCAGCAGATGTCAAAGTGATAAATAACTACCTGACATTCAGAAGACATCTTAAGGCAGCCCTGTTCAGGGAAGTTTTTAATCTGTGATATTTTATTGTATTTTTTGTTTCTATGGAAGCCGCCCAGAGTGGCTGGGGAAACCCAGCCAGATGGGCGGGGTACAAATAATAAATTATTATTATTATTATTATTATTATTCCAGGTCATGTGGGGAGCATGACTAAACCGCTTCTGGCACAACAGGACACCGTGACGGAAACCAGAGTGCACGGAAACCTTTACCTTCCTGCCGAAGTGGTGCCTATTTATCTACTTGCACTGGCATGCTTTATAACTGCTAGGTTGGCAGAACCTGGGCCAGAGCAACGGGAGCTCACCCTGTCATGGGGCTCCGAACCGCTGACCTTCTGATCGGCAAGCCCAAGAGAATCAGTGGTTTAGATCACAGCGCCACCTGCGTCCCTGCTGCCACTAGGAGGATGCAGCTCTTGCAGTGAGCGGGTGAGAAAACGCCAATGCTTTGAGCCCAGGGTTGAGTGCGGCCCTGCAAACATCTCCATCTGGCCCCCAGAACTCTCCCTGGGCCACTCTCCATCTCCCCAGGCCAAACCCCTCACCCAACCTGCAGCACACTATTGCTTTTGCTTGGCAGGAAGGCATCCTTGAACATCAATGCCTGGTTGGAGAGAGGAGGTGTAGAACTTAATTGGCTGAGATGGAGTATTAGTTTAAGGCACTAGACACTCAGAGGCTAGAGTCAGTAGCAGTGGCTCTTGAGTATGTGGAAAGTGGCATCTAAGTCCCCAATATGGATATTAGTTTTTCCCTTTGTGTATAAAGATCCCCTTAATAAGCCCACTTGTAAATTTATCATGCCTCTGGTAGTGGTGTTCATCTCAAGTCCAACTTCAAGCCTAGCCACGTTCCTAAGAGGTCGCGAAGCCTCCTGAGGGAAGTGGGTGTTAGTGGCAGGATTAAAAACACAGGCACTTGTGTGTGTATAAGTGAGGCTGAGCAACTGTGATCCCCAACGATCCAAAGGAAGCTTGTGTAAAGTGCTGCTCGATGCTCTTCTAGTACGCTATCTTCCTATATATATATAAAGGCAAGGCTGTCATCACGCAGCAGTACTTATGACCGCCATGATGCAGCCACCTCTACTCCAGCATGATGACAGGATGGCAGGTGAGAGAGCAAGCAGGTAGCAGGCAGCCCAGGCAAACGGGGAAGGCATTTCAAAGAGCTGTTTGCCAAACCACTCTCCGAAGCGCCTCCCCCTTCCTTAAAAGAGGTTTGAGAGAGCTGTGAAGGGAAAGGTGAAGTGTAAAGGGAGTTGATTCCCCCCCCCCAGGTGTAAAGGAAGGAGGTGGCCAGGTGGAGGGGGGGAAAGGGGGTGAGAGTCCCTACTCTGTGTGTATGGATCTCTCTGACTTGTGTGTGGTTGAAAATTAGCCTATAACATTGAGGTCACATCCACTGCTCCACCCACTCCCCCCCTGGCCCCACCCACCACTAGAATGTGGCCCCTGGAAGGTTGCCTATGATGGAATGTGGCCCCCAGGCCAAATACCTTTCAAATTCCTGTTTGCCTTCTCTGCTTACTAAAATATTGGGAGTTTACATTTTTGCCCAGCAAAGGCTGGCTCTTCCAGGCACTGAAGGATTCTAGCTTTAACATTCCTTCCCTCCAGTTTAGCTGGATCGGAAATTATCCAAGCGGGTCTAATTTCTTGGGTGTGTTTTTTTCCTTCTTGGATTCCTTTTTTAAAAAAAAACGGGGTGCTAAATTGACTACCAAATAAGAAGGCCCGGTAGCAGGATGGAAGCAATCCAGGACGGGAGAGAGAAAGAACTCTCTGAATCTGGAGACATGATGTGACTTACGAGCTTGTAGAGAAAGCCTATTATAACTGTATTTCTTGCCAGCTGGTTGAATGTGGGGAAGAGGTGAGGGAAATGAGATTATCCATCACAAGCAGTCACCACCAATACCAGCTCAATGTACCTTTGACATGGGATAGCATCACATCGTGGAGACAGACTAATTGGTTCTCTTTCTCTCATGCCACCTCTCGGCTTCGCCATCAATCACAGGCTTGTATTTTGCTCGGGATAACGCTGGCAGGTATAAAAGATGGGCAATCTGTTGCTGTAGCAGGTGCCAGGAAGCCAGAAACACAAAGCCAGGTCAGCACAGACCTATTTCTAAGGTGCCAAGCTACACCTCGTTGGAAAGATGCTTGGTGCATTATTTTTTTTGGGGGGAGGGCCCCCTGAAAATATTAGTTGACGGCCAGAGGAACAAGAATCTGTGGCAATGTCTCACCCTGACCAAGGTAGATGATGCCAATGAGCTACTGAGCTAAGTTCAAGGTGCTGCGTTTGGTACACAGAGCCCTGAAAGTTAATCTCATTTTTATCTTTCCATTTGATCACTGCAGGTGAGAGCCTCATGCAGACACCATGGTATCAGGAGGTACATTCTGCATTATGTAGGAACTGGACCCACTCAGGCAGGAAGAACCAGCTGCATAAATAAAAGATGGGGAACACCTGGCTTGCCAGTAGTACATGTGAAAAGGATCTAGGAGTCTTAGTAGACCGTTAGCTTAACACAGCATTTCCCAACCTTGGGCCTCCAGCTGTTTTTGGACTACAACTCCCATAATCCTCAGCTAGCAAGACCAGTGGTCAGGGATGATGGGAATTGTAGTTCGAAAACAGCTGGAGGCCCAAGGTTGGGAAACACTGGCTTAACATGAGTCAACTGTGTGATGCAGCAGCAAAAGAGGCTAATGCTATTCTAGGCTGTATTTACAGAAGTTTAGTGTTCTGATCAAGGGAAGTAATATTGCTGCTCTATTCTGCCTCGGCCGGCCCACACCTAGCGTCCTGTGTTCAGATCTCCATAACTTAAGAAGGATGTTGACAATCTGGAATGTGTGCAGAGAAGGGTGACCAAGATGAAAAAAGGTCTGAAGTTGGGTTTCTTTAGCCTGGAGAAGACTGAGATGATATGATAACCATCTTCAAATATCTGAAGGGTTGCCTCATGGAAGCTGTAGGACCCAAACCAACGGATTCAAGTCACAAGAAAGGAGATTCTGACTAAATGTTAGGAAGAACAGGAAGTACTGTTTGACAGTGGTACAGACTCCCACAAGAGGTGAACTCTCCTTTCTTGGAGGTTTTTAAGCAAGGGTTAGATATATTAGTCATGTATGATCTAGTTTAGATCCCTTCTTAGAATGTTAGAACACAGAACAGCAGGCTCTGTGCTGTGGAGAAGAGAGTGGAACTTTTTTACTTTTCGTGATTATGCAAGAAAGGTGCCAAATAAGTTATTTCCACTTGCCCTCGGCTGTCCTCCTTGCTTCCTTCCAGAGCTCCTGTCAAGGCCAATTTCCTCAGAGCTGTCCAGCACTTCTCAGCAAAGTGGCCAGAGCAGAGAACCCTGTCACTTAGTGTAGTAGTCTAAAATCTGATGCCAGGTGTGTGTGGGAGGCAGAGAGGTAAGGAAGGTAAACATAAAAAGTTGCATGGCATGGGCAGGAAGGAAGGAACATGCCTCCCCCAGGAACTCTTGGGTCAGCCTGCGTTCAACTCCAAATTAAGAGGTAGTTGTTGTTTTCTTAGCCTGCCCTGCAACACGTAAACAGCTGCCTATGAGGCTGTTAGTCCAGAGGGGAATGATTAGCCGCCCTCACATCAAAGGGACATGTCCGCAGCTTCAAGAAATCAATGCTAAGAGCCCTGCTGAAAGCTCCATTTAGTCCAGAATCTTCTTTTTAAGAGGCCAAGCAGATGCCTTTTGTTAAACCCAAAAGGACATGAGGGCAACAACCTTCTTCTGTTGTTCGCTGGCACTGAGGCACACTGAACGTGGAAGTTCCGTACAGCCATTATGCACAGGAAAGACTATGAATGATTACCTCTTTGAAAACCGTAATAGCCAGAGAGCCACTCTTAAGTTAGCAAAGGCAATCCTGAGCTAGGTGGTCTGAACTGGTATGACAGCTTCATAATACAGTCATAAGGTAAAGGGACCCCTGACCATTAGGTCCAGTTGTGGCCGACTCTGGGGTTGCAGCGCTCATCTCGCTTTATTGGCCGAGGGAGCCCGCGTACAGCTTCCGGGTCATGTGGCCAGCATGACTAAGCCACTTTTGGCAAACCAGAGCAGTGCACAGAAACGCCGTTTACCTTCCCGCCGGAGCAGTTCCTATTTATCTACTTGCACATTGACATGCTTTTGAACTGCTAGGTTGGCAGGAGCACTTTGACGTGCTTTCAAACTGCTAAGTGGGCAGGAGCTGGGACCGAGCAACGGGAGCTCACCCAGTCCTGGGGATTCGAACCGCCGACCTTCTGATTGGCAAGTCCTAGGCTCTGTGGTTTAACCCACAGCGCCACCCGTGTCCCAGAATACAGTCATACCTTGGTGTTAAAGACACTTCAGGTTGAGCTTTTTCAGCTTGCGTTCTGCGGCGACCCGGAAGTAACGGAACGGGTTACTTCCGGGTTTCGTTGCTCGCACATGTGCAGATGCTCAAAATGACATCACGCGCATGCGCAGAAGCGGCAAACTACGACTTGCGCAGACGTGGGTTGCGTTCTGCTCAGAATGTGAACGGGGCTCCGGAACGGATCCCGTTCACATCCAGAGGTACCACTGTACAAGCCACAGCTTTCATGCAAAAGAAAAAAAAAAGGTCCCAAGTTCAACCCCCAGGAAGGTGCTGCCAGTCAGTGTAGGTAATGCTGAGCTATTTGGAACAAGTGTCAGACCTGGCAGAAGGTTGCTTCCTATGTTTTGGTGCTGCGATCCTAAAATATGGGGGGAGGAAGCTGCAAATCTGCGTGCAGAAGGCGCCACACGGAATCACAAGGCCTCTAGGCAGGGCTGGAGAATCCTGCCAGTTGTTGTAAATAAAATTGAACTGGATTAACTGTGATGCCACTTTGGCTGGTCTGCATCCAGGGCTCCTGGCTAGAAAGCTAAGAACAGAAGAAAAGCCCTGCTAGATCAGGCCAGTGTCCCTTCTAGTCCAGCATTCTCAGTGGCCAACCAGATGCCCCAAACGGGAAGCTCTTATACAGGACACAAGCACAAGAGCTGATCTCTGAATGCAACTGGCATTCAGAGGTAAATTAATAATAATAATAATAATAATAATAATAATAATAATAATAATAATAATTTATACCCTGCCCATCTGGCTGGGCTTCCCCAGCCACTCTGGGTGGCTTCCAACAAAATATTAAAATACAGTACAGTGGTACCTTGGGTTAAGTACTTAATTCGTTCTAGAGGTCCGTTCTTAACCTGAAACTGTTCTTAGCCTGAAGCACCACTTTAGCTAATGGGGGCCTCCCACTGCTGCCGCGCCGCAGGAGCACAATTTCTGTTCTCATCCTGAAGCAAAATTCTTAACCCGAGGTACTATTTCTGGGTTAGCGGAGTCTGTAACCTGAAGCATATGTAACCTGAGGTACCACTGTAATGAATCAAACATTAAAAGCTTCTGTAAACAGGGCTGCCTTCAGATACATGAATCTTAGACTTAATCTACAATGAAAAGACCGATAAAAATAAAAATCTACTGAGTGAAAATGCCTCTTTTGTTTCCCAAGCACAATCTAAACCAAGACTGCTTAAGATGGTTCATGAGGGTCGTTTTCAGAAGAAACAGGTACACAGAAGCAGAAGGTGCTGAGGTGGGGTGCCGTTTGGCAAAAAGAACTCTCTCTTTTTAATGTATTGGTTGATACACACACATACACGTACATGGTTATTCAAGGTGTTATCCTGAGGTATATATATATAAAAACCCCCAAGAAAGCAGACTCCAAAGATTGGCCCTCCATTTCACCAGCGCGACGTTGTGTTCACTTTTGACATGATTCCAGCTGGACCGCGGCTGCAAGGCGAGAGTCGGTTTCCCCAGCATCCTTTGCTCCACACGTCGCAATGGTCTGTTGCGTCCTCCCCGTTCTCTTCTGTCCTTCCCTCTCCCGCCCCCAAAGCTTCCTCATAGGCCCTTCCCCATCGTGAGAGGCAACGGTTGGCTCTTGCCCGGCTCCACCCCCTCAGCTTTTAACCACTCCATCTTCTGCTTGTGTTGCTGAACGGCATCGGCCACCCGGGCGTCGATCATGGCTTCCGTGAGAACACCGTCCTCGGAGGCATACGCTGCGGCCTGAAGAGGAGAAGGAGAGGGAAATAAACCTGGTTTGGTCATTCTTTGAATGGCACCGCAAGGTAGAAAAAAACCCTTTTCTGCATGGATAAATTGGTTCTTCGACAGCCCCGCTTTTAAGCGAGCCTCATTTCTGTCCCAGGATCCTTCACTGCTGACTTGCAAAGCTGCCATTCCCTCAACTTCTTAACTGTGGCCCTGCAGGCTTCTCAGTCTGGCCCCCGGATCTCTTCCGCAGGCCGCACCCCACAGTGGCCTAGCTTTTGCATGCTCCCTTGAGTGTTCATGCCTCTCTAAAATGTGTCCTTGGGACTCTTGCTTGCCTGGATGCTGGATGGAGAGAGGGGTTCGAGTTGCGCAGAAACCAATCGCCCAGCGCACAAAGGCAACATTTACATCCATTGCTCCGCCCACATTTCCCTCTGGCCCCTCCCACCACTGGCATGTGGCCCTCAGGCTGAGAATCACTTCCCACTCTGCTGCACACTAACAGTGAACTCCTCCTCAAGTGTATGGATCCTGGTGTAGACGAAACGCAAGCGCGCACCCCAGAGCAGGAGAGAGTAGGTTTGGAGAAGTACAAATTGAAACCATTTTCCAGAGAGGGTCTTAAAGAGTGGGAACCCCAGAAAAATCCCATTGAGGTCTGTCTGTGGGCATTCAGCGGGCTTGACATTCATACCAACTGTTGGGGGGGGGGAGGAAAAAAAACAGAAAACTAGGGAGGAATGGAATGGAGTAGCCTGGGAGAGGGGAGAGGAATGGAGTAGCCTGGGAGAGGGAGGAGGAATGGAGTAGCCTGGGAGAGGGAGGAGGAATGGAATGGAGTAGCCTGGGAGAGGGAGGAGGAATGGAATGAAGTAGCCTGGGAGAGGGAGGAGGAATGGAATAGAGTAGCCTGGGAGAGGGAGGAGGAATGGAATAGAGTAGCCTGGGAGAGGGAGGAGGAATGGAATGAAGCAGCCTGGGAGAGGGAGGAATGGAATGGAGTAGCCTGGGAGACGGGGGAGGAATGGAATAAAGTAGCCTGGGAGAGGGGGGAAGAATGGAATGGAGTAGCCCATGAGAGGGTATGGCCAGGGGGAACCTGGGCTACAGGCACTCTGCAATGCAACATTTTGTAGAATTCTACATCCTGGATTTGTCACCTAGAGGAGTGACAGCCCAATGATGCTTGGGAGCCGCTGCCTCAAAAGAGCACTTCACAATGCAAGATGCCCGGGGCAGGCAGCCACTGATGGCTTGGCATGCTCAAAGCTTGCCCAGGTGCCCGTCACTAATGGAGCTGCAAAATGCAGGTGCTCCCTGGCGAGACGGGGCTCAGCGCCAGGAAGGATCCAGTGTTTGTTCAATGGCCGCCGAGTGCTTTCCCTTTGCTGTGTTTTTTGCAGGGTGTGTGTGTGCACAAGGGTGCAACCTTCATCCCCCCCGGCCAGACCGCCTGCAAATTTTTATTGTGAAGACTCCAGCTGGGGCCGTGCGATGCACGCTTGGCTGGTTCTCTCAATGACTTTCTAAAAATAGATCTGCCTGGGGCCCCGACTGTCAGGAAAGGAGTGGGAGAAAGCAGATGCCCCTTCCAGGAGGAGCTTTAACTCCTTGAAATTGAACACACCAGGCTTTTTCACCGTTTTTTAAGATGCAAACACCGCGCCACTCACCGGGCCGGACTTCTCACTGAGACAAAAAGGCTCTGGGACTTCTTATCCTCTCATTTCAACAATCCCCTCCCTTCTACTTCTATCGTCCTAATAACGAGGGCTAGAAACTTAGAAACAACCATAAAAGCTGTGTTTTCAAGAAGCTGGATTTTGTGTGGCACAGAGGAACTGTGGGATCACACAGAACAATTGCCCCATTGGCTTCCAATTCCTCAACCACCGCCTCTTCCGCGAGTAAAAGATTGTAAAGTTTTCCCCAAAGAACATCATTCTGTACTATGTGTGTGAGAGATATATACAGTGGTGCCCCGCAAGACGAATGCCTCGCAAGATGGAAAACCCGCAAGACGAAAGGGTTTTCTGTTTGCAGAGGCGCTTCGCAAGACGAATTTCCCTATGGGCTTGCTTCGCAAGACGAAAATTGACGAAAATTGTTGAGTTTTTTCCCCGCTCCAAAACCCCTTTTTCTGAAGCGCTAAGCTGCTAAAAGCCTTTTAGCAGCTAAACCGCTAATCCCTTAAGCCTTAAAAAGCCGTTTTTAGCCCTTAAACTGCCAATAGCGCTAATAGCGCTAATCCGCTAATGGGCTTGCTTCGCAAGACGAAAAAACCGCAAGACGAAAAGACTCGCGGAACGGATTCTTTTCGTCTTGCGAGGCACCACTGTATTCTGCAACTGCAGAACATTTAGGCCTGCATGAAGTATGCAAATTGAGCAGCAAGAAGCCTGTTAGATGAGGCCACCAGCTCATCTAACCGACCAAATACCAATGGGAAGCCTGCTTGAGTACAAAAGCAACTCTCCCTACTTGTGACTCTCGGTAACTGATATTCAGAAATATTGCCCATGGTGGAGAAAGAAGCAAAGTCAGCGAGGCAGGAGGAGAGAGATGCTGCTCTGCTCAGGTCCTGCTTGTGGACCATGAGTAGGAATCTGGTTGGCCACTGTTAGAGAACAAGATGCTGTCCACACGCTTGCAAAATACCGTACAGAGCAACTTTGTAATGGTGCAACTGTGAGGGCACGCGGCAGCTTTCATAAGATGCGTTTGACGTGTGTCAAACGGTTCTAAATGGCTCTGAAATGTTTTAAATTACCTTTTCATTTTAAAATTGCACTGTTTGAACACTCTGAGCCTTCCCCGCACAGGGCTCCTCTGGGAGGGAGGGCGGAAAAGAAAAAAAAGGAATCATAAATAAATCATATGAGATTTCCTGGTCTGGTTGACACGTCGCGCAACGAAACGACGGCATTATCCAGTGCACATTGTTGTCAGCCCCAAGAGGGTTCACAGCAGGGAACTGGCTCTGCTGTGCCACCCATCCATGTCTCTTTCAACCCTTTCCATGGGCCAGCTTTGATGGGTGGGCACAGTACCCAATTAAGTCCTACTTGAAGCAGATCCATTGAAATCAACCTGGATTCGCCAAGTGCATCCGTTTCAATGGGTTGCCTCAAACTAAGCCCCTGCGCAGAGCAGATTGCCTGAAATCAATCGCCCCAAGTCTGTCATGTTCCTTTGTTTCGTATGGGCTTACTCTGAGTAGGAATTAGTTGCCAAAGAGGTAAAGGTAACGGGTAAAGGGACCCCTGACCATTAGGTCCAGTCGTGACCAACTCTGGGGTTGCGGCGTTCATCTCACTTTATTGGACGAGGGGGCCGGCGTACAGCTTCCGGGCCATGTGGCCAGCATGACTGGAGAACCAGAGCAGCGCACGGAAACGCAGTTTACCTCCCTGCTGGAGCGGTACCTATTTATCTACTTGCACTTTGACGTGCTTTCGAACTGCTAGGTTGGCAGGAGCAGGGATCGAGCAACGGGAGCTCACCCCGCCGTGGGGATTTGAACCGCCGACCTTCCGATCGGCAAGCCCTAGGCTCTGTGGTTTAGAACACAGCACCACCCATGTCCCTAGTTGCCAAAGAACATAAACATAAAAAGAACCAGTTGGATCAGGCCAATGTCCCACCTAATCCACTGTCCTCAAAGCGGCTGAGATGCCTATGGAAAACCTCCACAGAAAACTTACATAGTTTAACTGGTAGGGTTGCCATATTTTGAAGAGCAAAAAAGAGGACACATCTGCCGACTTCTACTTTTAACTATGGATCGCTGTGATGACTCTACACTCATGAAAAAGAGGACGTGTCCGGTAAAATTCAGCTTCGTTGGATGGCCACGAGGTCTAGCGTTATGAGAGAGGAAGAAAAACCTTTCTCTACCGATTTTCTCCATAATATGCATATTTCAGTGAACTTACTTTACACCACTTGCCTTTTCTCTAAACTAAAAAGTCCCAGATGCTGCAACGTACAGAAGTGCCGCCCCGTCCCTTGATAATTCTGGCTGCCCTTTTATGAACCTACATTGGTCTAGAGTAGGACCGAACTGTAGTCTGCCAGAGAGGTTTTCTAAGCCTGCAAAAGCCTGCAAGGGGGGTGGGGGGTGGAGAATGCTGCAGCGTGGATGGTGGCGAGGCAAAGTAATTGAAAATACGAATTGGAGGTGAATTAAGCAGCAGTCGTTAGCAGCAATTAAGCCCTCCCTCCCCTTTGGGATTATACCGAAGGTGCTCTGACCAAGAGAAGGTTTGAGAAATTGCTTCATTAAATCGTTTGGCTCCAGGAGGCAGAAATCGTGGCTTTCGCTGACCTGAGGTGCTGGCTAAAAAACAGGTTGTGAACTTTCCTTCCTGGTTAGACTCTTTTCTTTTAAAGCACCGCAGTGCCCTTCCTTCCCCGCCCCAAGGCTGTCGGAAACAGACCAAGGCAGGCAGGCAGGCAGGAAGTGAGTGAGTGAGAGAGAGAGAGAGAGAGAGAGAGAGAGACTGAGGCAGGGGAAGGAATTCTAAAACACCTTCCACGAGGCATCCACTTGCGTCAAGGCTGTTTGAAGGATGCGCACAGCCGCACCTGGCTCGCCACAGCTGCTGTTTGTCAAGATCAGGAAATGCAAGCACGCTCACAAGGAGGGAAAGGGACCTGGGAAGGTGACAAAGTCACTCTGCGCCACCCAATCACGTCACAAACTGGCGGGCGTCAATGTCCAGCATTCTCAGAAGAGGCAAAGAACAGCCTTGATCCCCCCCCCCTTCTAAATTCAATCCCTACCTAGCCCTAGGATGAAGGGCTGGGGGAACCTGTGGCCCTCGAGATAAGCCTGGACTCAACAGGCAGAGATGATGGGCTTTGTAGTCCCTCGATGTCTGGAGGGCTTAGGCTCCCCAGCCCAGCACCCTATGGGTTTGGATCAAGACCAAATTTCAGGGGTTGATTTCCCTCCCCCTGTGGATTTAGGCTCCCCTCCCTTCAAAAGGACAGATCCTGAAGCTGAGGCTCCAAGACTTTGGCCACCTCATGAGAAGAGAAGACTCCCTGGAAAAGACCCTGATGTTGGGAAAGATGGAGGGCACAAGGAGAATGGGATGACGGAGGACGAGATGGTTGGATAGTGTTCTCGAAGCTTCCAGCATGAGTCTGACCAAACTGCAGGAGGCAGTGGAAGACAGAAGTGCCTGGCGTGCCCTGGTCCATGGGGTCACGAAGAGTCAGACACGACTAAACAGCAACAACCCCTCAAAAAGTGCCATGGTGCTCAGGTTCTGCTCATGGGGGGTTTGGCTCTTGTAAAAACAGGATGCAGGATGAAATGGGCCTTTGGTCTGATCCGGCAGGGCTCATCTTAGGTTCTTAAGGGGTGCCCCAAAATTCTATATATATAATTGCCACAGTTCCTGACGATGGCTGGCTGTTTCTCTCTCCCCCCCCCCCGAGGATAACAACACTGCTGCCAGTGACACCCCCACTGGCAGCAAGAATTCCTGTCAGCACACAAGAAACTCTTCATGAGCTCCCCACCACCACCAATAGTACCCCATTCTCCCCACGGTTGTGAATGGGGTGATGAATTTGGGAGGGATTTCATCTCAGCACTAGTCAACTGTGTGTGTTGCCATTCCATAGAAGCGAAAACTGCACTAAATTGCACTTAAGAACAGTTTTGGCTCTCTTTTCTATTCAAAACTACGTTCACAGTCCTTATGACTGCTTGAAAGCATGTGAAATCTCACAAGTGCGCTCTCTCTTGCAATGTAACATAGTGTAACACTGGGCAAAGAAATCAACTTGTAGAAAATGTCAGCTCTCTCTTCTTTCCAAAAGCAGTCCTTACGACTGCAAAGTTTTGCTTGAAAGCGTGTGAAATCTCACAAGCTATGTATCTGTGGAGTTGCTGGTGTTTGACCCCCGACAACACAAGCGGTTATTTAAAAACAAATTTGCCCCGGGAGAATGCTAAACGTTCTAGTGTCATGTCTTATTTACTGAAGTTTAAGCTGCTGTTTTATTAATGTATTTTTCAAAATTAATTATACAGTTTTATCTGGCCCACATTATCTTTATTTTTTGCTGATATTTCGTAATTGTTATAAACCACTTATAATATTTTTAAAATCTCTAAGCGACCTACAACATAAAACACACAAATTATACCATTAACTCGAAAGTACAACATGAACCCACTGTCTCCCTCAGTCTAACCTACCTCACAGGGTTGCTGTGGGGATTAAATGAGGAGGGGGAGAACCACCTTGAGCTCCTTGGACGAAAAAAGGCAGGATATGAATGAAATAAATAAATATCCAGTTTGGTGGAGATTTATTTTTAGAGATAATATGGTTGTTCTGGTCTTAGATTGGGTGTTATTATTTAATATGTTCAGGTACATTGGTATGCCCCCTCATTATATCCATGTTGAATTTTTGTTATTGTTCACTTGCCCCTGTGGTTCCATAATAATTTGCAAACTAATAACAAAATATTAAAAATAAAGAATATAGATATACACAAACTCCTCTCTCACACGTCTAAGGCCAGAGTAAAAAGGTGCTGTCTTCAGCATACGACAAGAGGATGGGAGATGGAAACAAGAGTTTTCAGGAGGCATTACGCAACCCGAG
Source organism: Podarcis tiliguerta (assembly GCF_965153285.1). Classification (NCBI taxonomy): domain Eukaryota; kingdom Metazoa; phylum Chordata; class Lepidosauria; order Squamata; family Lacertidae; genus Podarcis; species Podarcis tiliguerta. The sequence goes on along the minus strand of NC_139541.1, from coordinate 18,716,531 downwards.
GCTCTTTGGAAAAAGGAGTCAATGGGCAATTTTATTGCGGCTGCCTTAATCGGTCCCAAGGGCCTGGATGCGCCAAGGCAGTGTTTTCTTTCTTTTTTAAAAAAAGACCAACTGAAGCTTGCGCACAGCAAATTTGCAAGCTCGCGCACCTTACTGAACTCTCAAACAGAAAACCTGCAATATTTTGGATGAGGTGTGGCAGCACCAGCCCTGCCTAAGGCTTGCTTTATTTTTCAAAACGTATTTATTAACCGCACGGAACGTTTTCATCAGTCTTACTGGGGTTCTACAGACGCCAGGCGAAAACGTTACTCTTCAACCAGGCCTTTTGCTGCGTAACACCCGATACCCTTTTAAATGTGTTGTAGGAGGGGGTGGGGTGAAAGCTATGGGTTTGTTTCTGTTTTGATCATGTATTTTGTGCTTTTCCCCCACATTGTGTTTTTCTGTTGCAAGCTGCCCTGAGATCTATGGGTAAAGGGTGGTATACAAATTTAATAAACAGCAAAATAAAAGAAACAAATACTCCCATCTCTAGTCTCCCTCCAGGCAACAAGAGTTAGCAACAACAAAAAAGCAATGCTGCCTGGAAGCCGGTCTCTGTGCTTAGCCCATTCCTGTGTTGAATCCATGCATTTACAGTGGTGCCCCGCAAGATGAATGCCTCGCAAGACGGAAAACCCGCTAGACGAAAGGGTTTTCCGTTTTGGAGGTGCTTCGCAGGACGAATTTGCTATGGACTTGCTACGCAAGACGAAAATGTCTTGCGATTCCTGGGGGTTTTTTTCGCTCCCCACCCCCTTTTTCTAAGGCACTAAGCTGCTAATAGCCTTTTAGCAGCTAATCCGCTAATCCCTTAAGCCTTTAATAGCCGCTAATAGCCGCTAAACCGCTAATAGCGCTAATCCGCTAATGGGCTTGCTTTGCAAGACAAAAAAACCGCTAGACGAAGAGACTCACGGAACGGATTCTTTTCGTCTTGCGAGGCACCACTGTACTGAAATTATATTTTGCTTTTCCTCCAAGGTCAAGGCAGCAAACCCAGCTCTCCCCACTCCATTCCACCATCACAATGATTTTGCGAAGTGGGCTACCAGAAGCAATTTCCCCAGATGCCAGGTGTATGCGGGGTTATGGTTACAGGGAAGAAAGAGCATGTTCAGCAACATCTAGAGGGCCAAAGGTTCCCCAGTGCTGAGCTCAGCCAGAGCTAGCTGAAACCAAGCAGACTGGTCTGAGCAGGCAAGACTGCGCCGAAGGACCGGCTCTCTCATAGGATGCTGAACTTACCTGCCAGGCCACGGCGAGCTGAGAGATCTCTCGGCCAGACATGCCTTCGGTCAGCTTGGCGATCTCTGAACACTTCTTCCCATAGTCAAACTGGGCGAGCTTCAGGCGCCTGGACAGGAAAAAGCACACCAGTTCGCATCAACACTGCCATGTTATATTTATTGCAAGCTGCTGGGAAACACCGTAGGTAGGGTCTAAGGCAGCGTTTCCCAAACCTGGGTATCCAGCTGTTTTTGGACTACAACTCCCATCATCCTTAGCTAGCTGGACCAGTGGTCAGGGATGACAGGAATTGTAGTCCAAAAACAGATGGAGACCAAAGTTTGGAAAACCCTGGTCTAGGGTTTATAAGTTGTATTCAACTACGTACCCATCAAAAGAGTTCACCCGCTGAAATTAACGGGCATAAATTATATCACTTTGATTAATTTATGAAACCACTCTTGAGTAGGGTCAGCGTTGGATGCAACCCTTTATCCAGTAAATAAAACTATTACCGTATTTTTCGCCCCATAGGACACACTTTTCCCCCTCCAAAAATGAAGGGGAAATGTGTGTGCGTCCTATGGGGCGAATGCAGGCTTTCGCTGAAGCCTGGAGAGCGAGAGGGGTCGGTGCACAGAGCAAAACAAAAACAAGAATTACAGGGGTCAAGTGGTGGTTTTACCAATCTGCCAATCTAGCAGCCCGCGGGAGTTCCCGCCGGGCTCCCAAGGCTTGCGGACAGCAGCCTGCAGCCCGAAACCCGGGGAGCGCAGCCATGGGAGCCCGGCACGACTTTTTCTTTATTGTATATGATTTGCTAGCCAGTGAAGCAGTTCGGTTAGGACCCACGTTCAAACCCCTGCTCAGTCTGCAACGACTTGGCTTGTCATTCCCTCCGACTGACCCGCTTTGAAGGCTGTTGTGAGGATTAACAAAAGAGGAACTGCGAAGAAGCTTTATGCCAACTCAGGCCCACTGGCCCACCTTCCTAGGTACTGCCTATGCTGGATACGAGCAACTGTCCTGGGATGCCGCTGGGGTTTGAGTCTGGGGCCTTCTGCATGCCAAGAAGATGTCCTCCAGCTGAATTTTTGGGGAACTCTATTTTATGATATTGCTTTTCGATACAGGGCAGTCAAAAGTACTTCTTCACGCAGCACATCGTTGTTGTTGTTGTTTAGTCATTTAGTCATGTCCGACTCTTCGTGACCCCATGGACCAGAGCACGCCAGGCACTCCTGTCTTCCACTGCCTCCCGCAGTTTGGTCAAACTCATGCTGGTAGCTTCAAAAACACTGTCCAACCATCTCGTCCTCTGTCGTCCCCTTCTCCTTGGGCCCTCCATCTTTCCCAACATCAGGGTCTTTTCCAGGGAGTCTTCTCTTCTCATGAGGTGGCCAAAGTATTGGAGCCTCAGCTTCAGGATCTGTCCTTCCAGTGAGCACTCAGGGCTGATTTCCTTCAGAATGGAGAGGTTTGATCTTCTTGCAGTCCATGGGACTCTCAAGAGTCTCCTCCAGCACCATAATTCAAAAGCATCCATTCTTTGGCAATCAGCCTTCTTTATGGTCCAGCTTTCACTTCCATACATCACTACTGGGGAAACTATGGCTTTAACTATACGGACCTTTGTTGGCAAAGTGATGTCTCTGCTTTTTAAGATGCACATCGTTAGAACAATGGAATTCGCTCCCACAAGAGGCTGTAGCTACCCAGACAGGGACCGTTGATGCCAAGCCCTGTACAAATGAAAATCTGCCTGGCTAGACCAAGCGACTGCAGGAGACGAGCTTGACAAGGCAACCCCGCCTCCCACTCCTGCGGGATCTTGAATGAAGTGGACCGGAAAAGGTTTAAGATGCGTTCCCTGTTGCAAGAGATCTTTGCCCGATACAGGGGGAATCCTCTTGTCAATTCTGCTTCCGCTATTCAGTTGCAAACGATGACAAGTGACTAATGTTCTCAACAGATTTCATAACCCAAATAGGATATATCTGGGAGCAGCAGGGCCCAGTAGTAACATTAGCCAACCTTCAAAGCTAGGCCTGTGACAAAATGCTCCTGTGCAGCCACTGATGTCGTTCCCTTTTCTCACCTACCCTGTCCTGACTTCATGCCAATACAGTGGTACCTCTAGTTATGAACGTAATTCATTCCGGAGGTCCATTCCTAACCTGAAATTGTTCTTAACTAGAGGTACCACTTTAGTTAATGGGGCCTCTTGCTGCTGCTGTGCCGCCAGCACACGATTTCCGTTCTCATCCTGAAGCAAAGTTCTTAACCTGAGGTAACTCTTCCAGGTTAGCAGAGTTTGTAACCTGAAGCGTTTGCAACCTGAGGCGTTTGTAACTCAAGGTACTCAGACTTAAGAAAATGGGGGGAGATGTATCCGTGTATAAGATGCCTAATTTTCGACATTATTTTTAAGGGGGAAAAAGCCATATTGCAAAATATGGCAATTAATTAAAAAAATAAATATACTGACTGCTTTCCCTCAGTGGCTGGCTTCAGGACGTGCTTGTCAAAATACATCCGGACCAGACGCTCTCTCTCTTCCAGCGCTGGCAGCTTAAAATTAACCATTTCGTCTATCCGGTCATTGATGGCCCAGTCAAACTGCTCCGGTTGGTTGCTGGCTAAGACGAGCATAAACCTGGGGAGAGGAGAGGAGAACCATCATTTTTTCCCTTCTCTTATAAAGCAAGGCAGTTCTATTGGGATTCATCCTCCACATGAGCAACCCCTTCCACTTCAAACAGAGTTGTGCACGCAGGGAGGGTGGGAATACTTCGAGGGACCGTACCAGTGATCAAGAGCGCACCCCCCAAACACCATAAAACCATTCAATGCTCATTCGTTCAATACAGAAAGGCACGCATTGTGTGTGTGTGTGTGTGTGTGTGTGTGTGTGTGTGTAGGCTTGTATCCAATGCCAGCCCTACTCAGATGAGATCCACTGAAGTTCACAGACTTAGGTCCACTGATTTCAATGGGACTTGGTTGGGTACAACTCATAATATCTTCATAGAGGCATAAAAATGTCAGGCTGTTGTCAGGATGCAGTGAACTGCCTGTCCCCTCGATTATACAAGGCTGCAGGAAGGTCTAACAGAGGGTTTGAGGTGCTTCCAAAAACTGCTCTCAGAAGCACCTCCCCCAACTCCCTTTAAAAGGCAGCCCTTAATAAATGCACGCACGCACACACTCCTCCCACTGCAGAAAGTTTTGGCAGCACACTACTGCTAATCAAACCAAATTTCTCCCTCATTCTTAACCAATAATACCACATCCCGCTTTTCTGCAGAATCAAAGTATTTTTATTTATTTCATAAAATTTATACACCACTTGCTGCCACCCCCCCCAAAAAAAAACCTCATTCAAAACACTACCCTACCCTTTGTCACGTAAATACAAAACCGATAACAACACTAATCAGACGAAGTACCTGCGTACAAGGAACGCTAGAATTCTTAAAAGCATCTTCACGTAGAACGCTACAAGATTGATATTAAGAATTCCACACTGCGGATATTGCCAATGTAAGAACTGAATAGATTGTATTTCCTGAGGAATCTGCTGGACTTTAATTTCTCATAATATGTTTCGTTTATATGACAAGTTGGTCTATATAACCATGTATTTTGATATGATACGCTGAATCGCATTTAAAAAGAATTTATATTTACAAACGTTGTTTGTGTTGTTATCAGGTAAAAAACCCCCCCTCAAAGTGGTTTACAAAGAAAGAAAGAAAAGCACACACACAGAGAGAATGAGTGTGTGCTGGTGAAGCTTAAAGCAACAATCCTATGCCTATCTACTCATTATTTTATATCTCATGGGTCTCACTTCCCAGGACTTGTGTGTTTAGCACTGCGGGCTAAGCCATACCCTCTTGCCTCCTTTACTTCTCTCAAAATGCTCCCAGCTCTTTCCCAAAACTTCACACAGTGCTTTAAGCATCCTTTTGCTTCACAGCCAGTGCCTGCCGCCTCTCTTCTGCCCGCAACCCCCTCCGGCCCTCTCTCTCGCCGACTGACAATAAGCCCTGATTTAATGGCGCATTGTGATTTGAATCAGCCTGTTTTCCTAATGGGCGCTGGCGGCGACACTCTCACCATCTGCTCAGAGATGGCCCCCCTGGGGTCAGCGGGGGGAGGCCAGGGGGGGTGCCACCATCTCCACATTCATTCGGAAACTGGCTACTTTTCTTGATTTCCCCATTCCTGGCTTGCGGCTACGCTGCCCTGACGAGATCCCAGAGGGACAGACACGACGACCCCAAGTCCTAAATGCTTTCCCAGACAACAATGACAAAAAAGGGGGCAACTTCTTACCTGTTACCGTATTTTTCCGTGTATAACATGACCCCATGTATAAGGTGACCCCTACTTTGGGGAGTCCAAAATTAAGAAATCAGTATTTTAAAGTTCAGCTTTTGGAGGAAATCGCCCAAAATTGCTTTTTCTTTCTTTTGAAAATCGGCAAAAAAAAGTTGTTCTGGCAGTCAAGTGACTCAGGAGCTGCCAGAAGCCGCCAGCTCACCCAAGACTCACCATATAAATCTGCATATGAGATGACCCCCCAATTTTTGACTAAAAAAATGGGGGGGGGCATAGTCTTGTACATGGAAAAATACGGTATTTCAATAACATCCTTTTAATATGCACAATATTTAACAGACTATTTCTGATAATGACAATAAACCCCAGAATGTATTTATTTATTTCAGGGGGAGGGAACTTTTTTTTCTCCAGCCCGAGGTCCACATTCCCCTCTGGGCAACATTGTGGGGGCCACATAACAGGGCTGGGCAAGGGCAGAGCCAAAAGTTGGTGGAGCCACGGACTTGACCCTCCCCAATACAAAACTCATGCAGAAATCTTAGTGTTGCATCCAGCTACGTTCTACTCAGAGCAGACAACATTATTATTTCTATGTTAGTCATATGCATTAGCTTCAAGGGGTCTACTTGGAGTGGGAGAGAACTAACACACACACACACACACACACACACACACGACACACACTCACAAACAAGGCAAGCAAGAAGCATTATTACAGTTCAAAGGCAGCCCTGTTGAGTTTTTATTTCTCCTCCTTTCATTTCAATCGCTTTAACCCGACAAAAATCTCCTTCTCTTCTGCCTTTTTATAGTGATACCTTATTTTACAAGGCGTATTATATGGTGTATAAACTGCATTATACTGATTTACTGTAAATTTTCTTCCATTTAATCCGTGGCAAGATGGCCACAAATATAGCTTGGCTTATACAGCGGCCAATAAATAAATAGTTTATTAGGGATGTACACATTTGGTACAAACTGGAAACATCCTCCCTTTCCCCTCCCAACCAACATAAGCAGAATCTGTAGTATTATTATTTAATGTTTCCAGCCTAAGGCAAAGTATAAGAGCAAGAAAACTATTTAGACTGTCCTGGAGCTGTTCCGCTTCAGATTTAGCACACTCCTAGCGCAGGCCCTGAAATGAAGAACCTCAGAGTGGCTGGTTTGAACAGCAGGTACCGGGAGGGCCGTGGATCAGGGTTCAAATCCCATTGCAGGGCTGAGGAAGACCCTGACCACAAACTCTAGAGAGATGCTGCCTATCAACATAGACTGGCTTTCTCCAACTCTAGATGTCACTAGACTACAATTCCCATCATCCTTGACTGTTGGCCATGCTGGCTGGGGCTGATGGGAGTTGTAGTCCAACAACATCTGAGAGGAAAGAAAGCTCTACTGAGCTAGATGGGCCATGTCTGACTAGGGAGGCGTATACAACCGTACATTTAAAGCACGACTCCCAACCCCAAAGAACCCTGGGAATTGTAGTTTATGCCTCACAGAGCTACAATTCCCAGCACCCTTAACGAACTACAGTTCCCAGGATTCTTGGGGGTGGGGAACGTCATATGCTTTAAATACATGGTGTGTATACAAGCCTGTCTGATGCAACTTCTTTATGCTACTATTTTTCTGACCCAATCTCTCTTATAAAGTTTAAAATTCATATAGGTTCCCCAGACCACCTCAGATTCACTCCTCAAACGAAAGTAAAAATGTACAGAGCAAAACAAAAACAGGAATTACAGGGGCCAAATGGTGGTTTAACCAAACTTCTGGGAAGCGGGTGGCGCTGTGGTCTAAACTACTGAGCCTCTTGGGCTTGCCAATCGGAAGGTCGGCGGTTCGAATCCCTGCGACAGAGTGAGCTCCCATTGCTCTGTCCCAGCTTCTGCCAATCTATCAGTTTGAAAGCACACCAGTGCAAGTAGATAAATAGGTACCACTGTGGCAGAAAGGTTAATGGCATTTCCGCACGCTCTGGTTTCCATCACGGTGTCCCATTGTGCCAGAAGTGGTTTAGTCCTGCTGGCCACATGACCTGGAAAGCTGTCTGTGGACAAACGCCGGCTCCCTCGGCCTGAAAGTGAGACAAGTGCCACAACCCCATAGTTGCCTCTGACTGGATTTAACTGTCCAGGGGTCCTTTACCTTTTTACCTTAACCAAACTTCACAAGCAAAAAAAGCTTGAATGAGAGACGTCTCCTGTTTGCGCTTCTGGGGGGACTCTGAATAAGAGAACTGGCAGGCATTTTGGAAGAGGACGAGAGGGCAGCCATCTTGGACCCAACCAGTTGCTCTTGGAAACAGTAACTCTGAACGTCCAGGATTCGGCATTCCTGAAGGGTTTGCTAGAAGCGTAAAATTGGCTACTTAAAAGCACACATTTTCCTGACAGAAGGCAGAATTGCCAGTTAACTGTCTCCCGGGGGGCTCATTATTGGTGGATTCGCATACGTTATTGTGGCGTTGAGTGACTGAAGTCAATTCCTTACAGGCTCTGCAGAACATTGTTTTTTTAAGAGGGAACCCAGAACTATTCCTTAAATGAAGATATGCACCAATCAAATTTGCTTTTTGTGTGTGTGTCTGGGGGGTGGGGGGGAGAGTAGAACCGTCAAAACAGGATAACTAGAGCCAAATGTATAATTAGACAGGCCTGCGGGCAATAAGGAATTCTGCAGTGGAAAGCAACGCTGAGATAATATCCCATTTCATCATTTATTTATTTTAAAACAAAATGGGTTGGCTATGCCCAGAGAAGGCTCAAAATCCAAGAGTAATGCATATGTCTATGGTATGGGGGAAACTTTGTTCAGCCTGAGGGCCAGATTCCATTCTTGACAACCTTCCAGGGGCCACATGGGCGGAGCCAGAGGCAAAAGTGGGTGGAGCTATACAGTGGTACCTCGGGTTAAGTACTTAATTTGTTCTGGAGGTCCATTCTTAACCTGAAACTGTTCTTAACCTGAAGCGCCACTTTAGCTAATGGGGCCTCCTGCTGCTGCTGCTGCTGCACCGCTGGGGCCCGATTTCTGTTCTCATCCTGAAGCAAAGTTCTTAACCTGAAGCACTATTTCTGGGTTAGTGGAGTCTTTAACCTGAAGCGTATGTAACCTGAAGCGTATGTAACCCGAGGTACCACTGTATATGGAAGGTAAGGCGACCTTGCAAGTCTATGGATCTAATCTGAGTAGGACAAATGTTGGGACACAACCCAAAGAGTCTGTTTCATCTTCTGCATGACACACCTTCAGACACTGGAAGATGGCTCTTATGTTTCCCCTGAATCTTACTTGTTGCTGTGCTGCCCCGTCCTGTGCAGGAAGGCATTCAACGTGGCTCGTAGGTCTTCGCTGATTTTTTCCTGCAAGGAGGAGAAATCACAATTAAATTAACCATGCACTAAAATATAAAAATACAGAAAGCACATACTCCTTCAGTTTGTTATTATCAAGTATTTATAACCTGCTTTTCACAGAATATTCCAGAATCCCAAGCAGGGAATAACGAAACTAAATGTGTGTGTGTTTTCTGTATAGCCATATTTTAATTATTTTATTTCGTGGTTCCCCACCCTACGATTGCGAAACATTCCATGAAAAGCAGTTTATAAATACTCGGTAAAAACTAAACGATAGCATGCGTACAACATGCAAGAGAGAGAGAAGGGAGTGTGAAGTACTTGCCGTCGACCTCTTCCGCAGGAACGCATCAGCTTCGTCCACAAACAACAAGAGGCTGTTAAAAAAAACGAAAAACCTGGGTGAGCCTGGCAGCAGCAGTGGGTCAAGCAAATGGGCCCACCATCCTTGCAGAGTTGGGCCATCGCCAATCCAAAGTTCACCCAAGACGCTTCGGTGTAAAAAAATAACAAATATGGGATTGTGCCTAACCAAGACTTCCTTGGAGCGTGCCCACCAGAGGACCTAAGTTAGACAAGTTCATTCATTTCAACGCATCTGCGCAGAGTAGGTTTTGTGGCATCTATTGCTTTTGGGTTGTGACCTACGTTAGTCAGTCCTACTCAGAGTAGGCCCGTTAAAATTTAACACGCGCATGAGTAACTTAGGTCTGCTAATTTCCATGGGTCAGCTCTGAGGACTGCATGAAAGCCTTCGATTTTTATCCATGATACGGTTTAAGAGAGAATTTTGCTTTCTTGTCCGTTATGCTGCTTTAAAGACACATCATATACGCAAGCTTCGTCTGTTAAGGTTTCGTTCTGATATTGTGCAATTTTTTAACTTGGTGCTTTAAACTGGGTTGTCAACAGCTTTTGAGATTAAATAAGAACAAGCAGCGGCAGCAGCGACAACAATGCACGGAAACAATTCAAATAAAGAAATAAAGCGACTACAACAGTAGCAACAGCTCTTCTCGTCAGCATCTGACAGGTATGGATGATGGGAGTTGTAGTCCAAAAACAACTCCTCCCATCAGCCAGCATGTCCAATGGCCAGGTGTGAACCAGACTGGTAAAACCATGGATATGTTTTTCTGTGTTACTATGCTCCCTGGCATACAAACCACAATGCTTTTTTTTATTTTTAAAAAGACTCCTTAAGGATGGAATAGCATGAAAAGACACCATAGCTCTAGGGTTTGGCTTGTAAAGTACCAAAGGGGAGGAAGGTTTCAGAAGTCACTCAGGGAGCTATGAGAGGCTGCTTTGTCACATTCTGGGATCTGCAATTCTGCTGGCTTTCTCTCCCCCCCCCCCCCCCCCGGCCGGTGAATAATTTAACATGGACCGCCAATGCATTTTTAAACACACGCAGCATTTCAGCTTTTCTTGCCGTTTCCCCCCACAAAAAGGTGGGCCACGAAAAACCCTCTGCAAAAGGAAGTTTGTTTTGCAGTGCTCTAAATATTTCATTTCACGGGTGGCTTTCCATTCTCTCTCTCTCCCCCCCCCCCTTTCTTTTTAAGGAAAGAAAAAAGGTGGAAAATAGAAACATTCTGGTGATGAATGTGCCTGCGTATCAGTTTGGACAAAGGGAGCGAATGTCTGTCGGAGCCAATCAAGGGACACATACATCATCAATTAGCCACGCTCAGCGCCATCCCCGAACCTCCCTCCTTCGGCACCCCCCACAAAATAGGACGGCATAGGCACACAGCGCCGGATCCCCAGTTCCTCTTACTCGGTTTTAATGGGTCTCTGGGAGATGCTTGGAGGTGCAGGAGAGAAGAGACGAAGAGCCAAACAGCACCATCACTGTGGAAGGTATTTGCTTTCTCTTTACAGTGGTACCTCGGGTTAAGTATTTAATTCGTTCCGGAGGTCCGTTCTTAACTTGAAACTGTTCTTAACCTGAAGAAACACTTTAGCTAATGGGGCCTCCCGCTGCCGCCGGAGAACAATTTCTGTTCTCAGCAAAGTTCCTAACCTGAAGCAATATTTCTGGGTTAGCGGAGTCTGTAACCTGAAGCCTATGCAACCCGAGGTACCACGGTATTGTAGAGAACATGCTGGGTATGTATGTACCCAGGAATGTAGAACCTCTTTCAACTCGATGGCTGCATGCGAGCAGCAGGCGGGACCAGAGGCAAAAGTAGGCGGGGCCAAGAAGGTCAACTTAACCTCTGCACAGTAGGCTTTAAGTTTCAGGGAAGCACCGTGGCTCAGAGGCAGTGCATCCGCTGTGTGCGCAGAAGAGTCCGGGTTCAATCCCGAACAGTATCTCCAGGTGGGGCTGGGAGCGACTCTCTTCCTGAAACCCCGGACAGTTGCTGCCAGTCAGTGTAGACAGAACCAAGCTAGATGGACCATTGGTCTGACTCGGTGTATGGCAGGCGCCGGCAAACTAAGGCCCGCGGGCCAAATCCGGCCCAATTGCCCTCCAGATCCGGCCCATGAACGGTTCTGCAATCACCGCTTGGTGATTTTAAATGTTTTATTGTGTTTTTAATATTCTGTTGGAAGCCGCCCAGACCACACCACGATTAAATGAAGCAACTGAAAACTGCAATGGATTCTGTACTGAGAGCAAAGCAACATCTTTTTGTGTGTGTGTGCATGTGTGTAAAAGCAAGACGGAACTCTCGATCTGAGAAAGTGGTGGGGAACAGATCAAAGCTTACCCTCTCCGGCTTGTATTTGCCCAGTCAAAGACCTTGTGCATGGCAGTAACTCCTTCCCGCCCCATGGGGGCGACGTCACCACCAGTCATGATGGCGTAATCCATGCCAGAATGCATGGCTAATTTCTGGAGCAGAGAAAAAGACAGAGAGAGAGAGAGAGAGAGAGAGGGAGGGAGGGAGGGAGAAAGAAAGGGGGGGAGAGGGAGAAATCAAATAACAATCAACATTTGCCCGTGATATTTACATAAAGGGACGCGGGTGGCACTGTGGTCTAAACCACTGAGCCTCTTGGGCTTGCTGATCAGAAGGTTGGCAGTTCGAAACCCTGCGACGGGGTGAGCTCCCGTTGCTCAGTCCCTGCTCCTGCCAACCTAGCAGTTCGAAAGCACATCAAAGTGCAAGTAGATAAATAGGTACCGCTCCAGCGGGAAGGTAAACGGCGTTTCCGTGCGCTGCTCTGGTTTCACCAGAAGCGGCTTAGTCATGCTGGCCACATGACCCGGAAGCTGTACGCTGGCTCCCTCGGCCAATAAAGCGAGATGAGCGCCACAACCCCAGAGTCATTCACAACTGAAATTAACTTTACCTTTTTATTTACATAACTGTAGAATCTTGTACACAAACTATCTGCCCAATAATATTTTTTTTAAATACTTTAAAAAAGCAGGTTCCTAATCCTCATTTCTAAATGACACAGAAACATACTCAGGGGCCCCATCAAAGGCTCAGCAACTAGAGGAGCGAAAAAGAAAATCAAGTAATGATAAACATTGACACCCAATGCCCTTTAAAAATGTGTTGGGGCGGGGGGAGTTACTGGACTGTTTTTGTTTTTATTTTGATTATGTAGTCTGTGCTTTTATATTGTGATCTTGTCTTGCAAACCACCCTGAGACCTGCAGATATATGGCAGTATACAAATTTAATTAAATAATAATAATAATAGTAATAGTAATAATAATAATAATACAGTGGTACCTCAGGTTAAGTACTTAATTCGTTCCGTAGGTCCATTCTTAACCTGAAACTGTTTGTAACCTGAAGCACTACTTTAGCTAATGGGGCCTCCCACTGCTGCCATGCCACCAGAGCACAATTTCTATTCTCATCCTGAAGCAAAGTTCTTAACCTGAAGCACTATTTCTGGGTTAGCGGAGTCTGTAACCTGAAGCGTATGTAACCTGAGGTACCACTTTGATAATAATAATAAAAAAAACATTTGCCCTATGGTGTTTACATAGCTCTGTAGAATCGATTGCAAAACCCCAAATTCCAAAATTATAATTTAAAAAAATTTTAAAAAGCATCCTAGCCCTCATGAATAAAGGTGACAGAAACATACTCCGATGATCCTATCAAAGGCTCAGTGACTGGGACTAGCCTGAAGCCCCAGACCCTCAACCTTAAGCCAACCAGAGGGCCCCAACCCTCTGGTCTGATGCCGACCAGAGCAGGATTTATAAGTGTGCCCTGATGTGAAGAGCTCTCCCCTGCCTTCAGGAGTGGTGACCCGAGAGGCTGTCAATTGAGCTGCTGGCAGTGATCACATCGCAATGATGCCACTGGGGCTACCTTGGCAAAGAGAGTCTTCCCCGTCCCAGGGGGCCCGTACATGAGGATGTTCCTGTACAAGCTTTTGTTGTTCCGCGTGTTCCGTGTCGCAATGGCAATGTCTCTCACTCGCTCCTCCAGCTTTGGCTGCAAAAAATAATAATGGAGAAAGGGCAAGGTTGAACTAAGAAGACATGGAATAAACACCGGGTGGGTGGGTCAGGGACTCTACCTACCTACGAGCCCTCGGACTCAGACCAAATTTCCAACCAGCCCAGTATCCTGTTTCCGTCACGATGCTTCTGGGATGCCCACAATCAGGGCATGGAGGAAACCATCTTTGGTGCTTGCTCATGCGTGTGTTCTTGTGATGCATGCCAAGAAGCAGCGTGGGGCTTCCCTTGTGCTTGACTCGCAAGCTGCAGCTTGCGCAGAATGTTGCGGCACAATTGCCGGCAGGAGTGAGACCTGGCCGGCATGGAATAGCTGTGCTCAGAGACCCAAACAGAATACTCTTTGCTACCAAGCTGTTACCATTAATAGGTAAAGCCCTGAGCAACTTGGGACCTGCGAGATCACTTTCCCCCATATCTGCCCACTCGACCATTTCGATCTGTGGATCCGGCGCTGTTATAGCGGCTGCATGACATTGCATTTGTAAGAAATCATTCTTTTAGGTGGCATCTTCGCTTTAGAACTCCCTGCCTACTGACACCAGGCAGGTGTCACCACTGTACTGCTCAAAAACGTTAGGCAAGCTGACACGGAGAGCCAGTGTGGTGTAGTGGTTAAGAGCGGTAGTCTCGTAATCTGGTGAACCGGGTTCGCGTCTCCGCTCCTCCACATGCAGCTGCTGGGTGACCTTGGACCAGTCACACTTCTTTGAAGTCTCTCAGCCCCACTCACCTCACAGAGTGTTTGTTGTGGGGGACGAAGGGAAAGGAGAATGTTAGCTGCTTTGAGACTCCTTTGGGTAGTGATAAAACGGGATATCAAATCCAAAACTCACTTGTTTTGATCTGTGTGTAGTTTATAATTGATTTTAACTTTGAAAAAAAATGTTTTAAATAGTTGTTTCCCCCAGCAATTGCATCGCTTTGTGCTTTCCGTAAACGACCTTGCGGTTTTCTTTACAATCAAGGGGCACACAGTTTTTACGAAGTAAAAAAATAGATGAACATGCTTGCAATTCGTTGCTTGCTAACGTGTGGGATGAGTAGCTCCCGGTGCATGCTGGGAACAGATGGCATGCTCTTGCCTATGGCCTCGTTTATACATTTACTCGCTCCTGTGAATTGCTAGGCTTGCTTGTGGGTGGTTTGAACAGCCCAGGTGTATGCTGATGTGTGGCAGGAGCGGCTCCTGTGCGTGATTCTCCCGCAAAGCATTCTTGGAGCTTTTTGGCAAATGGAATGCCTACGGCTCTTTTAGCCAGGGGTGGGGAACCTCCAGATGGCAGGCTCCATCAGTCCGCATTTGGCCCGCAAGGTCGTTTTGACCAAACCGCGGGCTGCCTGCCCCGCTACGCTTGTCACCAGGTCAGCCAGAACGGGGGTTGTAGGCACAAACCCTGTGCAAATTCTGACAAGGCAGATGACTGGAAGGTCTCGCCAAGCCCCTGTGCAGTCAGCTGATTGTGGTCGGATCCTGTGGAGCCTCTTGCAAAGTGCTCTGCGAGACCCAACAATCAGTTGAGAAGCCCTATAGCAAAGTGTTCCATACAATCTGGTCAGACACCCGATGCCCTTCTGCCAAAAGTGGCCCACAAGCAGTGAGGGAGATAACCGTCCGACCCGTCAGGCAGACCCAGTGCCCACCCTTGCTTTTAAGCGTAGACACACGGCTCTTTTTGAAGAAATGGCAAAATTCCTGAATAAGGTGCCATTAGTGAGAGCAAGGGGACACAGGTGGCGCTGTGGGTTATACCACAGAGCCTAGGACTTGCCGATCAGAAGGTCAGCAGTTCGAATCCCCGCAACGGGGTGAGCTCCCATTGCTCGGTCCCTGCTACTGCCAACTTAGCAGTTTGAAAGCACGTCAAAGTGCAAGTAGATAACTAGGTACCACTCTGGCGGGAGGTAAACGGTGTTTCTATGTGCTGCTCTGGTTTCGCTAGAAGCGGCTTAGTCATGCTGGCCACACGACCCGGAAGCTGTACGCCGGCTCCCTCGGCCAATAAAGCAAGATGAGCACCGCAACCCCAGAGTCAGTCGTGACTGGACCTAATGGTCAGGGGTCCCTTTATCTTTATCGAGAGCAAAGGGCAGCCTCAACTTTGACTAGCATGCTTTTTTGCTAGGAAAAGAGAGCCGTCGAACTGTGGCGTTATTCCCACAATTATCTACAACAAGCGGCGCCCGGGCAGAAATTATTAGCCCATTAAGGTGCTGGCATAAGGGGGGGGGGGGAGCTTGCGAGTGCTGACTCAGGGATTTTTTTCGCTGGCTGCTGTGCGGAGGTGAGCAAAGGTTCCCCACATGTGGATTCTTGGCTCGGAGCAAAGACTCACTCGACCCCTCTTGAGCGACGTTTCTCTCCAACAGTCTTGGCAATGAAACAAAGCTGGGAAATGCTTTTTTGGCCCCGAGGAAGCTGCTTTTGCAATCTTCAAGGGGAGCAGAAGGAGAAGTCCAACTCCTCTTTCAGAAGTTGGCACAGTTGAAGCGGAAAGCCGAGGTTCAAATCTCGTCCTGGCTGAGAACTTACTGGGACGGGGAAACCTTCATCCTGCAGCCATTGGGGGCAATTCACACCATTTGGCGAATTAGCTGATAGCAGGCACAGGAAAATTAAAGCCTTTGCCCTTGGCAGATGTGGCTCGAATTCGGCCAAAACCGAGGCACTGTTGGAATTTGGCACCTCTTCCCCATCACACCGCTCTGGGCAGGGACCAAAAAATGTAACACAAAAGCATCCCTGTTGGATCAGGCCCAGCCATTGGATGTGTTAGCTGAGGCTGATGGGAGCTGTAGTCCAGGAATGTCTGGAGGACCACAGGTTAGCCATCCCTTCTTTATACAAATAGTCTTTTTTAATTTTATTATTATTATTATTTACTCACACTGAGAATGACTCCTTCGAGGGCATCCTGGGCTTTGCTGGTGAGCCGCTTGCCAAGCTAGGGAAAGAAAGTGAAGGCAGTCAGGTTACCTGTTGTGATGGGTGATGGACAAAGGGCATGGGAGAAGCCTATTTCCCACCAGTGGGGACACACTGCCCCAAACCAAGATGGCTTTAAAAGAGGATTAGCCAAATTCATGGGACGGAAGGCTACCAGTGGCCATGAGCTACGATAGTTTTGCTCTACCGCCACTGCCAGAGGCAAGATGCTTCTGAATACCAGCTACTGGTCACTGCAGGTGGGGACAGTTGCTGCTGCTCACAGGCTTCCAAACGGGGCATCTGGTTGGCCGTTTGCACCAGCAGCTGGTCTTCGGAGTCACACTACCTCCGACAATGGCGGTAGAATACAGCTTATCCACCCTGTGAATTTTGTAATGCATGCAGGCAACACCAATACCTGTTTTTAATTTCTTAAGTTCCTGTTATGCAGCATGCTCAGTTCCAACTCCGCCCCCCCCAGGAAACACTTCACCTTTTGGCCACTAGGTGGCAATCACGTAAACGGTATCTTAAGCTCCTCCCCCTTCAGTTTATAACACTTCACCTTTTGGCCACTAGGTGGCAATCACATAAACGATATCTTAAGCTCCTCCCCCTTCAGTTTATATTATCAACATATCTATAGGCGATATGAATACCGAAAGGTATTTGTGGCAGGACGGGACTAATCTCCATATATGTTGTTTTTGGCATTTGTCTGTCTCCAGAGAGAATGCTGATAATGCCAAGGTTGCAGGTTCGATCCCCAAATGGGATAGCTGCCTATTCCTGCATGGCAGGGGTTTGGACTAGATCAGGCACAGGCAAACTCCGGCCCTCCAGATGTTTGGGACTACAATTCCCATCATCCCCTACCACTGGTCTTGTTAGCTAGGGATGATGGGAATTGTAGTCCCAAACATTTGGAGGGCCAGTTTGCCTATACTTGGACTAGATGATCCTAAGGATCCCTTCCAATTCTACAGTTCTATGATTCTATGTTGAGTCTCCGGGGGTGAAGTCAAGCCGCTTGAGGATCACAGCACCTGCTGCGGCTGTAGTGACCGGTAACTTGTAGCTGCTGCCTCCCATGTTGTTTTTGCAACACTAGCAGCACCAAAATGACCTATGTGGGGCGCAAGCCTGGGGTGCTGTGTATGGAGGTCCTGGGCTGCCCAAACTACAAGACCCCATTCTTGGCCTTGTTTATGTGGACCAAAGGGAAACAGAGCAATACATTTGGCACCAGCTTGGCTGCAGGAGTTGCCAGAAGGAGGTACCGTATTTTTCGCTTCATAAGACACACCTGGTTTTTAGAGGAGGAAAGCCCCGGTTTTTTGAGGATTAGCTCAAAGTTGCTGTGCTTACTTTGCAAAGGGAAAAAATCCTGTTTTTATGGGGTTCAACTCACAGTTCTGCAGCTTCTTTAGGAAAGGAAAGGGAGCCATTTCTACCGTTTCCACACAGATAATCTAATCAGCCAGTCGCATGTTGCCGGGGAAACAAACAGCCTCTGTCTGCAGAACATTCAGCAATGGAGGCCTGGGCAAGGTGGCAGGGCCAGAAAGGGAGCCAGTGATCGACCACACATTCACTCCATAAGACGCACGGACATTTCACCTTACCTTTTAGGAGGAAAAAAGTGTGTCTTGTGGAGCAAAAAATACGGTATGTACCTGCTGTCTTGAGGGACATCTTCAGGAGAAGAAAGGCTAAGGAGTAAACCTACACAAATCCGGAGTGAAGACTCCATGCATAAATAACAGGTGCATTGGTTTCAGCCCGTAAAATCCCTTCTGTTTATAAATTCAGAATCTCCCTGGGCTTGAAAATTAAGAACATAAGAGTCCTGCTGGATCAAGCCAGTAGTCTAGCATCTTGGAAAACCAACTGTGTGTGGGGAAACCTGCAAGCAGGACCACACGGACAAGATCATTCTCCCCTCCTGAGGGCTCCAGCAAGTGGTATTCAGGCGCATTCCTGCCTGTAACTGTAGTGGCAGGGCATGGCCACGAACTCGACAAACTCTTTGGGGGGAAAGGTGGAATATAAATGCCACAAATAAGTTAAGTACAAATGTGTTTGATTATGATGTCGCTGAATCCACCTGGCTATTCTAGCCCCTCATGAGAGGAGTTGTGCAGTACGTTAGAAGGGATTACCTTAATGGGATGCTTGAGAGCTTCCAGGATGGTGAAACGAGAGGTTTCCCTCACCAACGACGGCTTGCCCAGGCGGGCCTCAATGTACCGGCCAGCGACCGCAGTTGCGTTCTTGGCGCTGTAAATGCCAACAGCCAGGAGGGTCAGGCCGGCCACCTGTCAAAGGAAGGAAGGAAGGAAGGAAGGAAGGAAGGAAGGAAGGAAGGAAGGAAAAGATATTTGCCGGTTCAAGGTTAATTTACAAAAAGGCAAACAACCCCCCCCCCCCAAACCTGCCTGGTGGTTGTTGTTTTTTTTAAAAAAATGTTTTAAATCAGACTTTTTGGGGGGCGGCATGGGCAGATACAGACAAATTGAAACTGAAATTGAAAATTGAAATACTTTATTGTCACTTATACAACTGGTATACAGTGAGATTACAAATCTGAATTTCATACAAACTAAATGAGAGCCTTCCTTTGGGGGTGGGGTGGGGGATTCTGGAGTTTGCCTTGCACCCCCCAGAGCTGACCCACTGGAATTAATAGACATAATTCACTTAGGTCCATTAACTTCAATGGATCTATGCTGGGCAGAAGTTCGATACCACCCAATGGATAACGCCTATTCTATGTTTCAAGTCGCTCTGAGTTTATATTTTGTTTAAAATGTGACTAATAAGTCCAATAAATGATATAGTATTAATAAATAATAATAATAAACAAACAAACAAACAAATAAATAAATAAATAATAATTCCATCCCACCTTTCTCCCTGCAATGCGACAAGAAACTATTGGGCTGTTTGAAAAAGCTCTCCTTAGGCGGTTCTGTTTGAAACGGTGGAAGTCAACAGTGAGGACTAGAAACCTGAGACAAAGACAAAACGCCAGGATCCTCAGACTTCCAATCTTAGCCAGCCAATCCTAAATTGCTGGTGTGTGTGTGCGCGCGCATAAAATGATAGGCTTACGGGTCTCTTGCGTGGATGACTCATCACAGCCCCTGCTCCTCCCTTTCTGCTCCTGAGACACGCATGCCGCAAGGCCCCTTAACCCCCCCTCCACACCTCAGTTCCTGTCCTTTAGGAGGACAAAAACCTGCCAGACTCCTCCGCTGCAGATGCTCTTTGCCTCTCTGCTCAAGCTGAAGGAATCATAATAAAAACAAAGGGAGGCCAGGGTTGATTAATGGGCCATTTTGATGTCGCTAAGAGCTCCTCTCCCTCTCCTCTCTTCCCTTTTAACACAAGCATCAACAAATTACAGCTGCAGGCAGAGGGTCCCAGTTGGCAGGATGTTCGCAGTGCCTGTTGAGTTATGCAGAATAACTTCACCCGAGTCGCAGGCACGATGCGGAACACGGTCTCCCGCTTCCTTCCTCGCGCCCACCAGAGGCGATTTCTCTTCCACAACACGCTCAAAATGAACCCGTGCCCCCTCTCTCCTCAACCCGCCTCCAGGGTACGGCTGTCACAGGGGTTGCAAGGCTGGGCTCGATGGGGTGTCTGACCTCCCTTGTTTCGCTACGGGCAGTTCCGATGCCATCAAAGAATCTCCGCCTGGCTGCTGCTACATAAAACTCTCTCCCCTTGCCAAGGTTTCTGATGCCCGGCGGCACTCGTTAAAGGAAAATACACACCGGATCAAGAGGAGGTACGGAAAAGAGGGGAGGGGGGAAGCAACAGCACAGCAAAGTTGCTCAAAACGGCACTGTGATTTGATGGGCTCCAAACCCCATCTGCCCCCCAATGGTCAGGATGAACATACAAAGAGCTGGATTAAGTCAATGGCCCATTTAGTCCAGCGTCCTGTTCCCGCAGTGGCCAGCCAGAGGCCCCTGGGAAGCCTGAAAGCAGGACTGAAGCACAAGATTCTCTACTCCTGCAGTTTCCCGCATCCGATATTCAGAAGCAGAAAGCAGGGAGCCCAAGAGTAAGATGGCGCCAGAGCCAATGACAGGGCTGAGCCAACTCATTCTAGTTCCGTCCCCATTCTCCTGCTGGTTTCCACAAGGGCAATGCTTAGACTAAGGAGGAAGAAGCTGGCAGCCATATTTTGGTGAAACAGAAAATGGATTGCTGCTATTTAATTATCTTGAAACTTGTGTCTCCTTGTCTGCTTAGGAATACTTTTCATCGCATGGTTCCAAAGAAATAAATTGCAGAGGTGATTAACGGACGGCTTTCGACACTGATCAGTCCTTGCCAGTTATGAACAGTGTGTTGCGTTGTTCTATACCATGGGTAGGCAAACTAAGGCCCGGGAGCGGATCCGGCCCAATCGCCTTCTAAATCTGGCCAGAGGACGGTCCGGGAATCAGCATGTTATTTACATGAGTAGAATGTGTCCTTTTATTTAAAATGCATTTCTGGGTTATTTGTGGAGCACAGGAATTTGTTCTCCCACCCGCTCCAAAATATAAGTCTGGCCCCCCACAAGGTCCGAGGGACAGTGGACTGGCCCCCTGCTGAAAAAGTTTGTTGACCCCTGTTCTATACGTTACTGCGGATTAATTGGGGGATTTTCATACTGCTGTTTTATTGTTGTCAGTTTCGAAGTGGTTCCAACTTGCACATTAAGCATTGGAAGACAGTATATAAAGCTGACATGCACGCTACAGAGCTTTTTCGCCCCCCACCTCAAGGACTGCATTAAGAAAATAAGAAGAGATCTGCTGGATTAGGCAACTGACACATGTAGTCCAGCATTCTGTCCCCCCTCCTTGTGATCTGTAGCCACTGCCATTCTTTTCTGGGCAACCTTCCGCCACATGCCACTGGCAGGCAGGGCCCAAGTCATAAACTGGGCAGAACAATGAGAATATGTTTTAGCGTTGCACAGCAGAATAGGAGGCTTCCCTATCCTCTATCCAGGCAAGCAAGAGAAATGCTCAGAGTTCAACGACACATTCCAGCCAGGCAAAAACTCTCAAGGAGGGTATGAAGCAAATGTCAGAAGAGGGTGTGGCCTGGAAAGAGGGTGTGGCTAGAAACAAGTTGCTAAATCACAGGCAACAAAGCAGGGACAGCCTTTGGGAGAGGGAATTACATGGCAGTGGTGGGCGGGGCCAGAAGCAAAAGTGGGCGGAGCGGAAATAGCAAAGCTAACAACAAAATTAATTGATCAAAATGATGAACTTTCTAGAGAAGAGTGGAGGCAATTTGTGGACTATTATAAAAAATATTGTAGTCAAATGAAATCACTGTCATGATTTGAGATATGAGCAGGGGAAGAAAAATGACAAAATAATTGTATTAGAGGGACTTGTTTTTTGATAAAGAGCTTGAAATACAACGCAGTAGAAAAGGGTTTGAACAAAAACACTGCAGAGGTGTGGGTGGGAAGTCTATCTATGAACGAAGATGTGATTAAGTTTTTGTGAAATTCTGAAAATTTAATAAAAATTGTATTTTACAAAAAGAATCACAGAATTGTAGAGTTGGAAGGGAACCCCAAGGGTCATCAAGTCCAACCCCTAGCAACACAGGGATCTCAACACACAGTCTCCCATCCACTGTGAAACCATACCAGACCCTGCTTAGCTTTGCAAATGTGCAAGAGGCCTTATCAGCGTTAGCAGGCTGCATTCCCGCCAGGCTTAATAAGCACTCTGGTTGTGAAAAAAGCACCAGGAAGGGGTGTGGCTTGGGGGAGAGTTACAAGGGCCTGACAGAGAGGCCTGGAGGGCCACATCTGTCCCCCGGGCCTGAGGCTCCCCACTCCTGCCTGGCAAAGTCACGTAAGCAAGAGGGGACCTGCCCTGAGAATCTTGCAACCTTTGCGGGAGACACAAGAGATTCACGGTGCATTTCCCAGCAAACCGCTGAGGCCGTTCTTGGCCTTTTCTGGGGTTAGGCTGCTTGAGCCTCCCCACCACAAGGGATTTCTCATTCCACCTGGAAACAGGCAACAGATAGGGACCGTCTCCTGGGCCAAGAAGCAGCTGCGGAAAATCCTCTGGCGGTTGCCTGGCAACTGCGGCAGGCCCCCTTCTCTCCCTTGCCCGTCGGCTTTCGGCAAAAACAGGCTGGGAAGGAGCTGGAGGCGAGGAGGAGCTGGGATCCGAAACACCAGCAGCCTCAAGAGATGCCTGTTCCATTTAATGCCCGAAGTGTTACACAAGGGCTATATTTTTGGCATTGGGGAGAGAGGGGGAAAGCATTGCTTCAACAGCTTTCCCGCTGCGGCAGCAGCTGATGATCAGTTGCAAGCCGAAAGGCACGATTCGAGCTCCACTACCAGGCCGGCAGTGGTAAAAAAAAAAAAAGAGGGGGGGGGGGGAGGAGTAGTGACTGCGTGCAGGTGGATTGCGCCACTAAAACGGCAAAGGCGCTACCTAGTGTGCCTAAAATGCAATTACGGTTCGTATCAAAAACCCAATGCAGGGAGGGATAGGAAACTCAGACTGCACCATGTCTCTCCACCCCAATGATCCCCCATCTTTAAGAGCAGGCTTCCTTAAAATTGGCCCTCCAGATGTTTTTGGCCTACAACTCCCATGGTCCCTGGCTAGCAGGACCAGTGGTCAGGGATGATGGGAATTGTAGTCTCAAAACATCTGGAGGGCTGAGTTTGAGGAAGCCTGTTTAAGAGTATCATATATCTGAATGCTTCTCTCTGTGTCCCATCTGCAAGGTGAAATACGAGCTCTAAGCATGGAAATGGCGGAAATGACCGGCAGAATCCGAGGCCAGGGAGAAGAGTCGATGGAGGAAGATTGGAAAAAGTTTAAACTGTATTTACAGAAATATTGCAAAATTAATGAATGTTAGAAGAATACTGGAATTAAGTTATATGGTTTTAGCAGAAATGTTATTAAGGATTATGTAAAAACTGATTGTTAATGGGCAAAAGTGGAAAATTGAAAGGAAGACTGTGTTAAGATAAATTATAGATAAAAAAACTAAGAGGGAAAGGATTTGCTGAACCAGTTAATTTGAATTAGAATACAAAAAAGGGAGGTGTGAGGAAGTCGAGGAAACAAGCAAATGAAAGATAAAGATATGAAATTTGGATGTGCTTTTTAATGTTTTTGTTTTTTCTTGTTATTTTGTTGTATTGTTTTCTTTTTTTTCTTTTGATGTATTGTTTGTTGAATTTGTGTATTGTTTTTCTTTACTTTTTTCTTTTTGTAACTATAAAACATCTAAGAAATATTACTTTAAAAAAAAAAAAAGAAATACGAGCTCTAAGAAACCTTTTCTAATTTTTGCCCCAGTGTAAAGGTTTGTTGGAGACCACCAGTGTGGTGTAACGGTTAAGATTGCTGGACTGCAACCAGGGAATCCCAAACTCAAATCTTCCCCCCCTCGGCCATGAAACTCATCAAATGACTTATTGGGAGTCACAGTCCACCTCACCTACCTTGCAGGGTTCTTGAGAAGAGGAGAGGGAGCTGGGGAAGAGAAGCAAGTACTGTCATACCTTGGCTCCTGAACGCTTTGGTACTCAGACGTTTTGGCTCCTGAACGCTGCAAACCCGAAGTGAGTGTTCCGATTTGCAAATGTTCTTTGGAACCCGAACGTCCGACGGGGCTTCTGCAGCTTCCAATTGGCTGCAGGAGCTTCCTGCAGCCAATCAGAAGCCACGCTTTGGTTTCTGAACGCTTTGGAAGTCGGACGGACTTCCAGAACAGATTCTGTTCAACTTCCAAGGTACGACTGCAGGTTCTTTTGAACTCGTTGGAGGAAGTGTGAATGGAAAAGGCACAGTTCAGTTGGTAGAGCATCTGATTTGTGTGCAGAAGAGCCCAGGTTCAATCTCTGGCATCTCCAAATAATAAAATAAAATAAAATCTCTGGCATCTCCAGAGTTAGGGCTAGGAAAGACTCTGGGCCTGAAACCCTAGAGCTATTGCCAGTCAGTGTTGGCAATGCTGGACTAGGCAAACCAATGGTATGACTCGCCGTAAGGCAGCTTCTGACGCCCTTGTAACAGGTAAATAACTCCCAACATGCATGGAAGGATTTTGGGAAGCCTTTTTCTGTTCCTATATAAAACCCAGGGAAGAGCTGCTTGCTACACAATTCTCTTCCTATGTCTCACCAGCCAGCATTTGATTAGCGCTCCCAAAAATACAGTGGTACCTCGGGTCACATACGCTTCAGGTTACAGACTCCGCTAACCCAGAGCTTCAGGTTAAGAATTTTGCTTCAGGATGAGAACAAAAATTGTGTGGCGGCGGCATGGCAGCAGCAGGCCCCATTAGCTAAAGTGGTGCTTCAGGTTAAGAACAGTTTCAGGTTAAGTACGGACCTCCGGAATGAATTAAGTACTTAACCCGAGGTACCACTGTACAGAGCTCCCGCCAGCTTAATATCTGATGAAACAGGGACTGTTTGGAGCCAGTTCGAAACCGTCCTCCACCCCACCCTATCCCGAGCCTGGAGGTCTGGGCCCACATTCTCAAGTAGCGCTTAATGTCTATCTGAAGGACTGTATATTACTCTAAGGCAGGGGTGCCAAGCTGAATAAAATATTGGGGGAGGGGGCCAGGTAAGCCCCACCCCACATAATCACATGATGCAGTGCACATATATTATTAAATATATTAGGGGGGATGAAAACCCCTCGGCCCCTAGAAGTTGGCTCCTATCCCCTCAGGCTAATGCCCGCTTTGATTGGTCCAATAAGTGAGCTTTGTGGTTTAATAAATGCTGAGGCCGCAGACACGCTATGTTTTCTGTCCAGGCCTTTTCAGTGACCATCTGTAAAAAGATAATTTTACTCTGGCTTTGATTAGGCCAATACCTGAGGCCTGGTAGAGTCAGGCCCTCATTGTTAGGCCTTACCTGGGTGCTGCTCCAATGGTTATTATTGTTCATAGAGTTACTTATTTTATTGCTTTTAAAATATGTATGGTGTGCCTTTAGCTGTATTCGTTTTAATTTATACCGTAAACCGCCTTGGGTTCTGAACTGGGAGAAAGGCAGGATATAAAATAAAAAAGAATGTCATCTCAAGGAAGACTCAAGGCCCCTTTTGGAAAGGCTGACTTCATTCCACCATAAGGGCAGCATGCTAGGAAAAACCCAGAACTATACATACGCCAAGGAAACACTTGATCCTGTGACTGTCCCAGCCTTTTACATCTTTTTAAACGGGCTCTTTAAGCTCTCCCGGCTGAAAATACATTACTGACATCCCATCTGCTCTTGAAGATGCACCTGTTCAGACAAGCATCCCCCCGATCTCCCAACATAAATCCTCCTGCTTTAATTGTTTTAATTGCTGTTCTAAACCCTTGCGCTGTTGCAACGGGCTGGTTTTTATTGCACATTTTAATTGCGTGTGTTTCAATGTTTTGGTGAAACTGTTATATCGCATTACCCTATGCTAAAGCTTGGAATTTAATGCTGTGTGATGAGTTAAAGAAAAGCCAAAGGAAGAAGTGGGAAAGACTTTGGTTGAGAACAGATGGACTGTTTATTTCTCTGTGTGAAGATTTTGCTCTTCTCACAACGGGAGGGCCAGCCATGGCCTGCCTTCTGTGCAAAACTGTGTCAGATCTTGTGCATTTGTGTGTGTGTGTGTGTGTGTTTATATGTTCTAATAAATGGTATATATTCTAATATAAAGGCATTTTGTATCCCACCCACCATGAAATTGTTTTGCAATCGTACAAAGACAATGCAAAACAAAAACTAAACAGAGAGATAAAGAAGGAGGAATAAAATTTGTTACACTCAACTTAACTAGATAAACGTTTCAAAGTACAGTGGTACCTCAGGTTAAGTACTTAATTCGTTCCGGAGGTCCGTTCTTAACCTGAAACTGTTCTTAACCTGAAGCACCACTTTAGCTAATGGGGCCTCCTGCTGCCACCAGAGCATGATTTCTGTTCTCATCCTGAAGCAAAGTTCTTAACTCGAGGTACTATTTCTGGGTTAGCGGAGTCTGTAACCTGAAGTGTATGTAACCCGAGGTACCACTGTATTCCCAGTGAAGTATATTGATATGAGTGTTCTCCTACCTTATTATACCCTCTAACTCAGTACTGTCTACACTGGCCGGCAGCAGCTATCCAGGTTTTCAGAGAAGCTTTCCCCAACCCTACTTAGAGAGATGCTGTGAGGATTGAACCTGGGACCTGTTGCATGGAAAGCAGGTGCTCTGCCGGTAAGCTATGTCCCCTCCCCATTTCTTTCTGCTTCCTTTCTCTCTCTACTTCCAACAGCTCCCTGGTCACCTCCCCGCCTTCCCAGGCCACGGAGAGAGAAACCGGGTATTTGCATCTTTGCACAGTGCCTCTGCCTCTGCCCCCCAGACCCTGGCTCACCGTAGCTGTCACTTTGTCCCAGTCAGTCACAAAGGCACGAAACCCTTCTCCAAACAACGTCCCAGCAGTCCTAGGGAGACAAAAGAGCAAGAGATGTCAAGAAGGAGGCAAAGAGAGCTACCATCACCCTCACATCAGGCCGCAAGCCGGAACTGACCCTCAAATGAGCACCTCCTCTCAGTCCCATCAACACCAGGAGCACGGTTGGTGATGACACGAGACAGGGCCTTTTCCGTGGCTGCTCCTAGAACATGGAATTTCCTCCCAGGAACAGTTAAGACTGGCTCCTTCTTTGTTATCTTTTCCACTGGCAACCTAAGAGCTTCCTGTTCAGACAGGCCTATGGGAAACTAAGGTTCAGACGATGCTGGTCTCTGGGCTGCTATCAGGGCAAATTACATTTTAATCCCTGGTATAAGATACGTCGTAATCTACTTTGATTATTGTTCTCAACTAGCTTGTTCTCATTACTCTGCATTTTATAGCCAGTGTTCCTAAATGCTGTAGGCCGCCTTGAATCCAAGCTTGAGAGAAAGGTGGAATATAAATATATCAAACAAACAAACAAACAAACAAACTTGGTGGCTTGATTAGTTCATTTCAGTCAAGGGTTTGGATCTTGGGTTGTACATTTATTTATTTTTTATTACGTATCTTGTGTTTTTATCTTGTAATTTTATGTTGTGAACTGCCCCAAGACTTGTGAGTACAGGGCAGTATACAAATTTAATTAATCAATAATAGTGAATACAGTGGTACCTCATAAGTTGAACGGAATCCATTCCGGAAGTCGGTTCGACTTCCAAAATGTTCACAAACCGAGGCGCAGCTTCCGGTTGGCTGCAAGAAGCTCCTGCAACCAATCAGAAGCCGCAGAAGCCCTGTCAGATGTTTTAGTTTTGCAAACCAGAACATTCACTTCCGGGTTTGCGGTGTTAGGAAGCCAAACCGTTCGACTCGCAAGGCGTTCGGGATCCAGGGCACGACTGTAAAGAGTTTGACAGTGGAGAAGAGGGCAGCCCCAAATTATGGGAGATGGGGAGGAGCTGGAAGAGGAAGGAGGGGTGTCTGGAAAGGAAAGACGCTGCAGTTGCAAAACCACAGGCCTGCATGGAACGGAATGAAATGGGTTTGTTCAAACGTACTTGAGGGAATCAAGCACCGTCTGGCGATGCTCGGCTGCTTTTAACCGGATCTGCTCCCGGATGAGGTCGGCGTTCTCCCGCTCAGCCTTCGCACGGGCGCGTGCCTCGGCCTCGATCCGCAGCATCTCATTCTTGTGCCGGAGCTCCATCTCCCGCTCCACGGTAGCTGGAAGAACGGCAGACAGAGGCACCGCTAGCATCTGGGGACTCTGCCTTCATCCACCAAGGATGCTAAAGGTGGTTTTTCAACTACTGGACTGTGTGAGCTGTCCCTCCCCCACCCCGACCCGGAAAAGAAAAAGGAAACAGCTTTGCCTTCCTTGGGCCTGTGGGAGGCTCTTTTCGTGGCTCAGAAAATGTGGGTGGCACACCCTCGCCCCCAAACCGTAACTGAAAGAGCAAATGGTGTCTCTGCGTGGCTATGGGAGTCCTACTGCTTTGCTTCCAGCGTCATCAGAATGCAAGGATAGCCCTGCCCCTCTAAGTTCAGCATCCTGTTCTTGCAGTAGCTAGCTGGACGCCTTTAATTGGAAGCCCACAAGCAGGACCTGAGAACAAGAGCTGTGGTTTCCAGCAGCTGGTATATGGAGGCATATACCAGAGCGCAGCCATTGTGGCAGCAGAGCAGGGCCATTGTGGCTTGTAGCCGCCAAAGAGGACCCACTCCTAAGATTTGACACTTACCACGCCTCATTGCCTCCTGCTTCTGAACCGATTCCTCTTGCTTCCTCAAGTTCTCTTCATTTAGGAGTTGCTGGAGGGAGAGAAATCACAAAGTGGGGTCAACCAAGAGGTTTTCTTTTACAGTGGTGCCTCGCATAACGAAATTAATTCGTTCTGCAAGTCTCTTCGTCTAGCGGTTTCTTCGTCTTGCGAAGCAACTGTATTAGCGGCTTAGCGGCTATTAAAGGCTTAGCGGATTAGCTGCTAAAAGGCTATTAGCGGTTTAGAGGCTTAGAAAAAGGGGGTGGGGAGCGAAAAAAAATCTCAAGACTCGCAAGACATTTTCGTCTTGTGAAGCAAGCCCATAGAGAAATTCGTCCTGCGAAGCGCATTGAAAAACGGAAAACCCTTTCGTCTAGTGGGTTTTCCGTCTTGCGAGGCATTCGTCTTGCGGGGCACCACTGTATATTCTTTATTGAGAAATAAGAAGTACAAAGTTATAAGGGCACAAGGTAAAATAAGATGTGAAAAAGGGGGGGACTTATAAACATTACATGATTGTTATTGTAGTTTACCTAAATGTAACCCAGGGGTAGGCAAACTAATGCCCGGGGGCTGGATCCGGCCCAATCGCCTTCTCAATCTGGCCTGCCGACGGTCTGGGAATCAGTGTGTTTTTACATGAGTAGAATGTGTGCTTCTATTTAAAATGCATCTCTGGGTTATTTGTGGGGCATAGGAATTCGTTCATATTTCCCCCCCCCCAAAAAAATATAGTCCGGCCTCCCACATCGCCTGAGGGACGGTGGACTGGCCCACAGCTGAAAAAGGTTGCTGACCCCTGATGTAACCTAATACAGTGTTGATAAAAAATGAATTCCAAGCGTCGTTAAATTTGTGCATGGCGGGTCTACGTTTATACGCACTTGTTTGTGTGTTCTAAGTTTGTCACAGGAGTTGAAAAGTCAGTGGAAAATGCGAATCCAGGGCTACCCAAACTCTTGACAGCAGAAGCACATATTTTCTGAATTAAGATGGGCGCCTTTAGTGTCGTTTTAAAGACTGAAGGAGGGACTGGTGCTAAACGGATTCCATTTAAAGTGGGTGGGGAGGGACACAGCCCAGTGGTAGAGCATCTGCTTTGAATGCTAAAGGGTCCAGGTTCAATCCCCAGTATGCCTATGAAGGGCTGGTAGAGAGCTCCTTTCTGAAATCCTGGGGAGCTGCTGCCAGTCAGTGTAGACAGGCCTAATGGCCTTACTCCACACAAGGGGGCTTCATATGTCCCTAACCTGTTGGTCTCCAGATGTTGTTGAACTCCATCCCCCATCAGCCCCTGCTGGCATGGCTCCTGGGGTCAGGGATGATGGGAGTTTGAGTCCAACAACATCTGGAGGGTCAAAGGTTCCCCCATCCCTGGACCAAAGGCTAATGGAAGCAGGAACTGTTGCCAACCTGTTCCCAACGTGGCCTCTCTTCTCCCAACTACCACCTGAAGGACCGTCCTTCCCTGAGGGGGAGAAGCAGCAATAAAAGCTTTTTTCTAAACAAACAACTTATCTTTTCCATTTTTTGCAACCTTCTTTAAAAAAACAAACAAACTGATGCTTTCCTTTCGTAATCTGGTGAAACTTCTTTGTGAAGTCTTCCCGATAAACAGCACATAAATCCTGCAAATAACAGTGCATTCAGAAAGGAGGCTCTCTGCCGCATCTCTGCGTGAGTGACTGCATGACTCAAAGAAAGCTGATAAATGGCAGGGAACCCTATTTGCACAACGTTTTCAAAGGAGAAGCAGATGGGTTCAGGGTTGCTAGCTCTAGAGGCATATTTCAATTAAGAATTCTAGACCTTCCCTCTTTTCCGGCAACAAAAGCTTTGATTTTGTCCCTGCAACTCACGGCAGTCTAAGCACAAATGGAAAAATGGGAGGACATTTTCAGGAGACGGACGGGACTGACCTGCTGTCGCAGTTGGTCTTCGTAGCGTTGCCTGGCCAGCTTGTCTTGGTACTGCGCTCTCTTCATGGTGGTGGTGGTGGGGGGGGGAAACATACATGGAAAATCAATTCCATACACAAGAACACAGTGAACCAAGCAAACATGGTTTTGCGAAGTAACCTCTGGATTAATGGAATATATATAATTTTCAAACATTTTTTATAAAGGTAAAAAAAAATTTCAAACTTTAATTATGAATTTTTTCAAACCTTTATGATGAAATTAAAACAGCAATATGAATTAATTCTGTTAAGTACAAAAAAACCCTGCCTTCAAAGCCATTACATCATAAAATAAAATACCTATCAATGGGTTTTTTTTTACTCCCGTCTGCCTTTCCATGTTAGTTAATGATACTGTATTTTTTAACAAACATGTGTATAAATATATGTGTATAAATATATTACACATTGATTTTTTTACACACACACACAAATATAAAAGTTTATCCATGCTACTAACAAAATAAATAACAAAAGCCAGCCTTGTACCGCTTGCTGCTGCCTTGTCTCTTCGGTAAGCGTCTTCCTCCTTTCCTCAGCTTGCACACGGATCTGCTCGTTCTTCAGCTGCTCTATGGCAGCCTCATATTCCTTAGGATAGGAAGACAGAAAGATCAGTAGGAGATGCACTGCCTGTTCATGGAACCTTGTCCACTATTATGGTCCTAGTCAATGACAAACCTCTGAAAAGACCCCAAGGATTCTTTTTCAGTTGGGGAGGGGTGCCTCACTGGGAAAAAAGGATAATTTTGGAGGCTAATGAGCTGTAAATCAGGAAGTTCCCTGTTTGAATCTTGCCTCTGCCATGAACTCTCTCCCTCCAGATGTCGCTGGACTACAACTCCCATCAACCCCAGGAAGCCTATTCAATGGCTGGGGAGGATGGAAGTTGTGGTTCAGCAAAAAATGCCTGGTGGGTCAAAGGTTTCCCCACACTTGCTCTTCTAGGTGGTCATAGGAAAAGTGCTCTCGCTCTCTCTTAAGTCACTCCATTTGCAGTACAGTGGTACCTCGGGTACTTAATTTGTTCCGGAGGTCCGTACTTAACCTGAAACTGTTCTTAACCTGAAGCACTACTTTAGCTAATGGGGCCTCCTGCTGCTGCTGCGCCACCGGAGCACAATTTCTGTTTTCATCCTGAAGCAAAGTTCTTAACCTGAAGCATTATTTCTGGGTTAGCAGAGTCTGTAACCTGAAGCATATGTAACCTGAAGCGTATGTAACCTGAGGTACCACTGTATGGGGAGATAAGACTGATCTACCTTACAAGGTTGTTGCAAGAATTACAACTAAATAATGCACTAGAAGGGCTCTGAAAACAGGAGCACCCTATACAGGTGCCAATTATCTTAACTTAATACCATTGTCATCACCGCCCCCTTTCCTTTCAAAATGCTGAAGGAACCTCATTTATATCTCATATAAATGATAATATGGAATTCCAGCAGGCTGCCACAGTGGAAAAAGTCCAGTCCCATCAGATTCCTCCTGTCCCTGAACTATATCCATTCCACCCAGTCATTAAAATAACTACTGTTTTAACTTTTAAGAATTAGGAACAAAGTTTATTTCCTCTTCCCTCCTCATTCCCTTTTCCTTTTGCGTTGTGTAGTTTTTAGTCTGTTAAGCCGGGGTGAGGGTGGCGGCTGTCTTGCTTTAAGTAACTGTCATGCAAGTCTTTTCAACAGCAGGATACGAGTGTGCCAAATCGACAAACATAGGCAGAAATAATAAAATACATTAACATATTTAATCCACTAAAAAACCCAAAAACTAATGAAGCCAACTTAAAAACGAAACAAAAATACTGGTGGCAGAGTAAGCAACATGAGATAAAAATATTCTGCAAAAGCTGAGCGAAATAAATAAAAAATGCTTTATCCTCAACCAGACTGTGTGCTGTCTTTTCTCACTGGCAAAAGCTCTGAGGGTTTCTGCAAGAACACGGTAAGCTGCCTTTAACCAAGTATAGTCTGCACTAACTGTTAGCCGTTCTCCAGAGTTTTGGACAGGGCATGTTCCCAGCTCTACCTGGAAATGTCCAGGACTGAACCCGAGGCATTTTTCATGCAACATGGTGTTTTTTTGCTGAGCTACAGCCCTTCCCCTATTGGTCTATTTCAGGCATAGGCAAACTCAGCTCTCCAGATGTTTTGGGACTACAACTCCCACCATCCCTAGCTAACAGGTCCAATGGTCAGGGATGATGGGAGTTGTAGCCCCAAAACATCTGGAGGGACAAGACTGCCTATGCCTGGTCTATTTTGTCCATCTACCCAAGCATTGACTATGCTGACCAGCAGCATCTTCCCAGATCTCAGCCAGGAGTCTCTCTCATTCCTACCTGGAGATGCTGGGGACTAAACTGGAGACTGAGCTATGGCCCTTCCACCAAAATTTAATGGGAAAGTAGATGAGGGTCAAATCGTAGGAAGCTGACTTATACTGAGTCAGGATTGTCAATGCTGAATGGCAGCAGCTTTCCAGGGTTGCAGGTCTTTCCTAATCCTACCTGGAGATTGGCATCTCCAGAGATTGAACCCAGGATCTTCTGCACATCAACAGACGCCCTGCAACTAAGCCATGGCTTGTCCGCTAAAGCAAAGGTCTTTCATAGCCTTGCTGTGATCTTTGGTACTGAAGATGCCAGACCCAGAATCTGGGAGCATGGCCTCTAACATGGAGATACGACGCCACAAAGAAACAACAACAAAAGGTAAAGGCGATCACACAGTGCAATTTGGGTTCTAGAACTGGGCTTACCTTCAGCTTGGACTGCTGTTCTAACTGGAGGGTCTGTTCCTGCAACTGGGCCATGTGGAGGGCCTCTTTCGCATGTCCTAGAAAATAGTGTGTCCCAGTTAGTCCGTTTAAGCTGTAAATAAATTGACCCACCGCCACCTGACATCCCTCTGTACGAGAGCTGGGTGACCACAGCCTAGTAGGAGCACAGCAAAGGTTCTGATCAGACCCCCCCCCCCAGCAGCTACAGTTCCCTTAGTGGCATCTGCTCTATAAATTTAAAAGGAGTATCAACACTGCGTCAAGCAGGCATGGTTTCCCACAGGAGATGATAGTTGTTAGGAGACCGCCCCCCCCCCCAGCAGCTACAGTTCCCTTAGTGGTTTAATCAATCCCTCTTCCCTGGGAACCTTGGGAATTGTAGCTCTGTGAGGGGGAATAGGGGGTCTCCTAACAATTTTCAGCACCGTTAATGAACGACAACTCCTAGGATTCTTTTGGGGAAGTCACA
The DNA here is from genome assembly GCF_965153285.1 of Podarcis tiliguerta. Classification (NCBI taxonomy): domain Eukaryota; kingdom Metazoa; phylum Chordata; class Lepidosauria; order Squamata; family Lacertidae; genus Podarcis; species Podarcis tiliguerta. The sequence continues at coordinate 18,682,677 of NC_139541.1, read as the reverse complement.
ACTGTTTAAAGTGGCATGATGCTCTTTAAATGTAAGGTGCAGATACAGCCTAATTCGAGCCTAACTCACAGTCTTCTCTTAGGAACAAAAGCTCCTCTGCGAAGCTTGCGCTGCCCCTTCAAGGTAGGTACTGCAAATGGTCAACTATTTGGGCTTCAGGGGAGCGGAGTTGTAACACTGTCTCTCATCTGCAGTTCAGACATTGAGGCACAGTTTTCAGGCAGCACAAATAACAAGGAATAAATAATTCTCAAATATAATTGTGGTTAAGACGGAGCAGGTTTCTCCCAGGCCCCACTGACTTCAATAGGCCTACTCTAAGCATGACTAAGTATGGACCAAACCTATAAATCAGGAGTTTCAGAAAATTTTTGACCTGAGGGCCTCATTCTCTTCTATACAACCTTTTGGGTTTTTGTTTGTTACTATGCTACGTGCTTTTGTGGTTTTTATATTGTGAACTGCCCTGTGATCCTATGATGAAGGGTGAAAGTAAATAAATAAAATAATAACAGCAATAACTCTGGGGCGACGTAGCCCCTCTGCTGTAACAAAGAGATCTTAGAGCTGCTGAACATTTACAGAGCCTGCTGGAGTCACATGACTGTTGCAAGGTCAAAGGGCGACCCTCCCTCGGCTGAGCACTGATGCAACCACTGTTGGGGAAACTGCAACACGGCTCTCCAGAGTTTGAAACATGAGGGCACAAACGGCGCTTCAGAAATGTGCCCTCAGACTCACATTCCTGGCACTTTGAAGTAGTTTCTGGAGCCTGGTTTATGGCTTTCCCATTTCTGTCCTGTAAAAACCGAACTTCTGCGGCACACGAGAGAGGACCTTGCGGATGCAGGTCACATGTGGCTCTTGCCTCCCTAGCGTTTTAAAGAAGGGATTTTTTGGGGGGTGGGCATCCTTTAGACCCAGTTAACCCTTTACACACACACACACACACACACACTTATTGCCTCACACCCTGCTTTTCAAAGAAGCACTCCAGCCCTGTAGATCCAACCAACCCTATCACCACCCCTTACAAAGGTGCTGACCTTTAAAGCCCTAAACGGCCTCGGTCCTGTATACCTGAAGGAGCGTCTCCACCCTCATCGTTCAGCCCAGACACTGAGATCCAGCGCTGAGGGCCTTCTGGCGGTTGCCTCACTGCGAGAAGTGAGGTTACAGGGAACCAGACAGAGGGCCTTCTCGGTAGTGGAGCCCACCCTGTGGAACACCCTCCCTTCAGATGTGAAGGAAATAAGCAGTTATCCTATCTTTAAAAGACATCTGAAGGCAGCCCTGTTTAGGGAAGTTTTTAATATTTATTGCTGTACAGTGGTACCTCGGGTTACATACGCTTCAGGTTACAGACTCCACTAACCCAGAAATAGTGCTTCAAGGTTAAGGACTTTGCTTCAAGATGAGAACAGAAATCATGCTCCGGCGGTGCGGCAGCAGCAGGGGGCCCCATTAGCTAAAGTGGTGTTTCAGGTTAAGAACAGTTTCAGGTTAAGAACGGACCTCCGGAACGAATTAAGTACTTAACCTGAGGTACCACTGTACTGTTTTAACATCTCATTGGGAGCTGCCCAGAGTGGCTGGGGGAAACTCAGCCAGATGGGCGGGGTATAAATAAATAATTATTACTATTATTATTACTACACATGACCTTCCTTCTACACTGCAGTCAGCTCCCTGCTCCATCTGGAACCCATTCACTCCCAGCACCTGCCCCCCCCCCCACGCTCATGCATTCATGCTCCACGTATTAATAGGTTTTTGTGTGTGTGTGCATCCAACTAAGTCCTATTCATAGTAGACCCACTGAAATCAATGGCCCCAAGTTAGCCGTGCCTTCATTAACTTCAGCGGGTCTACTCGTGAGTAGGGCCTAGGCTTGCCCGCGGCCCTGGCTTCCCTCCCTTCCCTCCTCCGACTCACGGGAGGCGTCCAGCTCCCTGGCAGCCTTGGCCGCGCGCTCCAGGCCGGTGGGGTCGAAGTTGCTCCATTTGTCCTTGGGGCGGCCCCCTTCGCCCGGCCCTTCCCCAGAGGCCCCCGCCGGCGAAGGCGGCAGCGGCGGGGCCCCGGGGGGAGCTCCCAGGCTCGCATCTCCGCCGCCGCCGCCGCCGCCGCGGTTCAGCCCGAAGAGCCACGACATGAGCGCCGCTCTGTTCTTTGCAGCCCAGCCGGCAGGCAGCAAGCAGCGGCGCACACGCGGACCCAGCGCCGCTCGCACTGCGCAGGCGCCGTCGCCGCCTCTTCCGGTTTCCGGCGCGTTGCCATTGGTAGGGAACACACGCGCACAAAAAAAAAAATGTGAGGAACCATAGAGATGGGGGGCAGACGGGCGCGTTCCGGCTTCATCCGCACAGTTTCGTTTTAGAGCCAAGGACGCAGAACCGGAAGTCCTGTGAGTATTTGCTGGACTACAACTCCCATGGATCCTTTGCCATTGGCCAGGCTTGTGGGACTTGGAATCTAGCAACAGCTAGGGGAGGTATGGAGAATGTGTGCCCCACCAGGTTTTTCTGAGTGTGTGTGTGTGTGTGTGTGTGAGAGAGAGAGAGAGAGAGAGAAATATAGATATATCTGTAGCAATCCCCCCCCCAGCAGTGATGTATGGAAGTGAGAGCTGGACCATCAAGAAGGCTGATCGCCAGAGAATTGATGCTTTTGAATTATGGTGCTGGAGGAGACTCTTGAGAGGCCCATGGACTGCAAGAAGATCAAACCTATCCATTCTGAAGGAAATCAGCCCTGAGTGCTCACTGGAAGGACAGATCCTGAAGCTGAGGCTCCACTACTTTGGCCACCTCATGAGAAGAGAAGACTCCCTGGAAAAGACCCTGATGTTGGGAAAGATGGAGGGCACAAGGTGAAGGGGACGACAGAGGACGAGATGGTTGGATAGTGTTCTCAAAGCGACCAACATGAGTTTGACCAAACTTTGGGAGGCAGTGGAAGACAGGAGTGCCTGGCGTGCTCTGGTCCATGGGGTCACAAAGAGTCGGACATGACTAAACGACTAAACAACAGCTTCCCCAAACTTGGCCCTCCGGATGTTTTGGGACTACAACTCCCATCATCCCTAGTTAACAGGACCAGTGGTCAGGGATGATGGGAATTGTAGCCCCAAAAATATATGAAAGGCTGAGTTTCGGGATGCCTGCTCTATACTTTTACTATGTCTGCGGGTTCTCCCTTTCAGGAATGCTTATTGGGCAGAAGCAGAAGGCGGGACTCCTAAATCATGTGCCTTTGACTCTTTTATTGGCTCCCAGCACAGTGAACCCACCCTTCCCACGGAGAGCTGTGATGCGATTGGGTGATCTGAAAAGAAGGGCGGGACCTGAGAGAGGGGCAGGGAGGGGAATTCAACCTGTAGCAAAGAAGGAGGCGGTCCTTCTCCTTAGCAACAGGAATGTTGAGGCTGTCGCTAAGGAGGATGCCAAGTGATGCTTTGCAGAGAAGGGCGCGCATGGCGGAGGCTGGAGCTTTGCGGGTGCGGGGCAGTGGAGTCACCCTCAGGTGCTGGGAGAGGGACGGGCGATTCTGGGAAGGCTATCTTTTATTTGTTGTATGTTTTATTTATGTATTTAAATAAATTAATAGGAGAAATGGAGGTGGGTAAGTTTTGTTTTCTTATGTATATTTACTGCATTTACCCCCAAAATGGCTCTCAGGATGTATTACAAATCAGCTCCTGGGTCTGTTTTTGACCCTCAGTCTTAAAAAGTCATGACACATGAGGAAAATAGGAATAGGAGGGTAGAGAGGAACGCAAACTCAAACACATGCCCTTACAGTTCTCAAATTTACAAGCAAAGACACCCCCTTTTTTTTAAAAAAAAAAGCTGGGCTTGGTTTAGGAACGAGGGATTCATTATTCCAATTTGAGGCTTTCAATCTAAGGGGAATTTCTGGGAATTGATCTCTCAGCTCTATTCTTTCAGTTCCGATTTGAGAGTGGAATCCTGTGTATGTCATCTACTTAGAAGTAAATCCCAGTTGCCGCCAACTACACAGGGTAGACACATTGAAATTAATAGGCCAAAATGAGCCATTTCCATTAATTTCACTGGGTCTACTCTGAGTAGGACTAACACTGGCTACGACCTACAGAGTACACCAAGGCTTGTGATGCAGTCCTATGTATGTCTACTCAGAATTTAAATTGGGATGGTCTAAATACAGATATCCAGGGTCAGATTTAAGGTGCTCATGTTGTCATTTAAAGCTCTAAATGAACTAGGTCCAAGGTAATGAAATACCATATCCTCCTGCCACTGTGTTAAAGATCTGTGGGTAAATCCTTTTAGTAGTCCATCGGCTGGGGACTCATGGGCTGGCTTTTTCAGTTGTATCCCATGGAGATGGAGCAAGTATGTGAAGCACTAATACGAATAGTAGTTTCTTTACGGTGACAAGAGAATGACAGGAAATGTTGGCCAACATTGTTGGTGAATGGTGTTTGTTTTTTCTTTTAAAGGGAGGTGCCAAAAGTGTGCCTTAGCAACAGCAAGAGAACCAACACTACACAGAACTTTAGCTTCTCAAGCCTAGGGAGATACCAGGCTCCTGATAAGCAGGGAAGATCATCACCGGTTGAAGGAGAAAATGGTAAGAAGACTGGACTAGGACCTAGGTTCAGATCCCCACTCAGCCATGAAAGGCATTGGATGAGCATGAGCTAGTCATCATCTCTTAACCTAACCACAGAGCTGTGCTGAGGACAAACTGAGGTGGGGGGTCCATCTCCTGCCAGCCTGCTTTGTAAAAGTCAAGGGGGTGGAGTTTATTCTTCTAGCCTGATAGGAGAGAAGCCCATAGCTCATTGGAAGAGCATTTGCCTTGCATGCAGAAAGTCCCAGGTTCAGTTCCCAGTGGCATCTGCTGGTAGGTCTGGAACAGAGAGCCCTGGAAAGCTGCTGCTAGTCTATAGACATTAGTGAGTTAGATGAACTCAATTCTTTGCCAATGAAAATTCACAGTCTTCCTTTAACTGTTTTTGGGTCATCGTCCCTTAGGGTTTTCCCTCCTAAAGTCTCCCACCCACTTCCACAAATATTGGGGTTCCCTCAAGTCTGCTGATCTCTCTGATGCATTGATTATTTTGTTTGGGGCGACATTAGAGTTCACACTCACTTTTTAATATATTTATTTTTAAATATTTTTATTAAATTCTTAACATCATATATCAAAAATAGGAGCTGGGAAAAACTTATTTTGGAATTCCCTAGTAGTAACATATACCATATTTGTTGTTAAGCCAGTGTAGCTTACAAAATAATAAAAAAAGAATATGAGAAACTAATCAAACTAATAATATTATATACTAAATCATGATACACATAGAAAATGAAACAAAACAAAACCATAGTCCAAAATCATAAAATTAAAAAAAATGCTTTGAGATGGATTGAAGTAACAAAAATAATTCAGAATATTTTCATAACTATAGCACCACCTAGAGGTCTAAGAGATGCTATTTTTTCAATAGGTGAGCCTAGTTCACCAAAGAAGCAGAAGTTAGGAATGTTATGTCAACCATACAATATGAAGAGCTGATGCCAGAAGATTACCATGTTTGACTACAGTCATAAAATCTATAAAGTTAACCCAGATTGCAGTGTTTTTTTTATTTGTCCTCACGCAAGTCTTGAATTATTTGTCAATTTTTGTAATAGTGCAATCTGTCATACCTCTTTAAACCAATTTGTAACCTGCTCACCTCTGATGTAATGATGCAACAAAACATCTATGAAATTAACATGCAGTCTCACGCATATTCCGTTACAAGCAAAACTGTGATCAAAAATTATTTCCCCCCTCACATTGTTGAATAAAAATGGGTAAATTAACTACAAACTTTAGTTAATGAATGCCAGTTAACCACAGTTAGTAAACCATAGTTAAGCCATTGGGTTTGGACAATAATTCTTAACTGTGGTTAACTAAACCGTGTTTTATAAACCATGGCTTAGGGTATTATGCAAACCAGGTGTTCTGGGGCAGTGTCAGGTTTGCTCTGCTGACCGTTTCTTGGTTGTTGCTTCTTCTAAATAAATGGCTTTTCCTTCCACCTAGGCAGTTACTCATCTCGCTGCAGAGGGGAGATCCCCAGCATTGACAACTTGGAAGAAAGCTTACGGAAGCTTCAGCTCCAAGTGGATAGCTTGGCTTCCAGTCTCCGCTCACACCCAAATCACGAACGCACTGTTGACCTGCACCCTGCAGCTGACTCAGGTCCTTTCAGTTCCAGGTGGCCAGCGGCTCCTACTGGGAGCTATATGGAGTCAGGCGTTGGAGGCCCAGCCAAGACCCCGGTGGAGACGGAGTGGTTCCTGAAGCCAAAACACTTGCTCAAATCCTTAGGAGAGTATTCAGCCCTGACGAGCCTGGGCCTTCCAACCTTTACCACGTCCCCAGTGAACCGGCTGGCAGGGCTGCTGGGGAGCGAGATTGCAAGTCAAAACTCTTTGCACCCCTCGGTGGATTCCGCTTTCCCTCTGAAACTCGGAGCCCCGCATGTGATCGGCGTCAAGTCTTTGTTGCCTCCGAAGACCCCAGTCAGAGCATCCTTGCTGAAAAGGACCTCTTCCTCCCTCGACAGAGGCCGTTCGCTCAGTCTCGGTTCCTCTGGGAGCAACCGTGAGCGTTCGCTCTCGCCTGCCAACAAACGCACCCGCTGGCTCCGATCTCGGTCTCAGTCTCCAAAGCCCGCCTGGAGACCCAGCTCGGCCAAGGCAAATGCCTGTGCGCAGCCCCCGCCTCAGCTTGGCAAGTCCAGGGAAAATGGTAGCAAAAACGGGTCAAGCAGGCGGTCACGGTCGAGGATATACAGGCCAGGGACATTAGCCTCCAGATCCTGGATTCCCAGCAAGGCAATCGAGAGGGGAGCTCGGAGCAATCCTTGGACTCCTTACAGCTTGCCGTCTGCTGCCATTTCCTCACCCACAGCCCAGGAGTTCAATGAACGGTAAGTGGAAACCTTTGCCATGACGCCCAGTCGGCTTCACCCCTCAACAATTCTCCATTCTGTTCTTGTGGTAGTCTAGATTATGATGCCCTAAAGGAAGAAGGAGGAAACATGTGGCCATCCAGGTTTGCTGGACTACAATTCCCATCATGCCTTACTGTTGCCCATCCTGGCTGATGGTAGCAGCAGTCAGCATCTGCAGTCAACCTCAATACCTTAAGGACCGCCTCTCTGTGTACAAACTGACCCGGACTCTGTGCTTGTCATCCGAGGCCCATCTCTATGTCCCCGCTCCCTGAGAGGTTCAGAGGGTGAATCATCTAGCTGTATAACCAGGGCTGGGGAACCTTTTTCAGTCTGAGAGCTGTATTCCCTTCTGGGCAAGTTTCTGGGGGCCACATGGCAGTTCTAGGTGGGGCCAGAGGCAAAAGTGGGTGGAGCAATGTATGCCAATGTTACCGTCATACTGCAGGCTGATTTTTAAACATACACACACACATACTCTCTCTCTATTCCAGGCATGACCAAACTCAGCCCTCCAGATATTTTGGGACTACAGTTCCCATCATCCTTGACCACTGGTCCTGTTAGCTAGGGATGATGGGAGTTATAGTCCCAAAAAACATCTGGAGGGCCAAGTTTGGCTATGCCTACATTCTCTATCCATATAAACAAGAGGCATTATCAGAGTTCACAGACACATTCCAGCCAGGCAAAAACACCTGGGGGGTGAAGCAAGGCCAGTGATAGTCCCAAGGGCCAAAGAGAGATGCCTAGAGTGCCATGATGTTCAGGAAAGGAAAGGAAAGTCCCCTGGGGAATTCCTTGATTTGTGAAATACTCCCCTCTCTTCAACCCTGCGGACAGCATAGCAAATAGGTTGTCAGGCCTGAAAACATTTGACTAACCCCCAGCAGCCCATATCCTCCCAACATTTCTCCAATGAAAATAGGGACATCCTAAGGAAAAGTGGGACGCGGGTGGCGCTGTGGGTAAAAGCCTCAGTGCCTAGGTCTTGCCGATCGAAAGGTCGGCGGTTCGAATCCCCGCGGCGGGGTGCGCTCCCGTTGCTCGGTCCCAGCGCCTGCCAACCTAGCAGTTCGAAAGCACCTCCGGGTGCAAGTAGATAAATAGGGACCGCTTACTGGCGGGAAGGTAAACGGTGTTTCCGTGTGCTGCGCTGGCTCGCCAGATGCAGCTTGTCACGCTGGCCACGTGACCCGGAAGTGTCTTCGGACAGCGCTGGCCCCCGGCCTCTTGAGTGAGATGGGCGCACAACCCTAGAGTCTGTCAAGACTGGCCTGTATGGGCAGGGGTACCTTTACCTTTACCTTAAGGAAAAGTGGGACATTCCAGGAAACCGAGACGGCTTCTCTAAATCAGGGATGTCCCTGGAAAATAGGGACACTTGGAGGGTCTGGCAACCCCAAGAAAAAACACTAGCTTGCATTAGTCATTTATCATCCACAAGAAACAAACAATTCACCCTGCAAAATATTCCTGCCTCACTGCTTTTAGGAGATGGCTTTGAAGGCAGGTTTGAAAAGAGTCACTTGCCTGGCAAATCTGTGCCAAATGCTTTCAGGGCTGCTTGGAGGCCTTGCAGAAACCGTAACAAGGCCTCATTGGCTCCACAGGTTCCTGCAGACTATTGCTGAAGGTGATGTCGGCAGAGCCCTGGTTGAGATGTCTCCGTACCAGCAAGAGCTGGCTCGCCTCCGGCTCGAGAGTCTGCGTATGGAAGAGGCGTGGTTGTTAGAGCAGAAGAGGCAGCAGGAATTGGAACGGACCCGAGGTCCCAAGCCTAAATGGTAAGTGGGGGTTGTCAAGCTGTGGGGTGGGGCTGAGAGCCAGTGTGGTGTAGTGGTTAAGAGCGGTAGTCTCGTAATCTGGTGAACCGGGTTCGCTTCCCCGCTCCTCCACATGCAGCTGCTGGGTGACCTTGGGCTAGTCACACTTCTCTGAAGTCTCTCAGCCCCGCTCACCTCACAGAGTGTTTGTTGCGGGGGAGGAAGGGAAAGGAGAATGTTAGCCGCTTTGAGACTCCTTAAAGGGAGTGAAAGGCGGGATATCAAATCCAAACTCCTCTTCTTCTTCTTCTTCTTCTTCTTCTTCTTCTTCTTCTTCTTCTTCTTCTTCGGTGTGGGGAGTCTAAAAGCAGGGAATCTGGCAGGTAGATCACTGGGCAGCAGAGGGAGCTATTGGATAAAGGTTCTAACTGTTCCTCATTTCAGAACAACTTATTTCCTGGGTACAGATTGAGATTCATTGTTATAGCTACCATACAGATTGCAATGTATTTGTTTTGGTCACTACAATATGCATTTGGACACCACTTAATATATTGTAGCCGAAATTGTGCGTGATGGTTCCTGAGACCAAGAAGCAGGTTTTCTTCTATGCCTGGATACAATTGGGTGCCATTTTGAATTAAGATGGCGGACTGAACTTTTCAAAACTCCACTGATTTACTGATTTTAACCACAGTTTTCAGAACTGCACTGATTCTTTGGTTTCTTAGAATTCCTAGGCGATGGCTGGCATAAGTCACATAAAGACTAGCAGCATCTAAGTCAGGCTTTGCCTTTAATGAATTGTAAGGCCACCCAAGAGGCAGGCAGAGAAATCTGTGGGAGATTTTGGAGCCATGAGCCACCATTTTCCATGTCCAGTTTATGGTATCCTGATTTACTTTCATAGCTAAATGCCCCTGTTCTTTCTCTTGTCTGAATTAGAGAGATTAGATGCGTATGATGATGGAGTGAGAATATAAGCAGAGATTTATTTATTTTTTAAGAATCCAGGAGACATGTAGCCAGAGCCTCTGTGATCCCTTCCATTTTTCTCTTTCCGTGGTGGACAATGGGTTGCTCCTCCCACTTGCTTCATAGGTGGGGCTATGCAAATGAGGAGCCTTTCCCATTTCCGGTCCTCCCTACATCAAAGCAAGGGATGTGGGTGGCACTGTGGGTTAAGCCACAGAGCCTAGGACTTGCTGATCAGAAGGTCAGCGGTTCGAATCCCCGCGACAGGGTGAGCTCCCGTTGCTCGGTCCCTACTCCTGCCAACCTAACAGTTCGAAAGCACGTCAAAGTGCAAGTAGATAAATAGGTACTGCTCTGGCGGGAAGGTAAACAGCGTTTCTGTTCACTGCTCTGGTTTGCCAGAAGCGGCTTAGTCATGTTGGCCACATGACCTGGAAGCTGTACGCCGGCTCCCTTGGCCAATAAAGCAAGATGAGCACCGCAACCCCAGAGTCGGTCATGACTGGACCGAATGGTCAGGGGTCCCTTTACCTTTACATCAAAGCACCAGGCCTTTCCTGGAGCTTCTGTTCCAACTGCTGTGGCTTGGACTTGTGTGGCTTGCTTTGACATCCGACAGGTATAATGATCTGGGCTTCCTTTCCATGCCTCTCACCTGCATGGTTGCCTCCCGGACCATCAGCCAGACTCTGAGACTTTGCCTGAATTAACCTCAGGAAACCCCAATTTGTGATCAGACTAAGTGACTTAATTCTCCCCCCCCCCCCGCCACCCCCGTCTCAAGGTACGAGATGCGGAACTCTCAGTTCCACTATGAAGCCCGCAAGAATAACAAACTGTTGAGAAACAGCCAGGATGTACAGTCCGTCTATGACTACAGGCACGAGCTGGCAACAGCCTCCAAAGAGTTCCGGCAACAGCCCTGCTCCACCCACCTGGAATCCCACGGATAAAGATCAGTCTTCATAAACCTGCAATGTTGGGTGAGGATCTTGATTCTCTCTTCCTTGTCGCTGGTGGAGGTCCAACGGTGAGTGGGCAAGTCAACCTTCCCCAAACTGGTGCCCTCCAGGTGTTTTGGACCAATGAGATGTCTTCCAGAAGTTGAGGACTACAACTCCCATCAGCCCCAGACAACATAGCCCACAGTTAGGGAGGATGGGCGTTGCAGTCTGCAGCTCCTGGAGGGGATGGTGTTGAATGGTGCAATTTTGGACTATAATTCCAATCACCCCTGACCATTGGCCATGCTGGCTGGTGGGTGTCCAAAATATTTAGAGGGCCACCAGTTGGGATAGGCAAACAAAGTTAATCTTTGGGGGAACCAGCCAATGCCTTGACCTGACCTCAGCCAACCACACCCACCTTGGTGGGATGATGGGATCTAAGACCAATTTTTGATTGAAGGTTGAAGTCAAGCACAAATGATTTTGGATTGCGCAAAGCTACGTTTTGGTGCAGCAAAGCGGTTAGTGTTTACGTAGCTCTGGTTATGAGTGTGATGCCGGGAGAGTTACACTCTGCATTGATGGGCCAGACTCATCGGGCCTCCCCTCCCCTGTCACTTGGGGGCAGCCACGCCATCAGGCTGCCTCCGTGGGAGAGATATGAAGCAGAAGGCTCATTTCATCAGCTTTGATGGAGCTCCTTCTACACCAGGCACCTCCTGCCCCTGAACTGTACAGACTGGTCAGTATGGGAACAACTTGACTACTGCTGGATAGCTCAGTTGGTTGGAGCATGCTGCTGAGAACACCAAGGTCACCGGTTTGATCCCAACAACTGCATTTCTGGGGATTGGGCTAGATCACGGGTAGGCAAACTAAGGCCTGGGGGCCGGATCCGGCCCAATCGCCTTCTAAATCCGGCCCGCGGACGGTCTGGGAATCAGCGTGTTTTTACATCAGTAGAATGTGTCCTTTTATTTAAAATGCATCTCTGGGTTATTTGTGGGGCATAGGAATTCGTTCATCCCCCCCCCCCAAATATAGTCCGGCCCCCCACAAGGTCTGAGGGACAGTGGACTGGCCCCCTGCTGAAAAAGTTTGCTGACCCCTTGGCTAGATGATCCCCAGGGTTCCTTCCAACTCTACAGTTCTATGAGAACTGTTCAGAAATGGTTGCCAGAGCTTTTCATTTTCCTCCTCCCTTCTTGTCCCTTTCCCCTTCTATGTTGCGGGGTGTGTGTGTGTGTGTGTGTGTGTGTGTGTGTGTTTATTAAGCTTGTAAGCCTGCCTTGTTTTGATTGTGTGTAATTGCTCTGGGAGCTTTTTCGGCTGAAGAGCGGGGTACAGTTTCTCCAGATAAATAAACAAATGAGCAAGCCAGCCTTTAATGTGCCTTTTGAGATCCCCCAAGGTGTCTTTGTAGCAGCACTGTGCAAGTCAATTATTTTCAGGGCTAACAGGTCAGCCGAGTTTCATCCAAAGTTGAGATTTCTGGTTGAATAATTGTGGTTGTTCCCTCTCCTCATTTGTTGAGTTGAGAAGCCAGTCCTCCATTTCACTGGGATTTCACATGCATTGATCTCATCCTGAACCACTGGAAAGGCGACTTGGATGACGAACCTTCCAGCCCAAAAAAGTGCAAACAAAATAATGACCTGAAATAGTCTGACCAGTTGTCTTATATTTTATACCCATTCCTCTGAGAAGCCGGTTGGTCAGGAGAGAAACAGGTACCCACAGCCCCTTACTAGGCAAGTAGTAACACCACAGAACAGGGGAATGGGCAAATCACTCATTAGATAAATGACTGAGCAGATAGGATAGCCCAGCTGTCCAGCCTCTGTCTGAGCACACTGAAGAACAAGGCTGAAAGCAGAAGCTTGATAGGACTATTGGAACTACCGGTCCTTCGTATCACCTGATCCCTGTTCAATATCTAAAAGAACAACTTCTGCAGACCCTCAGGTGCTGAGATGGGCAGAGTGGGCCCTCTTGGCAGTTCTGCCCTCAGAGGCTCAGGGGTGTCCGTGGTCTGGGAAAGGGCCTTCTCAGTGACGGCTCCTAACCTGTGGAACTCCCTCCCCATAGAACATTCATTATACATCTCCTGGCAAATGCTGAAGCTGCATGTCTTTACCCTGGCTTTTGTCACCTGAGGTGTATATTTTTAGGACCCACCTTATTTCTCTGATTGTAACTTGTTTCAAGTGGTTTTTAATATTGCGTTTTAATGCTGTAACCTGCCCCGGGACCTTAGACAAAGGATGGGTAATAAATACAGTCATACCTCATGTTACGTTTGCTTCATGTTACGTTTTTTCAGGTTGCGTCTCGCGGCGACCTGGAAGTACCAGAAAGGGTTACTTCTGGGTTTCGCTGCTCACGCATGCACAGTAGCACTAAATAGCGCTTTGCGCATGTGCACATGCCGCGCACCCGCGCAGATACAGCGCTTCAGGTTGCGGGCTTTTCATGTTGTGAACGGGCCTCTGGAATGGATCCCATGTGCAACCAGAGGTACCACTGTACCCAAATCATAATCGTAATAATTCGGTACCTGCAATACTACCCTGTGGCCACCTGCAGTGGTGGTGCTAGAGTGCAGCAATTTATTCATCTGGGATTCTACTGTAATCTGGGCTGGCCCTGTTCTCTCTCCTTGCCCCTGTCTGCCACCATCCAAGAGCCCTGGACTAATCATTTTTCATGGACCATGATATTCCAAAATATATTTTCCCTAAAATACTGGATTTGAAAGCTAGGGGGCGAAACCAGCACTTAGCTTAGGTCCCAGTTGTAAATGCCTTCCAAATCAAACAGGTCATTTGTTCTCTTGTTTAATTCACTGACTTCCAAAGGGATGCATTATAAGAAGACAGAGAGGCAATCTCTACCACATTAGCAAAACAACACATGGAAGAGTTGTGCAAAAGAGTGAAACGTTTTCCGGCTTACAAGAAAGAATAAGGAAGGGGACATTTTTGGTGCAGGGAAAATCCAGGTCGTCCTCTCCAAAGAGCTCTTATGGAATACATGCTATGAGGGTTTACATCTGCCTTGGAGGCCTGACATCTTCTTATCTGTCCCGTGGCCAGAACGGAAATCAATCCCGCAAATACTACCAGTCATTCGCTGTTGCTGCTGCTTTCAGTCCGCAAATTGTATGAAATTGATTACATTTCCCCCATTTGCATTGTGTTTCCATTGCACTGAAATGAACAGAGCGGGATAAAGTAACAGCAACATAAGCTATGTAATGATTAATTACGCGAATTAGAGAAGTTGCGGAATTTCGGCACAGCAGACAGCGAGATGAATGATGTAGAGTTTGGAGGAAGGCCAACCGCAGCAGAAGGGAAACAGTGCTGCTTGCAATGAATACAGGGCGGAATGGAAAGGGATGCCTTCTCCCATCCTTAATTAACTCTGGAATTAACTAGGTCCTCATGGAATCCATCTTTATCTTCCTCACACCTCTACACTGCGTGCCTCCGACTGAATTGCAGCTGTATCAGTTAAGGAGCACATCATATAGCAAGTGTTGGCTTAAAGGGTAGGGGATGGGTGTCCTGTGACATTCTTCCCCAGCTACAGCACATACTAAAACACAAATAAATAGAATACAGGAAGGAAAGAGGAATTCTGAGTCCCAGTCTTTTTTTTTTTTTTTTGGCTCATCCCCGCAGCTGAATCTCATCTTCCAGGTGGAGCCCTTTTTCTGAACACCAAACTGGAGCTTGGGATCTTGTAGGCAAGATGGCTGCCGGGGGGAGGGAGCCAGAGTGCTTCAGGGGGGGCTTGAGCAGGCTTGGGAGGGTGACCACCTCGTACGGGTTCCTCCCGCCTTCCTCCTTGTCCAGTCTTTCCCTCTGCTCTGCAGAGGTGCTCCTTGAGTCTCTTTAACTCTCACGCTCTCTGTCTGTGCCTGTAGCTTCCCACTGCCGAAGCTGGAAACGGGGGAGAAAGCGCAGGAGGTTAGTTCTGGCAGCCGATGAACATGCAAAACAGCTATTTGGCCTTTCGCCTGGGGCGAGCAAAAGGGACAGGCAGGCGATTAGGCCACAAACTTTTTGTAAAATGAAAAAAGAAAGGTACTGTATTTTTCGCTCTATAAGACGCACCAGACCACAAGACGCACCTAGTTTTTGGAGGAGGAAAACAAGAAAAAAAATATTCTGAATCTCAGAAGCCAGAACAGCAAGAGGGATCGCTGCGCAGTGAAAGCAGCAATCCCTCTTGCTGTTCTGGCTTCTGGGACAGCTGCGCAGCCTGCATTCACTCCGTAAGACGCACACAGATTTCCCCTTACTTTTTAGGAGGGAAAAAGTGAGTCTTATAGAGCAAAAAATACAGTAGTTGTTTGGCGCTTCTGGCCTACAGGGGTAGGCAACCTGTCGCCCTCCAGATGTTAAGCTACAACTCCCATGGTCCCTGACATTTGCCATGCCGACAGGCGGAACCTGTCACCGTCACGAGTGCCACGGAATACCTTTTCCACTTTTGTAAGAAAGCAATCTTTTAGTGGGGCAGCACCCACACCCTGGAACTCCCTGCTTATTGAGGCCAAGCTGGCACATCCATTGTCCTCTTTTCAGTGCCTGCCCAGAACGTTTTTGCTTAGACCGACCTATGCAGGCTATGTAGAATACGGATGTACTCTTTAATCTGTTTTTAGTTCATTGCTGATTATATCTTTTGCTTTATGGTTTTTAGGGCCTGCCTGGCAGTGGTGCCCTTCCTGTCGATGTCACAGAGATAAAGAACTACAGAACTTTTAGAAGACATCCGAAGGCAGCCCTGTAGCAGGAAGTTTTTAATGCTTGACATGTTATTACATTTTATTATATATGCTGGAAGCCTCCCAGAGCAGCTGGGGAAACCCAGCCAGATGGGTGGGGTATAAATAATAAAACTATTATTATTACTGATAATTTTATTGTTTTGTTCTCTTTGTGAAACATGTACGTACATCTATACCTATGTATGTGTGTAACAAAGTATAGTAAAGGTAAAGGGACCCCTGACCATTAGGTCCAGTCGTTGACGACTTTGGGGTTGCGGCGCTCATCTCGCTTTATTGGCTGAGGTAGCCGGCATTTGTCCGCAGACAGCTTCTGGGTCATGTGGCCAGCATGACTAAGCCGCTTCTGGCGAACCAGAGCAGCGCACGGAAACACCGTTTACCTTCCCGCCGGAGCGGTACCTATTTATCTACTTGCACTTTGATGTGCTTTCGAACTGCTAGGTTGGCAGGAGCTGAGACCAAGCAACAGGAGCTCACCCCGTCACAGGGATTCGAACTGCCAACCTTCTGATCGGCAAGCCCTAGGCTCTGTGGTTTAGACCACAGCACCACCCGCATCCCATAACAAAGTCTAGTAACAGATGCCAAATAAAATTAAGTAAACGGGGATCTCTAGAGCTAAGCACATAGGAGCAGATTTCCATACCAAAATCAAACCTAATAGACTGATATCACAAAGTTCCAAGCAAATTGGGGTTTGTGAATTTTATGGGATAAATGAATAAATCGTGACTCCTCAGTCACGGGTGATCAGAGGCATAACTGCCTCCAACAATGGCATCTACAACTAGTAGATGCTGCCAGCCTTCACCTCCATGGACCCATCTTATCCCCTTCTCAGGCAAGGCCATCCACGTTGGAGGGCGTCGCAGTCTCCCCGCAGCTTACCCGGCTGCTTGTGGACCATCCGGCACACGCCTTTCCCTTGCTGGTTCCTGTAAACAGGCTTGACGCACACTTTGTTGGTGCTGCCTTCCGCCAGGTCCGACAGCAGCACACTGTGGATCTGCGGTGAGACGCTGAGAAGCGTCGAAGAACCGGCCTGCCGCCGGCACCTAACCCGGTAGCCCAGGACGCTGCCGTCGGCAGGCTCCCACGAGGCCTTCACGGTGGTGGGGCTCAAGTCTTCGAAGCGCAGGTGCTTTATCCTGGAGTTCTCTGCCCAACGGGAAGAAACAGGGCATAAAGACAGTGGATTTCCATCAGCAAACTATATGCTATTGGCAGCCTGGTCCCCAAAGCTCTGCCCCTTCTCATAAACCACGCCCATTTTGCCGTGAGACAAGCAGATCTGTCAATACCACCACCACCATCACCACCAACAATAATTAATTATTATTAATTTATTTATATCCCACCCGTCTGGCTGAGTTTCCCCAGTCACTTTGGGGAGCTCCCAACAGAATATTAAAAACACGATAAAAGATCAAACATTAAAAACTTCCCTAAACAGGGCTGCCTTCAGATGTCTTCTAAATGTCAGGTAGTTGTTTATCTCTTTGACATCTGATTAGAGGGCGTTCCACAGGGCAGGTGCCACTACCGAGAAGGCCCTCTGCCTGGTTCCCTGTAACCTCACTTCTCTCAGGGAGGGAACTTTCAGAAGGCCCTCGGAGCTGGACATCCGTGTCCGGCCCGAACAATGAGGGTGGAGATGCTCCTTCAGGTATACTGGGCCGAGGCCATTTAGGGCTTTAAAGCTCAGCACCAGCACTTTGAATTGTGCTCAGAAACATACTGGGAGCTAATGTAGGTCTTTCAGGACCAGTGTTGTATGGCCTCGGCGACCACATATTAGACAGAACATGTTGGCTATTTTGGAAAGGGGAAAATCCACATTTCTTCAGCATCTTGAAACACATTCTCTTTGGTTTGGGGCCTCCGAGCATGTGGAAAATGCATCTGTGCCACCAGTTTAATTCATCAGCACTACCCTTCCTCCCTCATCTCCAAATTGTGTCCCTGTGGAGGGCATATCTTCTCACCTTCTGCCGTGCATGCCTTGGCCGACAGGGCTTTCTCCTTGCCCGATTTATAAATGGCAGACACAGTCACCAAGTAGGTGGTGTTGGCAGTCAGGTCATCCAAAATGGTGGAGTTGAGGCTCCCGTCAACCTCCAGCAGCTTGACTGCGTTCCCAGGTAGGGGCCCGTACAGGACCTGGTAGGCGGACACGCTGTCCGGGGTGGGAGCCCAGCTGACCCGGATGCTGTGGGGCCTGGAATCTGAGATGAGGACTCTTGCTGGGCTGATGGGCTCTGTGGAGAGAAGGTAGACAGACTGAAAAGGGGGCACTGTCAGGGAATGGTCTGAAGACGAGGACTGGGGAATGAAGACCAGGTTCTCGCTGATGGAGAGCTGGAGGGGGAAGAGTCGCCCCCTCCTTGTCCACAGCATGTTCAGAAGCAGAGAGAGAGAGACAGAAGCTGAATAGCTTAGAGAGGAGTTACGCAGACTTCCTATTTCTGGTGGCGGGAAATGGCTGACTCCCACAAGACCGGACTCCAGCCGTGCCAAAATTCAGGTAAAAAAACAGTTGAAAAGGTACATTACACAAACAAATCTGCACTCGGCGGATGAAAGGTTATCTGATTTCTCACATGATTGAGGATCGCAGAGACAAAGAAGTTTGGAGAGATAAAATTGAGATATGGAAATATCAATGAGAAGCAGGGCTGAGATTTCGACATGCTCAAGGTTCAGACTGTGGGCAGTTGTAAAATTAAAAATTACAATTCAGAGGATAATTTGAACTTTTTAAATTTAGTTTTTTATTTTTATTGGATTATTATTTGATATGTTAATTGGATGCCTTTTATTGGAAAATTAACAAACGTTCTAACAACAACAAGAAGAGAGGAGGTACCCAGTTATGAGATAATGACAACAGAACCAGAAGGTAGGGGGCAGCTACCATATTTTTCGCTCTATAAGATGCACCAGACCACAAGACGCACCTAGTTTTTGGAGGAGGAAAACAAGAAAAAAAATATTCTGAATCTCAGAAGCCAGAACAGCAAGAGGGATCGCTGCGCAGTGAAAGCAGCAATCCCTCTTGCTGTTCTAGCTTCTGGGATAGCTGTGCAGCCTGCATTCGCTCCATAAGACACACACACATTTCCCCTTACTTTTTAGGAGGGAAAAAGTGAGTCCTATAGAGCAAAAAATACGGTAGTTGAGACGTCTCTTGAGAGCGTGGGGGACCCCCCCCAACTCACCACGGACTTGGTGGTCCGAACATATCATAGAGCAAAGGAGTCAGAGGGAGGGAGGAACTTCCCGTTGGTGCCCAAAATGCTGCGGAAGTCGGAATTTGGATTAGACTAGCCAACTGCCCTCTTTGTGGAGAGCTGTGTATTTGTGCTCGCAACATGATGCTACAATAAAAAGATGCGACCTGCTGGGGTCACTTCAGTGCATTAGCAGCACTGAAGTGACCCCAGCAGGGCACAAGCCTGGGCAGTGTAAGGGGCTCCTGGGCTGCCCAGAAAACAAGCCCTCCCCCTCAGCCTCAGTGATGTAGACCAAAGGAAAACAGAGTAATACGTTTGACAGCTGCTTGGCTGGAATGAGGTATACACTCTGGGCGGAATGAGCCACCCAGAGTGGTTGGGGAGGCCCGGCCAGATGGTATAAGGTATAAGTAAATTATTATTATTATTATTATTATTATTATTATTATTATTATTATTATTATTGTAATTATTATAATACAAGGCACCATCCAACCAAACTAGGTATAAATGAAAGTTGAGGCAGATCATAGCCACTGTGGCTGGCTGCCACCTCTGTGAATTTCTCTATCCCTCTTTTAATGCCATCCAAAAGTTATTGGCCTTCACTGCCTCTCATGGTAGCAAATTCCATACTTAGGCTCTTGGCTGCATGAAGAAGTCCGTCCTTTTATCTATCCCAGCTGTGACATAAGCGAACAAAGTGTAAGAGCTGCTCCAAAGTGGAATGGCAATAGCATCCCATAATAACCCCCTTAAGAGCAGTTTCCAACACAATGCAGAGACTGAGCCGTGCCAAACCTCATCTCACCATCTGCTTCCTGGGTTTTTTCCCCCTACTGAGAGGAGTTTCACCAATGGCAAGAATTAGGTGCCTGACGTGAAAACTTGCTTATTCTGGTAGAAGCAGAGCTAATTATTTCTCAGCCCTTAAAATCCTGGAGCTGTCATTGCAGTGAATGAAAGGAAAACATTACCAATCGCTTCCGTATTTATTGCGTGGATCAGCAAACATTGGGAAGGATGAATTGAAGCTATTTTTAAAAAAATTCCATAGGAACATTGGAAGGGCCTTATGTCCCATCAGATAATGTGACCATCTAGTTTTGGGGCAAGAGGAAACCTCATGCCTGGAGGCCAAATGTGTCCAACAGGATTCTCTGAGGAGCCCTTGAAAATCTCCTCAGACCACACACCCCTCACTGATTCTCTTTTGCCCCTACTTGAGAGTTTTTACCTGGCTAGAACGTATCCTTGAACTCTGACCATTTATTTTATTCATTACTATTTATTCAGAGTTAAAGCTATGGTTTTCCCAGTAGTGATGTATGGAAGTGAGAGCTGGACCAAAAAGAATGGCCAGAGAACTTCTGCCTCTCAGTTGGACGCTGGCTCAGTTAGGATGGCTTTCCATTGTGCCCGCCCCCTCCAGACCGTCTTTGTCTTACCTTCCAAGGTGGTGACCCTGGTGGTTTGGGGTGGCATGTATCTCTCGTTGGACTCGGGAATGAGGGCGACCTCGTACGTGGTTTGCGGCACCAGGTTGCTCACCAAGAAGCTGGTGTGGTCACCTGTCAGCTGCTTGGTCAGTTTCCGCCTGGGGTCTCCGGTCGGGGCGTACTCCAGGACATAATAACCCGTCTCCCGTGTCAAAAACTTGGGCCAAATGAGGCGGAAACTGCTTGTTGAGATATCGGTCGCACGTAGACGCTTGGCCTGGATGACACCTGGAGTGGAGAAAGGCACAGTGATTCATTGATCGATGTTTTTTCCTTAGGTAGGGAAGGGTGAATATATTCATTCCAGTTTCTCTGGGTTAGACATGTCCATGAAATGATTTACAGTGGTACCTTGGGTTACATACGCTTCAGGTTACATACGCTTCAGGTTACAGACTCAGCTAACCCAGAAATAGTACCTCGAGTTAAGAACTTTGCTTCAGGATGAGAACAGAAATTGTGCAGTGGCAGTAGGAGCCCCATTAGCTAACGTGGTGCTTCAGGTTAAGAACAGTTTCAGGTTAAGAATGGACCTCCGGAACGAATTAAGTTCTTAACCTGAGGTACCACTGTATTTGCCTATCTAGACGATTTACACACTGCTGCTGTTTAAACAAAACTCTGAGCAGTTTGCAACATAGGCTAAGGTACCTTAAATAAACAGCAAACACCCAAAAACATCAGAGGGTTTCTACATTTCGTGAAGCACAATTAAGTACGGCATCTTCTTTAGTACGAAAAGAAACATTGCACGTAAAAATCGGCTGCGAAAGCAAGGGAAATTCATGGCAAACAAGGAAAGAAAACAGCCTCAAAACAAGCGTTAAAATGTGACAAATGAACTCAACTCTCTCAACAAGAGAGTATTGAAATAATTAGACAACTAGGCAAAAGAAAACCGACTTGCTGCTCTCAGCCACCATTTGTTCAACCAATTAACTGTGCCATTAAACCAGTGGTTCTCAAAGGGTGTGGCAGGAGAGGATGGAAAGTGTGGTGGAAAAATTGAAGGACAATCAAAGAAACATTTAAACAGTTCAGGGTTACTAACCTGATACTATAGTATCAAAATAATCTTGTTTGGATTTACAACCAGAAACAGCACCCACACATTGGCTATTCTTCTGCAGTTTTCCATGACATATTGTTGCGAAGAGGGATTTTCAAACTGACAGGAATCAAGGAAATAAGCAACTACCTGACTTTTAGAAGACATCTGAAGGCAGCTCTGTATAGGGAAGTTTTTAAGGTTTGATGTTTTACATTGGTTTATAATTTGTAGGGAGCCGGCTGGGGCAGCAGTCAGGTGGGTGGCATACAATTAATAAATTATTATACTTATTACTCCTATTATTAAGATCAGAAAAGGGAAAGGTTTCCTTGTGTTGATGAGGAGGTGAGTTTTTCTCAGATTAGACCTAATATAAATGAAATTACCCAGCAAAATCAAGCTCACACATCTCCTTGAGTTTGTATACATACTAAAGTGCACTTGTAAGAGGTTTGCTTATAATTATATTTTGAGAATGATTTGTGTTCTTATGTAACTGCATTGCTTTATACTTTATCAATGTCCCATGATCATATTGTAAAGTACTGTAGTTGTATTCTGTTATAAATCAAGCACTGCTGGGGGTTGTTTCTTTAGGTTTTCCAACATATTTCTTATCAATAAAAACGTTGGTGTGGCGTGAGCAAATTTTTATTCTTAAAGTGTGACCCAGAGAAAAAAATATTGGAGACCCACTGCATTAAAGAAACCAATTCGATTACATTTCCAGACCCTGATATAGCAATGAACTTCAGTAGGTCCGCTCTGAATAGGACTAGCGCTGCAGACAGCCCCACAACTTGATATTATGTTTAGATTAAAAGTACTTATTAAGGAGGAGGATAGGCTCAGGTGAGTCAAACATGCCCCCCCCCAAAGTGTGTTTCTGCTCTCTGCATCTCTCCCCCAAGACCAGCAGGTGGAAGCAGAGACAACATCATCTACACTAGTGTGAGCAATTTGAAGGTTAGAAATTGGTGGGTCTCGTCCCTTCTTATTAGGGAGAGAATGCCCAATATACAAATTCAACAAATGAAATAAAAATAAATAAACGCCTGGGGATATTCCAGGAGGCAGGGCTTGCAGATCTCAAGCTTGGGCCCGAGAATTGGATTTTAGGGACTATTCTCGGGGCTGTGAGCTACTCCTAAATCACTGCATTTCAGTCTTGGGTCTAGGATAGGTTTGAAGAAGAAGAGGAGGAGTTTGGATTTGATATCCCGCTTTATCACTACCCGAACGAGTTTCAGAGTGGCTAATAATCTCCTTTTCCCTTCGTCCCCCACAACAAACACTCTGTGAGGCTGAGAGACTTCAGAGAAGTGTGACTGGCCCAAGGTCACCCAGCAGCTGCATGTGGAGGAGCGGGGAATTGAACCCGGTTCACCAGATTACAAGTCCACCTCTCTTAACCACTACACTACACTACACGACACTACACCACACTGGGTTGGGGAGCCAGTGGTCCTCCAGATGTTCCTGGACTCCAACTCCCAGCATCCCTCTGGCCTTGGACCATGCTAGCAGGGGCTGATGGGGAACAGCAGCTCAGCAACATCTGGAGGGTTAGATGTTCCCAACTCCTAGAGTGAACAGCCAGATGTTCATCCTTGGCTCCTATTCAATTGCATGAACATCTCCCTGCAGACCCAAGCAAGACCTTGATTAACCCCCAGGTTAAAATCCTTCCTGGTTATGAGTGCGACACCAGGAGAGGCCAGCAAACCAGACTTTAATGTGCCGAAAAGGTCGGCTGACATCAGTGCAATACCAGCTGATTGACAGGTGGGCAGCCCAGCCCACCAGTGACACTCGGCCCTCGAGAGGTGGGGTGGGAGAGAAAAGGACCTGATCCGCGGGGGTGAAAAAGGTCCCTCACCCCTGTTTTAGGTGGCGATGGGATGTTTCATTCTGTGAAGACCCATTCAAATGAATGGACCTCTGTTAGGCATGCCCATTCACTTCAATGGGTCTACTTTGGGAAGGTCTAGCACTGAATACAACAAAGCAATGTTTATTACGCCATACGTTGTAAGGCAGCCCTGCCATAGTGGCAGGTGGGATGTCTTTCTTATTCCGCTGAATGGGGACCCAGTTTCATGTTTCAAACTCCTGCCCTATGGTGCCCCTTAAAGGACATATTCTGTTCACCCCCCCCCCCTTAGCTGCCAAGCTCCTAAGCAGGCCTGTTGATGGCTGTCAGTGAAAGAGGGAAATCGATAAGAGGGAGGAAGGGGCTTGCTGCGGGTCTGGAGGAAGCTTTAAGCCTGCTTTGCCTTCAGTTAAAATAAATAATAATCAGGCACTAGGCAGGCCAGGGGCGTGTGAGCTCCTTGCGTTTGGCCTGGCCAGTTTTCTGCTCGCTACTGTACAGAGACAGGCTCCAGCCCATCCCAAGCCAGGTCCTGCCAAGGCACGGAAATCTCTCCAGCACGCTCGGCAGGCCTTGAAACTGTGCAGACATTACCCCAGAGGGCTGCCAGGTTGCTAGAACCACGCAGGATCATGTCGCTCCCCGCCCAAAGCGTCCAGACAGATGCAAGCCCTCTGACAAACCTGAGAATGTTGAAAGTTTCATTCATTTCCGGAGCTGAGATTTGGAAATCAGATCTTAATTGCTTCCTAGCTAGCTGTAGGCGATGCATAAATTCTCCCTGTCCCTCTTCTCTCCCCTAGCCTCAGTCCTCCCATCTGCAACATGGGAAAATTTACACTGGGTACACCCACAATGTGGTTGCATTGCAGATGAGAGTCAACTGCCGACAGGCAAATAAATGCAGGTTGCTCAGTTAAAGTGGGTTTGGTGCTCTTGTGCAAAAAAGATAAAAATTAAAAAATGTTTGGGTGTGTGGTAGGGAATTGCCTTATTTTTTGTTGGAAGGGATGTGTCAGGGAATTGCACTGAAAAGTGTGGAAGTGGTAGGTGGGGCAAGAGGTAATAGGCGGCAGAGCGATGAATGTAAGTTTTTAACAGGCTAATTTCTAAACACACCCTTCTCTAGCCTCTGTCCAGACAAGCAAGAGGCATGATCAGAGTTCAAGCACACATTCCAGCTAAGCGAAAACACCCAAGGAGGGTGCTGAGCCAGGTCAGTGAAGAGTGTGGCTTGGCGAGAGTCCCGATGGCCAGATTTGGCCCCTCAGACTGAGGCTCACCACCTCTGCCTGATAGCGTCCTCGCTCTTTATGCTTCAAACCCTCATTATCTTAAAGCTTTCTTGTGCCGTTTCTCCTCTTTGAGCTGGTGAGCACCTCTCTCCCCCTTGAAGTAGCTGTTTCCAAAGCATCTTAAAAAACCAAACTCTAGGGCATTTTCTTCTCGACATTCTATTTGGCTTTTAGACTCCCTCCCTCTTGCTGCTGAGTTAATACTGACCCAGGCCATGACTCCTCACCAGCCACACCCCTCTCTCCAGGCCACACCCCCTTTCCCAGGCCACACACCCCTCGCCAGCCACACCCATTTTCTCCCCAGGCCACGCCCCCAGACACGCTTTGCAACTTCCTTGAGTGTTTTCTCCTGGCTGGGACTCTGATCCTGTCCCTCACTTGCCTGGCTGAAGAATGAGGAGGAGTGAAGGACCGCGTGTGTAGAAACTAGTTTACCATGTTTTTAAAATCCACATTTCCATGTCTTGCTCCGCCCACTTTGGCCTCTGGCCCCACCCACCCCTGGCATCTCCCCCACAGAAGGTTGCCCAGAAGGGAAGGTGGCTCTCAGAATGAAGAGGGCTCCCCTGCTATAAAAGGAAGGGGAACAGAGATTGCACTGTTGGCGTCTGTGCTCGCTCGGCCCGGTCTGTTGCTGCAGACGCAGACAGCCCCAGGGAAGAAAGGTGACATCACTCAGCCTGAGAAGAAGCAGCTACAAGTGTGTGGGAGTGTGTGGAATCCAGGTTGTCAAACGTGCAATTGGCATGTGAACCTCAGACCGTGCCTTCCCGCTGCACCTCATTCTCGGCATGACACACGCCCTGCCTCCCTGTCAACTTGGTGATCAAACCTTGGCAGGCGCCCTGGGCACAACGTGAGTGGCCTGCTTGCCTGCTTGCAGCCAATCTTCACAAACTGAGGAAATGGCTCCTTTAAAAAGGTAAAGGGAACCCTGACCATTAGGTCCAGCCGTGGCCGACTCTGGGGTTGTGGCGCTCATCTTGCTTTACTGGCCGAGGGAGCCAGCGTACAGCTTCCATGTCATGTGGCCAGCATGACTAAGCCGCTTCTGGCAAACCAGAGCAGCGCACGGAAACGCCGTTTACCTTCCCACCGGAGCGGTACCTATTTATCTACTTGCACTGGTGTGCTTTCGAACTGCAAGGTTGGCAGGAGCGGGGACCGAGAAACGGGAGTTCACCCCGTTGCGGGGATTTGAACCACCGACCTTCTGATCGGCAAGCCCTAGGCTCAGTGGTTTAACCCACAGCGCCACCTGCGTCCCATGGCTCCTTTAGAAACCTGCAAATGCCTGGAGCTCCAATCCCCAGAATCCATTTCCCAGGAGTCTTTGGGAGAAGCCACATGCTTTCAATGAATCTATGGCATGTATCTGATCTAATAACACGTCAAGGGCACCTCTTTCACAGTTGTTCAGATTGACTGACAGCTGCAATATTGGTTGCTCAGCTACTTTTGCCTCTGGCCCTCCGCACACTGGCATGCGGCCCCTGGAAGGAGATGTGGCCCTCAGGCTGATTTTAGAATGTATTTTAATTGATTTTGATTTTCTGTAAACTGTGTTACTTTTACTGTTGTTAGCCGCTCTTAGCCTGGCTTCGGCTGGGGAGGGCGGGACATAAATAAAATTTTATTTTATTATTATTATTAAAGGTTCTTCACCACCAAGCTAGCCCCTGCCTGCCTGCCTTCTTACAACCAGTCCAAGAGGTTGTCCAGTCTCAGTGTTGCCCATTGTGGAACTCAGCAGGGAAGAGGATGAGAGGGACAACACTAGAACCAGTAGGCTCTGCCTTTTATTGGCTCTGGCGCCACCTACTGTCATGCTCCCTGCCTTCCATCCTACCAGCCCCAAAGGCCACTACTGTTCAGATCTCAAAAACACAATATCGCAGCCTGTGAGTTCAACAACCCTCTGAATTCTATGCCTGCCCTGTCATTCCCTCTCTTTCTTTGCACCTGTATGACAACAAACAGAGAACAGAAAGTATTGGGGGAATCCTGCACCCTGGAATGGAAGCAGTACAGAGTTTGGGCTTGAAAATTTCAACAGCTCGCTTTGCGACGCCAAAATTTGGTGCCCCCTGCCTCTCGCCTTCTGTTGTTGTCATTGTTGTGGCGCCATCTCAGCTCAGCACCCAGTGCGGGCAAACTGGTTGTGCTCTCCGAAATCCAGCTCTGATCGAAGGCCAAAACCCCGTGGTGTGTCTATCTCTGAAAAGCACAAGCTGCCCTTTCTGCTTTGCGCAGATCATATGCAGCCGAGGAGAATTCTTCCTTTCTGCCTCTTCCAGGTTAAGGGAGTCCACGGAGGCGGGGCAGGGAGGGATGGGCAGCCAGGAAGCATTGCTTTGGCTTGAACTGAGCCAGCCCTGCGGGCAATGCCAACCAGCTGCTGGCAGATGCGGGGAATTCAAGGAGAAACCAGCCCAGCTCGACGGAACAATGCCCGCCTTGTGCCTCTTGACAAAGGGGGCCTTTGAAAAAAAAGGCCTCCTATGATATCATCGTGCAACTTCTGGGCGTCCTTCTGGGCAGCCAAGTCTGGGTGGTTCGGACGCCCTCCCAGCCCCGCAGCTCAGAAGCTGGTCATCATTCTGATCTGTCGCTTTGCAGCAGCCTTTGCCAACCTGGTGCCCTCCAGCGGGTTTGGGAGAACAGACATTGGAGGGCACCAGTTTGGTGAGGACGGCTTTATCTGCTCAGAGGAGTCCTGATAGGTGTCAGTGGGTGCAAGATGGGGAATGGCATTGGGGTTAAAAATGGAAGGCCCCCCCACCATTGCTCTGAAGGCCACAGCCATGTGCTGCAAAGGAGTCAAGGGCCATAGAGGTTTCCATGGCAGTGGAGATTGTTAACCTCCCAAGGCCTGACCTTTCTTGAACAGAGTGGTTGAATGGACAGAGAACAGTCTCCTGGAACCTGTCTCCATCGAAGGGGGAGTGGGGGGAGCAACAAATCTGATTATTACCTTTGGGCACTAAGCTGCTTTTCATACAGACTAACACCCCCGTTCCGCCTCTATCCTACATCCAAACAAGCAAGAGATTTTTTTTTTTATCCTTTTAAATTCCAATTCATTTTATTCTTGCATGATTTTACTTTGCTGGTATTTTTGCTGTCATTCTGTGTTAACGATGCCGTTCCTTCTTTTTATGCTGTACACTGCTGAGAGACATTTAAATCTTGAACGGTTTTTAAGTGCTTTGAAAGCAAGAAAGAGCAGAGTTCCGGGACACTCATGAAAGCCATACTGGAGGTGTGGGGCAGGGAGGGTGTGGGGAGCCGAGGGGAAGGGTGTGAGGCCTGAGTACAGTTCTGAGGGCCAGAGAGGGAGACTTGGAGGGTGACAGATGTCAGCTGACAGACTGATCAGTGGGCGCTCCTTCTCATCTGTTAAACTTGACCCAAGGGACGGATGGAGGGGTCTAACTCCCAAGTGCTTTTCCCACAGCACCCAGCAGGATTTAGACCCTCCACTCCCCAGATGACGAGCAGAGTCCAAACTTGCTGGTCAAGCAGGAGTGAGCCCTGCCCATCAGCTGACGTCACATTGGCTGTCATCACCCAGTGACATCATTATCCAGTGACACGGTTGGAGAGGCAAAGTTTAGTGGGTCCCGACTGGCGCATGACTGACTCACAGCTGTCCGTGGAGGTGCAGGTCAATTCTGTGTCCAGGGCAGCTGTCTACCAGCTCCATCTGTTATGCTGGCTGAGACCCTACCTGCCTGTGCACTGTCTTGCCAGAGTGGTGCACTCTCTAGTTATCTCCTGCTTGGACTACTGCAATGCACTCTACATGGGGCCACCTTTGAAGGTGACCCGGAAACTGCAATTAACCCAGAATGCGGCAGCTAGACTGGTGACTGGGAGTGGCTGCCAGGACCATATAACACCAGTCCTGAAAGACCTACATTGGCTCCCAGTATGTTTCCGAGCACAATTCAAAGTGTTGGTGCTGACCTTTAAAGCACTAAATGACCTCGGACCAGTATACCTGAAGGAGCATCTCCACCCCCATTGTTCAGCCCGGACACTGAGGTCCAGCTCCAAGGGCCTTCTAGTAGTTCCCTCACTGCTAGAAGCGAAGTTACAGGGAACCAGGCAGAGGGCTTTCTTGGTGGTGGCACCTGCCCTGTGGAACGTCCTCCCATTAGATGTCAAGGAAATAAACAACTACCTTACTTTTAGAAGATATCTGAAGGCAGCCCTGTTTAGGAAAGTTTTTAATGTTTGATGTTTTGTTGTTTTATCATCATCATCATTATTAATATTCTGTTGGGAGCTGCTCAGAGTGGCTGTGGAAACCTAGCCAGATGGGAGGGGTATAAAAATATTATTATTATTATTATTATTATTATTATTATTCCTGGCGAAATGAATTTGTGCCAGAGCTGTGGAGCAAAATAAGGCTGAGGAAAGACTTTAGTGCTAAGCAACTATTCAAGCTGCAGAAGGGACTTTAAAAAATAATAAAAATACATGAAATAAAAACCATCCCCTAAGATTAAGGAATGCAAACTTGCCAAGGAATGGGTGGAAGCTTTCCCAGCTCCATAGTAACCCTCGTGAGTTTCCAAACCATTAGCAGCCCCAAGAACTGCCTGCAGCTGCGGGGAAAGTGGCCAGAGTGAAAGCAATAAAGGAGCAAGGAGTTGTCTTGTGGGTAATAGATACGCAAGCAAGCCGGATCAAGGGATCTCTGCCTTTGCTTGGGGAACGAGGCTTGTGATCTGGAGCGCGCTGGATTCCCTTCTCGAAAGATGGACCTCTTAAGAGAGAGGGATTTAAGAAGGCATCGTTTTCCTGTTCTGCCCTGCGCTCAGCGCCCAGTTTCCATTCTGCTGCAATTTGTCTTCTGCCAAAAGTTAGGTTATTCATCTCATCATCTGCTGTGCTGAAATCATGTAACTCAAGTAATGGATCATGTACGCGACACTGTCATGCTATTCTGCCCCATTCATTTCGAAGCAAAGGACGTGTAATTCAAATTGTGGGTGGGTGCCTTGTTTGCGGACTAAAAGCAATGACAAGATTGATCGCTGATCATGTTTGTTGAATTTATTTCCATTCTGGGCATGGCGCAGATACACAAACACTGGCCATTTCCAACCCTGCTTTTGTTTCCATTGGAATTCCCTGAGTGGTTTAACAGTCCTTCCTTTCCCCCTAGGAACTCTGGGAATTGTAGCTCTGGGAGGGGAGGGAAAGGGGTCTCTTAACAGCTCTCCTCACCCCTTAACAAATGACAGCTCCCAGAATCCTTTGGGGGAAGCCATATGTTGGAAGCCACCCAAAGTGGCTGGGGCAACCCAGTCAGATAAGCAGGGTACAAATGATGATGATGCAGATAACTGTTTAGAGTGGCATACAGTGGTAGCTTGGGTTACAGACGCTTCAGGTTACAGAAGCTTCAGGTTACAGACTCTGCTAACCCAGAAATAGTACCTCAGGTTAAGAACTTTGCTTCAGAATGAGAACAGAAATCGTGTGGCGGTGGCGCGGCGGCAGCGGGAGGCCCATTAGCTAAAGTGGTACCTCAGGTTAAGAACAGTTTCAGGTTAAGAAGGTACCACTGTAATAGTATGGTGTGAATGTGGCCTAACTCAGGCATTCCAATGGGTCTAGCACTGGATACAACCCACAGTTTGGAAACCATGGGGTATAGCGGATGCTGACCCTGCTCAGATTAGGCCCATTGATGTTAATGGACATGACTAACTTAGGTTCATCCGTTTCAATGGGTCTGCTCTGAGTTGGACTTAACTGAAGATAACCCTGTGGAATTTACCTCTAAGTAGATGACATGAATGGGATTCCACTCTCAAAGAAGAACTGCAGGAATGAAATTGAGAGAGTCATTCTTAATTCATAGTTAGGTATTACAAGGTAAAAAAAGGTAAAGGACTGGATGGTTAAGTCCAGTCAAAGGCGACTATGGGGTTACAGCGCTCATCTTGCTTTCAGGCCAAGGGAGCCGGATGGCGCTATGGTCTAAACTGATGAGCTTCTTGGGCTTGCTGATTGGAAGGGCGGTGGTTCAAATCCCCGCGACGGGGTGAGCTCCCGTTGCTCTGTCCCATTCCTGCCAACCTAGCAGTTTGAAAGCACACCAGTGCAAGTAGATAAATAGGTACCGCTGTGGTGGGAAGGTAAACGACATTTCTGTGTGTTCTGGCTTCCATTATGGTGTCCCATTGTGCCAGAAGCGTTTAGTTATGCTGGTCACATGACCCGGAAAGCTGTCTGTGGATAAACGCCAGCTCCCTCAGCCTGAAAGCGAGATGAACCCCATAGTCACCTTTGAGTGGACTTATCCGTCCAGGGGTCCTTTACCTTTTTACCTTTTATGTATTATAGTAGGCTTCGTGTATGTGTCAATTTAATGTACCCACAATGTACTGGGACTTCCGCCGAACTGCATTCTGGGACTTGGGCAGGCCAGAGACAAGACCCAACAGATCTAGGTCTGATCTGGCCAGGCATTTGTTTGTTTTGACACGCTACCCAATTACCTGCAATGGAGTCTCTCAGGTCCTTGGTAATGATGGTCAGGTCGTCCACGTCCACAAAATGCAGGTGTTTCTCCGGAGGTTGGCTGGCAGCAGCAGACAGCTCCAAGTAGTTCCCACGCCCGGTGCTGACGATGAAAACCGTGACCCCCATGTCCTTCAGGAGCTGCATTGGCTGGGAGATGTCGTCTGTAGAGAAGCCGTCGGTCACCCACACCATCACCTTGGGGACATCAACCCGCGCTCCGGCCTTCCCACTGAAAAGCATGTCTTTGGCGAAGGAGAGGGCTTTGCCTGTGTTGGTGTCGCCCATCACCTGTTGGATGCTGCGAATGGCATGCTGGACCGCCCCGGTGGAGAGGTAGCGGTCAAAGGGGAACTCCATCGTGGGCGTGGTGCTGATGTGGACAACCCCAGTCTGGACATCGTGTGGGCCAAAGGCAAATGGCCTGAGGAGGTCCGCAATGAACTCCTTGACCCGGGAGAATTCGTAGTAGGAGACGCTACCAGAGCTGTCCAGGAGGAAGAGAAGGTCCCCTTCTAAATCCGGAGCGATGGGACGAGGACCTAGAACAGGCACAGGGTGAGAATTAATGGGGCAGAAAGGGCGAAATTGACCGGGAAAATCAGAAACCAGGAAGAGAAGAACTTTAAGAAGGAACGGGGGAAATTTACAATGTGTCTCAGAGAACACTGTAAACAACTAAAAAATTTGGCAGCAGTTGAGTAACGCTTGTAATGTACTAAAAACTAAGGTAAAAATGGGTTATTTAAGAAAAACAGAAAATAAGTGAAGTAGTTGAAAAAAGATGGATAATAGTAACCATGGAAGGGCGGAGGATTCAGGGAATCCTAAATGACGATGTTGGTGTTTAATGCTTGAATTTAAATTTGTAACATAAAACTTAATAAAAAAAGATTTTACAAATAATAATAACCATAAGAGAATTAATGAAGCAGAACATAAAGAAAAAATTACATGTAGGCTCTAATCTTACTAGGGCCTCAAATCAAACCTTTTCCCTCACCCACTCAATCCAAAGTTCTGTTAGGGATTGGAAAAAAAATATCCAACCATCTGAGGTTCCCGGTTGCCTCAATTCATGCATTAAATGTAATACAATTGTCAGAGCTGGCTCCAGGTCCCAGCTCACAGAGGACCAACGCTAGCCGGTAGTAATGTACAAAAGTCTTTATTGAAGTACAGTTTCCATTCTCAAGCCGTAGCGCCCCAGCTCTACGTCTAGGGTTTAGACCGGCGAAGCTCCATCTGAATCTCCGCCCCCTGTACACCAGTTTAAGACTCTAGCCTTACTCCACCTCTTCCGTCTCTCCTTTCTCCTCTGGGTCCTGCTACCCCCCGGGGTTCCTTCCTTCCTGGACTCTTCCGACGCAGACGTTGACCCCCCTGACTCCTCCCTCTCTCTTCGGCGGGCTTTAGGACCTGGCTCCCTATCCGGGCTGCCAACTGTGCCGCCCTCCTGTACATTTGAACTTGGCGCGCGCGCGCAGCCTTCAACCTTCCTCTTGACCGTTTCCTCGCTCCCCGACGGAGGCGTGGTCAATCCTCCCTCATGTTCTCCCGCTGGCAGCGCGCCGCCTGATCCCGATGCCTGGGACTCCTCCCCCCTACTGCACTCTGGTGTGGACGCTGGTCCGGATTTCCAACTGCTGCTCTCTGAGTCCCCTCTGGCCCCTTCTTCCTGGGGTGTCCCCCTGGGCACCCCCTTCCCCTGACCATGGGAGCCCCTTTCTGTGAATCATCCGATTCACTGGAAAGACTCAGAGACCTCGGACCGCTGTCATCGCTGACATTTCCTTCGGACTCCTCCCCCTCGCTCTCCATTTCCTCCCTTCCCTGTGCCTCTGCTCCTGAACCCCTGACATCCATCCCCCCCTCGAAGCCCCCCCTTCCCCCCTCCCCTCCTTCAGGTGTGGGTGCTGGGTGCTCCGTCGTTGTGGGGGTGAATGGCGGATACAGTTCGTCCCCCTTGGCGTGCCTCCAGCCGGATAAGTCCGGCTCGTCCTCCGTGCTCTCGTCGACCTCGATTTCCTCTGCTTCCATCTCTGTGCCGCCGTGCTCGAACCCGAGGTCCTCCCCCAACACGTCCATGTCCGTCTCTCCCCCGGTCACCTCTGGTGCCGCTGCCTTCCAAGGACCCCCCAGCAACTTCCTGCTCCACTGCTCCTCTGGTCGATAGTCCCACCAATAAGAGCGGTCTGAGGCAGCCCCCGTGGGCGATCCCTCCGGGGAACGTGTTTCTAATGCCGGTTCTTCGTCCGAGGTGAACCCCTGGAACGTGCTGGCTGAAAGTGTGGGTGTGAAAAGCCAGTCGTCGAAATACGCGGCTGGCATGGGCCTGTGTGGGAACAAGGCGTGAAACTCTTCCTTGAGAAGAGGGTCGTCCAAGGTATAGTCCGGCACCCAACGGTTGGCGCTGGCCGGGGTACCTTCGCTGGCGAGAAAATATTCTACTCCCTCTTCCCCCCATCTCGAGTCTAAAATCTCTGTGACCTCGTTGATGGGTTCCCCTCTTGGCGACCCCCTCCTTGTGGGCTGCTCCCTGAACGGGTCTGGTGCCGTGCCCGGCTCCTGAAACCTGTGAGGTGCTTTGTAGGGCGTGAGTACTGATCTATGGAACACTGGGTGCATTCTGGATCCCTCCGGAAGTGTCAACCGGAAGGCCACTGGGTTGATCTGTGCCTCGACTTTGTAAGGTCCTAGCTGCTTATGTCCGAGCTTCTTCTTCGCTAACGATCTGGTCGGCACTGCCTGGGCTGCCAACCAAACCCAGTCTCCCACCTGTATGCCTTCCCCAACCCTTCTGTGCTTGTCAGCCTGCAGTTTGTATGCGTGCTTTGCTAGTTCTAACTGCCTTCGAAGCTGTTCGTGAACCTCCTGCAACTCTGACGCTAAGGCTTCCGCTGCCTGTGGCTCCCCCTCCCCCAGTCTCTCTAATCCCGGGAAGGTTCTGGGATGCCTCCCGTTGTTGGCGAAGAACGGTGTCACCCCCGTGGACACGTGCTTCGTGTTGTTGTAGGCGAACTCAGCTAGCGGCAGGTAGTCCACCCATGTCGCCGGCTGCTGATTTGCATAGCATCTCAGGTACTGCTGCATGATGGCGTTGACTCGCTCCGCTTGTCCGTTGGTCTGCGGGTGTCTTGCCGACGCTAGGTTGATCTTGACGTTCAGGAAACCCATCAGCTTCTGCCAGAAGTTCGAGATGAACTGTCGCCCGCGGTCGGACAAGATAGACCGTGGCAGACCGTGAACCCTGAACACGTGGTCTATGAACAGTTTGGCTGTCTGTTCCGCCGTGGCCACCTTCGCGCACGGAATGAAGTGGGCCATTTTGGTGAACATGTCCACCACCACTAGCACAGCCGTCTTGCCTCTCGAGCTGGGTAAATCCGTGACAAAGTCCAGGGCCACCCTCTCCCACGGTTCGCTCGGTGTCTGCAGCGGTTCGAGCAGTCCCGCCGGTGGTTTGTGCACTGACTTGGCCCTTTGGCAGGTGTCGCACCTCGAGACGTAATCCGCGACTTCCCCCCGCATCTTGGGCCACCAAAAATCTCTGGCTACTAATTCTGCCGTCTTCTCTTTGCCAAAGTGCCCGGCGGTGGGTGCGTCGTGCAACTGCTGCAGTACTTTCGCGTGGAGGTCGTCTCCCGGTACGTAGAGGGCCCCTCTGCAGATGAGCAATCCGTCGGGTAACGGGAACTCATCGTCCGTCGCCGTGCCCTTGTGCACCTCCTCCATCTTGGCTTGTGCGAAGGGGTCTTCCTGCAGCGCTCGACGGACAGCATCCAGGTCCACGGTTGCTGAAGCGCACGCCCACGCTTTCGGTGCGAAAATGTGCTTGGCCGCTGCTGGTGCCGCCTCTTCGAGGTATTGCGGCTTTCTGGACAGTGCATCCGCCATGATGTTGTTGTCGCCTGGGATGTACTCTATCCTGAAGTCGAAATCCGCAAAGAACTCCGCCCACCGTATGTGCCTCTGGTTCAGGAACCTTGCCGTGCGCCAGTACTCCAGGTTCTTATGGTCCGTGCGGACCTGCACTGTTTGCTTGGCTCCGATGAGGAAGTGCCGCCACGCCTTGAATGCTGCATGAATGGCCAGCAACTCCCTGTCCCAGATGGTGTAGTTCTGCTCTGACTTGCTGAGCTTCCTGGAGTAGAAGGCACACGGTCTCCAGTCCCCGTGCGGGTCTTGCTGCAACAGTACTGCTCCCACGGCTCTGTCTGAGGCGTCCGTTTCAACTCTCATCGGTCTGTTGGGATTCACATGCAGTAGCTGCTCTTCGGACGAGAAGAGACGCTTGAGTTTCTGAAAGGACTGCTCCGCTTGCTCCGTCCAGATGAACTTCTTCTTCTTGGAGCTGAGCGTGTCGGTAATGGCCGCTGTCTGCATCGCGAACCCCTTGATGAACTTGCGGTAAAAGTTGGCGAAACCGACAAACCGCTGGACCTCCTTCCGATTGCGCGGGCTCTTCCAGTCCAACACTGCGCGAACCTTGGCGCTGTCCATGGCGAGCCCCTTGTCCGACAACTTGTAGCCCAGGAAATCTACCTCCTTCACGTCGAACTGGCACTTCTCCAGCTTGGCGTACAACCTATGCTCCTGCAGTCTCTGCAGAACTTCCTTGACGTCTCCCTCGTGGGTCTCCTCTGATTCGGAGAATATCAGGATGTCGTCCAGGAAGCAGACGCATTTCTTGTAGAGGAGACCCGCCAGTACGTGATGCATGAAGGCTTGAAAACAGTGAGAGCCATTTTGTAATCCAAAGGGCATAACTCTGTATTCATAGGTGCCCAGGGGCGTGAACATGGCAGTCTTCTACTCGTCGCCCTCCCGTATGCGAATCAGGTTGTACGCCCCTCGCAGATCCAACTTAGTGAAAACGCGTCCTTTCCTCACCGTTGCAAGCAGGTCGTCTATTTTGGGCATGGGAAAGGCCGTGGGCTTGGTTTTGGAATTTAAAATTCTGAAGTCTACCACAAGTCTTTTTTGGGGCGTGTCCTTCTTCTTCACAAAGAATACAGGACTGCCCCCCACTGCCTTCGACTCCCGGATGAAACCGCGCTTCAAGTTGAGGTTTATGAACTCCCTGAGTTCCTGCATCTCGTCTTCAGACATGGAATACAGTTTCCCGGTTGGCAGCGTCGCCCCTGGCAGGAGGTCAATCTTGCAGTCATAGGGCCTGTGGGGAGGCAGCTTGTCCGCTTCTTTCTCGCAGAAAACCTCCAAAAACGCTGCATACTTGAGTGGCACTGCTTGCAGCGTGCCTAATTGTAGCTGTGGGTCATCCTCTTCCCCTTCCGGGCTAGGCAGAATGCAATGTTCCGCACAGTAGGAGGAGCCGAAGGTCAGTTGGCGCTGGTACCATGCCAATGCTGGGCTGTGCCTGTGCAGCCAACTCATGCCCAATACTACAGGCGTGTCCGACAGGTGGGTGACATTGAAGCTGATGACTTCTCGGTGATTCCCAATTTGCATGACCATAGGAGGCGTTTGCTGCACCACCTGCCCCCCCAGCAATTCCCTGCCATCCACCGTGACAACCTTCAGAGGCAGCGTGGCTGGCAGTAGTGCTATGTTGTGCTGTTGAATAAAATCCAGTCCTATGAAGTCTGCGTTACTACCAGAGTCAATGGTAATCGGCACTTCCATAGTGAGTCCATTGGGCAGTTGGAGTGATGCTGTAAGCTGCACCACTGGTTTGGGTGGGAGGGGGTCTGTGGGTTGCAAAATTTCTGGGGATTGCTTCACTGACTTGTCTGGCTGGACCCCAGTGCCTCTTCCTCCAGCCAGACTCCGTCGTTTCCCTGCTGTGGTTCCCTCTGCTGAGTTGCGTCTGTGACTGTTGCAGAGGCTGCAGTGTGCTTATGGAGCCTCTGGGGACACTCTTTTGCCATGTGCTGAGCACTGTCGCAGATGTAGCACTTCCTGTTCCCTCTAGGAGGCTTCGCTTTGACTGCTCCCGGTGTTAGGGCTCTGGTAGCTGACTGAGCCCTGGCCCCTCCAATCTCCATCGGTTCTTCTCCCCCTCCCTGCGAAGGTGTGGATTGTGCACGCGCTGCATCCTTGGGAAAGAGGGGAGGAGCTCTCGCTGGCGTACGTCCCCAACGTCCTTCTTCTCTGTTCCATGGACGTTCTTCCAGACGCACCCCAATCTCCAGCGCCCGCTGGACCACTTGCTGAGTGCTCTTTGGTCTCTCCCCCCTTGCAATCTCATCTTTCACATTTGCATTCAATCCTTCCCAAAAAAGGTCTCTGACTGGAGCAGAATCTTTCTCCCATCCCAGCGCATGCACTAATCCAAAAAAGCGGGAATGGTACTGCCTCACACTGGCTCTGCCTTGTTTGAGCCCATGTATGTCTTTTCTGGCAATATCGATGTCTATCTTTGATAAAAAACACGAATCCATCGCTTTAATGAAAGCATTCGCATCTTGGAGCGCCGGATCTTTATCTCTCCACAAATTCCTCAGCCACGCTTTGGCTTCCCCATGCAAATGGGACAAGATAAACCCCACTTTCTCTCTCTCATCTCTAAAGTCTTTTTCCAGCAGATCCAGCGCAAACAGCAGGTCTGCTCGGAAGTTAGGGTACTGCTGTAAACTCCCATCGAAATGAGATACAAGGCTGCCTCCTCTTCTCCCCAGCCCAATGCCCTCTGATTTGGGTCCCGGTTGCCCCTGTTTAGAAAGCACTTCCAACCTGGCTTGGAGATCCTTGTAGGCGGCAGCTGTTTCCTCCTCCCTTTTCCTGGACGCACGCACCTCCGCGTTGAGTTGTGTCACTGCATTTTGCAGTTCTATTAGATGCTGTTCTGTCGTCATCTTGCCTGACTCTTGTGAGCTCGCGAAGCACCACTCCTCTTCCCTCGCTGCGTCCCTCACGTTACGAGGTTCTTGGTGCAAAATTTTTTGTGGAGATGGAGCTTACTGTCAGAGCTGGCTCCAGGTCCCAGCTCACAGAGGACCAACGCTAGCCGGTAGTAATGTACAAAAGTCTTTATTGAAGTACAGTTTCCATTCTCAAGCCGTAGCGCCCCAGCTCTACGTCTAGGGTTTAGACCGGCGAAGCTCCATCTGAATCTCCGCCCCCTGTACACCAGTTTAAGACTCTAGCCTTACTCCACCTCTTCCGTCTCTCCTTTCTCCTCTGGGTCCTGCTACCCCCCGGGGTTCCTTCCTTCCTGGACTCTTCCGACGCAGACGTTGACCCCCCTGACTCCTCCCTCTCTCTTCGGCGGGCTTTAGGACCTGGCTCCCTATCCGGGCTGCCAACTGTGCCGCCCTCCTGTACATTTGAACTTGGCGCGCGCGCGCAGCCTTCAACCTTCCTCTTGACCGTTTCCTCGCTCCCCGACGGAGGCGTGGTCAATCCTCCCTCATGTTCTCCCGCTGGCAGCGCGCCGCCTGATCCCGATGCCTGGGACTCCTCCCCCCTACTGCACTCTGGTGTGGACGCTGGTCCGGATTTCCAACTGCTGCTCTCTGAGTCCCCTCTGGCCCCTTCTTCCTGGGGTGTCCCCCTGGGCACCCCCCTTCCCCTGACCATGGGAGCCCCTTTCTGTGAATCATCCGATTCACTGGAAAGACTCAGAGACCTCGGACCGCTGTCATCGCTGACATTTCCTTTGGACTCCTCCCCCTCGCTCTCCATTTCCTCCCTTCCCTGTGCCTCTGCTCCTGAACCCCTGACAACAATCTTTCATCATTGCTGTTGCAAAGTGGTCTGCCTGGGTCAAATTGTTCCCAGCAACACTGGCTTTGGGATATAGTGATAATGGAGAAAATGACGCATAATTTTAGATTTCAACAAGGTCTGGAACCTCCAGACACTTTTAAAATATGACTGCTTTATCACATATAGAGCGGAACCGCCGTTTTCAAGGCAGCCCCCGTCGCAAGTCTGGAAAATCTGGAACGGTACTCAATCAAATAGCACAAATATTCCTTCTTTATTCTTTATTCTTTAACTGCTCAGACTCCATTACTTAACCCATGTTGAAACTGCACTTATTATACGTGCATATTTTTTGGGTTTGGTCTTTAGATTTTCATCTCTTGTTATAATTGTTCTCTCTGTCTTACGTATGTACAGTGGTAGCTCAGATTACATATGCTTCAGGTTACAGACTCTGCTAACCCAGAAATAGTGCTTCAGGTTAAGAACTTTGCTTCACAATGAGAACAGAAATCGTGCTCCGGCGGCACAGCGGCAGCTGGAGGCCCCATTAGCTAAAGTGGTGCTTCAGGTTAAGAACAGTTTCAGGTTAAAAACGGACCTCTGGAATGAATTAAATACTTAACCCGAGGTACCACTGTACATCATAAAATGAAATAAAAAATATTCCCCTCCCAAAAAAAGTCACTCCCAGCTGCAGTGATTGGATGTTTTGTGGCTGCTGTGATTCCTTGCCTGTGACCTGGTCTTTCCTCCCCCCCCTTAGAGAACCAGCCAGGCTCCCCATCCCATCTGCCTTTTGCCCCTTGGACATATTGCCATTCCAGGCAACGTTAACTCCTTCCCTGCCACAACATACTCTCTGACTGTTTATGGGGGGAATTATTGTTTCTGAGTGGGGAACCTCCAGGCCCTGGAGGGCAGAATGTGGTCCTCCAGGCCTCTCTGCCTGGCCATTCAAGACTTTTCCCTGGCCACGCCCCTCCCCAAGCCATATCCCACTTCTGACACCATGTGGCATCAACAGAGAGTCAGGACACTGCATTGGGAGAGAGAAAATCTCTTAAGTCTCAGCCCAATAAGCCAGAAAGTCCCGTCAAGAGTTTTCCCTCATGAAAGCTCTCAGGGATAGAAAGTGGGGCAAAGCGGGGGACAAAGTCTCTCTCCTCTCCAATTCTCACCCTTGAAACAGGGGTGGGGGACCTTCTGACAGGCTGGGGTCCACATTCCCTTCTGGGCAAGCTTCTGGGGACCATATGGTGGCAGTGGGCAGGGTCAGGGGTCAAAATGGGCAGAGCAATGTGAGGGATTTGGGGCATAATATCCAACTCTCATCTTGGGAGAGGTTATGGAAAGCTGATTTAAAATTCTCGGCATGCTGTACGTTGAAAGAAAATTATATGAAAATGATGTACCGTTGGTATCTAACTCCTAGTAAGTTAGCAAAAATGTCTAAGACTAAGACTACAAATATCTGCGGGAAATGTAAAAAAAAAAAGAAGGCACCTTTTAGCATATGTGGTGGATGTGTAAAAGCATTCTGGGAAATGATATATAATGAATTGCAATGCGCAATTCATACTGCAATGCGCTCTATGTGGGGCTACCTTTGAAGGTGACCCGGAAACTACAACTAATCCAGAATGCGGCAGCTAGACTGGTGACTGGGGGCGGCCACCAAGACCACATAACACTAGTCTTGAAAGACCTACATTGGCTCTCAGTACGTTTCCGAGCACAATTCAAAGTGTTGGTGTTGACCTTTAAAGCCCTAAACGACCTAAAAGGTCCAGCGCCGAGGGCCTTCTGGCGGTTCCCTCATTGTGAGAAGCAAAGCTACAGGGAACCAGGCAGAGGGTCTTCTTGGTAGTGGTGCCCACCCTGTGGAACACCCTCCCATCAGATGTCAAAGAGATAAACAACTACCTGATTATTAGTATTATTGGAAAAAAATGTTTAAAATAACTTTTATAAAACAACAACATAGAGGCTTTTTTATTAGGAATTGTAAGTGCTGAAATTCCAAGAGAGCAGAAAAGACTTTTTATGTATGCGACGATAGCTTCATGGATGTTATTAGCCCAGAAATGAAAGGAAGATAAAGTCCCTACCAGAGAAGAATGGCAAATTAAGTTGATGGACTATGCCAAGATGGCAAAACTGACCGGAAAGCTCAGGAACCAGGAAGCCCAAAACTTTAATAAGGAATGGGAAAAAAATATAATTTACCTTAAAGACCACTGTAAGCAGATGACAACACTAGCATCCTGCAACAACACTTGTAATGTAGCAAGAAATATGGACATAGTGGAGTTAT
This sequence comes from Podarcis tiliguerta, assembly GCF_965153285.1. Lineage (NCBI taxonomy): Eukaryota > Metazoa > Chordata > Lepidosauria > Squamata > Lacertidae > Podarcis > Podarcis tiliguerta. The sequence goes on along the minus strand of NC_139541.1, from coordinate 18,641,703 downwards.
AAAAAATTTGGATTATTGAAAAAAGATGCAGCAGAAAAGGTTTAACAACAGAATCCATGGAGGGGAAGGTGGGAAGTCCAGAGTTTCGGAGGAATCGTTTAACTGTGGATATGTTGTGGTGTGATTATAATTTTCAATTGGTTGTTGTTTAGTCGTTCAGTCGTGTCCGACTCTTCGTGACCCCATGGACCAGAGCACGCCAGGCACTTCTGTCTTCCACTGCCACCCGCAGTTTGGTCAGATTCATGTTTGTAGCTTCGAGAACACTGTCTAACCATCTCGTCCTCTGTCGTCCTCTTCTCCTTGTGCCCTCCATCTTTCCCAGCATCAGGGTCTTTTCCAGGGAGTCTTCTCTTCTCATGAGATGGCCAAAGTATTGGAGCCTCAGCTTCACAATCTGTCCTTCCAGTGAGCACTCAGGGCTGATAATTTTCAATATGTACAACCAAATAAAAATATTTTTTTAAAAAACAAACAAAATGGGTGGAGCAATGAATGCAAATTTTACCTTTGCCCTCTAGGCTGGTTTCTTCAGCCATACTCACTCACGCCTCTCTATCCTCTATCCAGGAAGATAGAGACATGACTAGAGTTCACCAGGCAGGTGGAAGAAAACTTGAGAGAGGGTACAAAATGGGATTTGGGTGTGACCTGGGGAGAGTTCTGAGGGCCCGATCGAGGGACTTGGAAGGGCCACTTTTGGCCCCACAGGACTGAAGTTTCCCACCTCTGATAAATATCTATTATTCAAAATAAAAATAGTATTACGAAAAAAGGGACACACATATCCAGCAGGTGTCTTCTCACAAGGAAATGGATCTGGTATAGCCTCGTGGAGAACCATGCAGAACAATATAGCTCTCATGACTTAGCCAACAGTGAGGCCTTGTCAATGAATAACAGACAGAGTCTGAAGGAAGTCGTGTCCACAGGTGCCTTGCTTTTACTAATCCCTTTCCCCCTCTGTGCTAGACAATCGTGCCTGGAAGCGATGAAAGGCAATTTAAGACTCCAGCCGTAAACTTCCTGGCATATATCCTCTCACATACTCTGCCGGAGGCAAGAAATTTGCTGGGCCACGGACTGTCCCGAGCTGGGAATATGTTCCCTCAGCCTGTGTGTCAACAGGAGAGAAGAAGCTAAAGTCAATTTGCTCCAGTTGTAAGCGGGGTTTCCTGCGGGATATGGGAAAACCTACCCCCAAATTATATTTACCTGAGAAGGGGTAGTGTCACCAACATTTGGGGGTAGTTCTAATAATACCGTGAATTGTTTTCTGCAGCTTAAAAACACAAATAAATACATTATTCCACCTTCTGCCAGTTGAAACCCTTTCACTCCACCCAGGGAATATTTTGGAAATGCTGCTTTAGATTATGGGTGGGCAACTTTGTTTTCTGTTGGGGACCACATGTTAACAGTGTGAGAAACTCAGATATATAAGCTAAGCACCAAATGGCTCCTTAAACTAGGGTTACAGTCGCCAAACTGGAATAATATCTAGTTGCCATTTTGGAGCCAGACAGCTTGAGAGTCGTATTTTTTCAATATGACTTTTGGGTTCCTGAAATCCGTTCTGAGTGTGCAGATAATCATGGGGAGAATACTATAGGATGTGTTGTTAGTGTGTGAAAACAGTCAAGATCCAAGGACCCCCAGGCATACGTCTCCAGATGGTGAAGACATCAGACAGCATCCTGGGGTTGCAAGTGGCCAATAGCCAGGCTCAAAGTGCGCCTGGAGCCTGGCGAATTTCGAACATTGCATGCCAACTGTGAGAGTCAAAATACCAGAGTCAAAAGAGGATTCTCTTAGATTTTGCTTGAGTTTTCTAAGGAGAAATAGAAATACAGTGGTACCTTGGTTTACAAACTTAATCCGTTCCGGAAGTCTGTTCTTAAACCGAAACCATTCTTAAACCGAGGCGTGCTTTCCCTAATGAGGTCTCCTGCCACCGGTGCCCTTCCACCGTTCGGATTCCATTCTTAGTCTGAGGTAAAGTTCGCAAACCGGGACACTACTTCTGGTTTTGCAGAGTTCGTAAACTGAATAGTTCGTAAACAGGGCTGTTCTTAAACCAAGGTACCACTGTAATATGTGCAGAAATGCATATACTAGGGTAAAGTGTGTAGGGAGATGTCTATACTAGAAAAAAATAGATTGCAAAAATGAGCTTGTTAGAAGAAACTGCACAGAAGAATTTGGGGGTAGATGCTCAGTGTTTGAGCATCTGCTCAGCATGCAGAGAGTGCCGGGTTCAAGTCACAGTATCTCCAGCTAGAACCAGGAATGTCCCCTGTCTGAAACCCTGGACAGTTGCTACTGGTCAGTGTAGAACAGGGTTTCCCAAACCCTGGGAATCTCCTGCTGTTTTTGGACCAATACTCCCATCATCCCTAGCTAGCAGGACCAGTCATCAGGGATGATGGGAATTGTAGTCCAAAAGCAGGTGGAGATCCAAGTTGGGGAAACCGTGGTGTAGATAATACTGAACCAAAAGGATCCAATGGTCTGGCTCAGTATAAGGCAGCTTCTTATGCATATCGGGAGAAATTCACACTCAAATGCTGCCGCATTTTTATGAGGACTTTTCAGAAAAATTGCAAGCTGGTGTGCAAAATGGAACTTACAACTGGAAGAACGAAAAGCCGAGAAACACACACACACACACACACACACACACACACACACGGATAGATTCACCCCTCACTAGGAGATGGAGAGAAGGAAAACAGGGATATTGTTTCAGCGCTGGCGTTGCAACTGACTCAGGTTTACCACGCCAAGAATGTGTGTGCTGGGAGGAGGAAGATGAAGGAAACTGACCACAGTTGTGAAATGGATGGTTGGTCGTATGCAGCTGTAAAGAAAACCTCAGACTCTCTCAGGGACCTTAAATTACATTTGATGGAGAAACTATGAGAGGGAAAAATGCACCTGAAGAAAGGGGGAAAGAGAAATGCAATATACCCTTCAAGCTTTCACAAGTGGAAGCAGGGGGTGACCCTCTTGGGACACCGTCCACTGTTATGTCACACGTCCATGGTGGGAGGGGCCTGAGGCAAAAGTGGGTGGAGCAACTACAAATGCAACTTTTTTTTTGTACAAGGGATGGAAGGATCTTTTGGCTTCAGTTCTCCCACTTTCTCATTTTCTTCCAATCTTAAATTCAGTTCTCCTTATTCCTACAGCAATTTTCTTGCAGATTATGCCCAATGAACACATTTTTAGAGGTGGCTTTGATTCACGTACACCTTTTTGCAAGCAATTTCCCCTGACAGAATTCACTTCTCTCAGTTATTTTCACTAATATCTTCATAATTCTGCACGCCTTCCCTTGATAGATGCACCTTTAGAAACATCGTTTGGTTGGAGAATTTGGTCACAAAATTCAGATGAGTGAGAATTTCGAAGGAGGGCTGTGCATATATTATTCCGGAAAGTGTGAATTTGAGAGATTCAGTTTTCAGTGTGAACGGAACCGAATTTATTCTCCGCCCTTGCCTTGTATGGTAGACCATGTGTTATGTACTGAGTTGAATAGGATCCAAACTGCAGCAGTCTGATTGGTCCAAGAACAATAGGATCCAAACTGCAGCAGTCTGATTGGTCCTAGAACAATAGGATTCAGAATGCAGCGGTCTGATTGGGCCTAGAACAATGCAGCAGCATGATTGGTTGGCAGGAACCACCCAAACATGCTCCAGATATAAGTGAATCCACAACCTGATTGGCTTACAGTAGAATTCCAGAATTAGCCAATCATGTGCAGCCCATTGTGTAAATAATGTATATAAAGCAGATACTTTGAGGGGACTTTCATTCATTCCTCCTCACCACTATGAGCTGAATAAAGAGCATGAAATCACTTTGCGACTCTGAGTATATTTCACCATGCTTAAGTCAGAAGTGGCTACACTACGTCTTGCGCACACAAACATTATTCCATCCGTTGTACTAGCAAGCAAGGGACATCTTTGTGGTTCAAAAGACATTCCAGCCAGGTGGAAAGCACCTGAGGAGACTGGCGAGGAGCATCACTTGTGGGGAGTCCCAAGATCTGGAAAGAGAGGCCGGGGGGGGTGCCTCCATTCCCCGAGCCCAAAATCCCATTCCCCTGCACCACCCATTGCTGAAAGTTTGACCCAGTTTGCAACCTGCCTGCACTCCCTGCCTGCCCAGCCGCGCCGATCTTTCTTCAGACTGGTGACTGACCTTTCAAAGATAAGATCTCTCTGCTTTCTTGTAGGGCAGCCTTGAAAAGTAGCCTGGAAATGTCAACTTGGTGAAGAATGCAGCCAGCACGTTGTTATATGAGGTCCAGAGATCAAATCGCACTGCCCTGGTCTTACAAGATCTGCATTTGCTAGCTATCAGTTTGCCAGCAAAATTTAAAGTGCTGCTTTCAGCTTTAAATCACCACAATCCTTTGCATGTTTAGAACATGGCCATACCAGCAGCTATTCCATCAGGCTTATATAGGGAAGCAGGCCCTGTTCATCTGTTCTACTTAAGAAACCAGCAATGGCCTTGCTCTCTTTCCAGTTTCATAAGAACATATGACGAGCTCTGCTGGATCAAGCCATGCATCCTGTTCTCACAGTGGCCAACCAAATAATGATGATGATGATGATGATATTTTATTTATATCCTGCCCTTCCCAGCCGAAGCCAGGCTCAGAGCGGCTAACAACAATAAAAGTAACACAATTTACATAAAATCACAATCAATTAATTGAAATGCATTCTAAAATCAACCCATTCTAAAATCAATTCAAAATCAAATTAGTGGCAACCATTGGGCTTGAGTTCTGTGAGGATTACCGAAGGAGGGGGTCAGACTGTGCCTTGGTCAAAGGCCTGGTGGAACAGCTCTGTCTTGCAGGCCCTGCGGAAAAATGTCAAGTCCCGCAGGGCCCTAGTCTCTTGTGACAGAGCGTTCCACCAGATCAGAACCACAGCCGAAAAAGCCCTGGCTCTGGTTGAGCCCAGCCTAACCTCCCTGTGGCCCGGGATCTCCAAGATGTTTTTATTTGAAGACCGTAAGGTCCTCCATGGGACATACCAGGAGAGGCGGTCCCGTAGGTACGAGGGTCCTAGGCTGTATAGGGCTTTAAAGGTTAAAACCAGCACCTTAAACCTGATCCTGTACTCCACCGGGAGCCAGTGCAGCTGGTATAGCACCGGGTGAATGTGATCCCGCAGTGAGGACCCTGTAAGGAGTCTTGCCGCAGCATTCTGCACCCGCTGGAGTTTCTGGGTCAGTCTCAAGGGCAGCCCCACGTAGTCTCCAACCAAGCCCCAACCAAGCAGGATCCAAGCAATGTTGGAGGCAGTGGTTTGTGTCCAATGAATGCTAGCCCTACCCAGAGCAGACTCACTGAATGCAGGCGAAACCAGCTACAGCAAATTCTCCTCCAAAGAGTTTCTCTTCAGGTTCTGCAGCTCTAATCTACAGAGGAGCCTGGGGGTCTACAGTGGTACCTCGGGTTACATACGCTTCAGGTTACAGACTGCGCTAACCCAGAAATAGTACCTTGGGTTAAGAACTTTGCTTCAGGATGAGAACGGAAATTGTGCTCCGTTGGCATGGCAGCAGCGGGAGGCCCCACCAGCTAAAGTGGTGCTTCAGGTTAAGAATTGTTTCAGGTTAAGAACGGAATTCTGGAACGAATTAAGTTCTTAACCCGAGGTACCACTGTAATGAGCATTGAGGTCCCAAATCATCTGGAAGCTGCCAGGATCACAAAGACTGCTCTAGGTGAAGAGCTTGCAGTTGGAATAAAGAAAAGCCCATTCACAGAATCATGGAGTTGGAAGAGACACCAAGGGTCATTTAGTCCAACCCCCTGCGATGCAGGAATCGCAGTTAAAGAATCGCTGACAGGTGGCCCTACAACCTCTGTTAAAATAGCTCCAATAGAGGAGCGTTCACCAGCGTCCAAAGGAATCTGCTCCACTGTTGAGCAGCTTTCACCACCAGAAAGCTCTTCCTAATACTCGACCCAAAAACACAGCTGTCTGGGGATCACTGCAATGCCGTTCCTCACCCCACCCCGGTTAATGGCACACCCTCCTCAGGCAATGGAAGCTGCCCCACCTAGCTGTTTAATTAACCTCTTTCCAGGTTAGGTCTCTTAATCATCAAAGGATGGGGAGGAAGGCATACCAGCTACATGACAAAGCACCGCAGGGAGCAGCAGGGATAGTAGGATGAGGAAGAACAGAAAACAAACTGCCTGGTATCCCATCTTGGAACCTCAGAAGGTGCTGTTTCTTCCTTGCCTCGGGCTATCGCAGCCACCTCTGCCTGCTGGAAGGCAGAGTCTGTTTGAAGCGGCAACTTGAACACAATTCAAACTTGTGTTCTGTCAGAGGGAAGAGGAACCTCAGGCCACGTTTGGCCCTCCAGGGCTTTCTGTCTGGCCCTCAGGACTCTCCCCGTAGCGCACCACTTACGGTACTGCCTTGCTTCCCCACTTGAGTGCTTGGGACATGTCCTTAAATGCCTCCCGCTTGCTTGCAAGGATAGAAAGAGGGGTGCGTAGAAACCAGCCTTCATTGACATTTACTGCCCCACCCACTTGCTCCTCTGGCCCCGCCCACCAGTGGTGAATGGCCCCTGGAAGGTTGTCTGGAAGGGAATGTGGCCCCCTGTCTATAAAAAGGTGGACCGCTCCTGTTCTGTCGTATCCAAAGCTACCTCAAACTTATGGTTTGTGCTGCTGGTGTCCTCCTGTCTTTGCTCCGCGGAGCCATAGCTGTCAATTTACAGATTTGAAAATAAGGGACCAGCAGCCTTGAAAATAAGGGATCAGCAGCCAAAATAAGGGATTTTAGTCAACCAGCTGAAATGCAAAGTTAAAAGGGACCAGATAATTTGGGAGAGCAGCGCCGGTTTTTAGCCCTTTGTTTTCAGAGGTTGCTGCTCAAGACACCAGCTGATGAAACACTGCAATTAAATAACTACAAGCAGCAACCACTTTTCGCGCAAAACGAAGTCCAAGCTACGAAGATGCTGCTGCAGTTCTGTATCTTTTCTCTCGTGCTCCATCTGCAGCTCTCAGTTCCATCAGGTGGGGTGGGAGGAAGGGGGGGGGGGAAATAGCGCCCGAAGTAAATCCGCAGATCGGACCATCTATGCTAGTCTACCACTACAAATCTATGGGAGAAGTGCTTGTGATCCTTCCCTTGTAGCCCTTGGAACACCTGCCCACGCCCACACCTCTGCCTCCTCTCTCTGAACTGCTTTCTCTATGGTTGCCCTTGCTTTCCTCTCAAGGCTCCTCATCAATTCATAGACCATGCCAGGCTGCCCATCTCATCTGGGTCCTTCGGCGGCACAGCCGCAGTACGGCCTAGCGGGAGCAGGAGCGGCGGTGACGGGCAGAGACACTCAGTTCGGCGGCCGCGAGGAGGATGGTAGCGGAAGGACCTGAGGCTCCCACCAGTCCCGAGAGGGGAGGGGTTCCCGGGGGCCGAGGCTGGTGAGAGGAGGCCAGAGGGGGGCAGGCCAGGCAGCCAAGCAACACAGTTGGAGCCTCCCTCCTCCCTGGCCGGCAGGGAGGGAGGGAGAGGAGCTGCTTCCTTTGAAACCCAGCAAATTTAAGGGGCATCATCAATAAGAGACAGCAGCGGGACACGGCGCTGGGATAAGGGAGTTTCCCACCAAATAAGGGACGGTTGACAGCTATGTGTGAAGCTCAGAGTGGTGTTTGACCCTCACAACAGCCCTGCAAGGGAGGTTCGACCCAGAGAGATAGCACAACCTGCCCAAGGCTGTCGGACTCTCCATCACTTCCCTGATCAATACAATGACGTCCTTGAAAAACCAGGACGGATGAAAGATCGTTTGACCAATTCTGCAAGGCTTAGTAGGTTAATTGATTCATCTACTGAACGAAGGTGGGTTAACACGGCAAGTCGTAGCCAACATCACACAGATAGCTCAGTATTGTTGACACGGACAGGCAGGAGCTCTTCGGACGCTGAGAGAGGGGACCATTCCTAGTCCTGACCTGGAGATGGCAGGGATTGAACCCGTGCCCTTCTGCATGCAAAGCAGATGCACTGCAGCTGACACAGTGGTACATCTGTCCATGTAGACATGCTGTAAGCAAAACAGACCCCAGTTGGGGGAGATGAGCTGTTTTGTGGCTGCAGTAGGGAGAGTTTCCTTTTCCTTTTTATAGGATGGAAGCCCAGACTTGCTGACTAGAAGCTGCTATACAGGCCTAATTTGGGGATATTCTGGAGGATGAAAAGCCCACTTCATTAATGTCTTGGCTTTCCATCTCCCAGCTTTATGATTCCAGGATGCTGGCTGCCAATTAAACCGTCACATTCCCCATAATAATATAGAGAGGGGGCAAAGCGGTCTCTTGCTCTGCGAAGTGCGCCTGGAGCCAATTGGCTCTTGGTGTTTTTTGGAGCTGTGCTTTACGATCCCAGTCCTGGAGTTCAGCCTTGCCAGAAGGAACGGTCGGGTTTTCCAAAAAGCCCCCCAAACAGAAGCAGCTGGGTCTGTTCTAATGATGCTTGATGCTGACAACTATCTCATAGCGGAGCCAGATCTGATCCGATGCTGCCAGCTAATCTGAAAGAGCGAGGTGGGTGGAACAATAATTTATCTACTTGTGGGCCTCCCTGCTGTGATGCGTGGCAAAAGCAGCCGAGATCGAGCAGAGGAAGGCACAGAGGATGAAAAGTGCACCTCTGGCTGTGAGCCAGGGATGGCTAAATAGATCCTGCATGTTCAAAGGCAGTCTATCTCCGAATACCGATTGCTGGAGAACAACAGCAGGAGAGGGTGGCTGCCTTCGTGGCCTCTTTTTGGAAGCCACTGCAGGAAACAGGACACTGGGAGCAGATGGAGACTTGCTCTGATCCAGCAGGACTCTTGTTCAGTGACATAGCGTGGGTTGCCAGTGCCCGGGGAAAGACAAGCTACAGACATCCAGGTACCCATCTAAACTCAATTAGACACAGAGGGCTCTACTCATCCTTTGTTTTCTCATTGCTGCTGGGCAGGATACCCCTCCCCCCACCAATCCCCTCACACTATTGCAATTCACAGAGGGACTGATTGTTAAGCCACTCTGGTAATTGTAGCTCTAAGAACTCTCAGCATCCTTAACAAACTACAGTTCCCAGGATTCTTTGGGGGGAAGCCATGACTTTTCATAGTGGTATGATACCACTTTAAAAGTGGACCTTAGACGGGTGGCTTCTCTAGTTGACATCCAGACACAACATTAGCTGCAGGAATGTGTTGCTTTTTCCTGTAATCTTTTTAATTATTATTTTTATTATTACATTTTCACCCTGCCTTTCGTCCAAGCAGCTCAAGGGTGGTGTACATGGTTCCCACCACTCCCCCATTTTATCCTCACAACAACCCTGTGAGGTAGTTTAGGTTGAGAGATCGCAACTGGCCCGAGGTCACCCAGCTGGGTGGGGGATTTGAACCCAGATCTGCCAGGACTGAAAGGTAAAGGGACCCCTGACCATTAGGTCCAGTCATGGCCAACTCTGGGGTTGCAGCACTCATCTCACTTTATTGGCCAAGGGAGCCGGCGTACAGCTTCCAGGTCATGTGGCCAGCATGACTAAGCCGCTTCTGGCGAACCAGAGCAGTGCATGGAAACGCCATTTACCTTCCCGCCGGAGTGGTACCTATTTATCTACTTACACTTTGACGTGCTTTCGAACTGCTAGGTTGGCAGGAGCAGGGACCGAGCAACGGTAGCTCACCCCGTCACAGGGATTCGAACTGCTGACCTTCTGATCGGCAAGCCCTAGGCTTTGTGGTTTATCCCACAGTGCCACCCACATCCTTGCCAGGACTTAGTCCAGCGCTATAAACCACCATGCCACAGAAGTAGCCCTGAGGAAATCTGAGCAGATCTCTCTACCTGCCAGGGAGACACAATATCAGTTGTCTCCATGACCTGCTGCCTGCCTTTCAAGCATGTGGGAAGAAGTGCAGACAGGAGCTTTGGAGAGGCAATATTTGTTGTGACCATGTAAAGGAAAGGAAGAATTAAATTCAGCCCTCTTCATCCACCCACCCCTATAGTCCTGAGGGTGCTCAGGCTTCCCCAGCAGCTGAAGTTTACATAACAAAAAACCCTGCAGTCAATTCCACTCACATAAGTGCCACGCTGAGTAATTTTGTAGCTGCTGCTACAGAAGTCTTGTTTAGCCCTTATAGTTTTGGTGCAGCAACTCAGTTTTGTCTCTCTCCCTCTCTCTGTATGTGTAATGTAATTCTGCTGCCCGGCTAAGGGTTTCCTTGCAAAACACAGCTGCGTCAGCCCAGTGCTCTGTGTTTCCATAATAGCATGCGAATGGGTGGCAGAGGGCAATCAACAATGCAACAGCAATGTGGGCAGCCAGAGGCGGGAGGAATCCCGGCACAGCGCCAGAGCTGTGAGCTCCATCCCCTCTTGGGTGTCAGAAAACAAGCACAGAAGCAGCTCGGTTTCCAAGGCACCTATTATTATTATTATTATTATTATTATTATTAATAATAATACCCAACACATCTGGCTGGGTTTCCCCAGCCACTCTGGGCAGCTCCCAACAGAATATTAAAAACACAATAAAACATCAAACATTCAAAACTTCCCTAAACAGGGCTGCCTTCAGATGTCTTCTAAAAGTCAGATAGGTGTTTATTTCCTTGACATCTGATGGGAGGGCGTTCCACAGGGCAGGCACCACTACTGAGAAGGCCCTCTGCCTGGTTCCCTGTAATGTCACTTCTCGCAGTGAGGGAACCGGCAGAAGGCCCTCGGAGCTGGACCTCAGTGTCTGGGCAGAATGATGGGGGTGGAGACGCTCCTTCAGGTATACTGGGCAGAGGCTGTTTAGGGCTTTAAAGGTCAGTACCAACACTTTGAATTGTGGTCGGAAACGTACTGGGAACCAATGTAGGTCTTTCAAGACTAGTGTTATATGGTCTCGGCGGCCGCTCCCAGTCACCAGTCTAGCTGCCGCATTCTGGATTAGTTGTAGTTTCTGGGTCACCTTCAAAGGTAGCCCCATGTAGAGCGCGTTGCAGTAGTCCAGGCAGGAGATAACCAGAGCATGCACCACTCTGGAGAGACAGTCCGTGGGCAGGTAGGGTCTCAGCCTGCGTACCAGGTGGAGCTGGTAGACAGCTGCCCTGGACACAGAATTGACCTGCGCCTCCATGGACAGCTGTGAGTCCAAAATGACTCCCAGGCTGCACACCTGGTCCTTCAGGGAAATAGTTACTCCATTCAGGACCAGAGAATCCTCCACACCTGCCTACCCCTTGTCCCCCCAAAACAGTACTTCTCTCTTGTCAGGATTCAACCCTCACTCTCTGCTCATTCTCTGCTGGCCTTTCCTTGCAACTCAGGCCCAGCATCCAGATGACACCCTCCAGACCTCTCTAGCTGGCCCTCAGGACTCTTCCCCAGGCCACACCATCTCTCTCGGCCACACCCTCCCTCCTCAGGCCACACCTCTCTAACTGGCCTTGCCCTGGACCCTCCTTGAAGGTTTTTGCCTGGCTGGAATGGGCCCTTGAACTCTTGCTTGGACAGAGAGAGAGGAGTGTTCAGAGGTAAGAATTTCACAGTCGTTGCTCCGCCCATTTTTGCCTCTGGCCCCACCCACCACCACATGTGGCCCTTGGAAGGTTACCCAGAAGGAAATGTGGCCCTCAGTCTAAGAAAGATTTGTCATCTGTTGAGTGAAGCTTCATGTTAAGGAAAAGCCGGGTATACATAATAAAATGATGATGACTGCAATTCTTAAGAATTTTACTGCAATTTTCTCTAGATAAACACACTTTTGTATGCAGTTTTGACAAATATGCACATTCCCCCCCTCACTATTTTCACTAATTTATATGCACACTTTCCCCTAAGACAGTGGTACCTCGCAAGACGAATGCCTCGGAAGACAAAAAACTCGCAAGACGAAAGAGTTTTCCGTTTTCCGAGCTGCTTCGCAAGATGGATTTCCCTATGGGCTTGCTTCGCAAGACGAAACGTCTTGCGCCTTTTTTTAAAAACCGCCAATGCATTCCTATGGGAAACCGTCAATACACAGCGGTGCTTCGCAAGATGAAAAAACTCGTAGAACGAAAAAACTCGCAGAACGAATTAATTTTGTCTTGCGGGGCACCACTGTATATACTTTTCTGTACACATTGCTTAAATGGAGAATAATTACACTGCAACCTTCCTCTGAATGTCTCCCAGCTACGGACGAGGCCTGAGCTAAGAAATGCAAACCCTTTTTTTGTTCCTTTCCCCTCACAGTACATATTGTTTTTGTTCAGCTTCCTCAGTAAAGTGTTGTCAGGATTTCTTTTCTCTCTGAGCACTGTCTGAGTAATTTAAGTGGTGTTGCTAACAGGAGGAGCCCCCGAGATTTGCAGGAGAACAGAAAAAAATTCGGGAACTGTACTCCTCAATATCTGGAACGCACCAGATTGTCAAAGTCTGCTTTAGGTACACAACCGAGTTCCTTGCGAGTCACATCACCGGTTGCAAAATAAGTTGAATTTCCCCAATGCACAAAAAGGGTCTGGCTGCATATTAGAACCAGTGTTGCTTTGTGTGCAAAACTGACCTGCCTTGTATCAGGGTCACAACCTCAAGGTCAGTCTCTGATAAATCTGAGGACCTTTCAGACCCCTTTGAAGGATTTTGCTGAGTGATAGATGCCATGCTTTGGAAAAGGAAGGCCCCAAGGTCATTTCATTCCTTGCTATCTCCAGTTAAAAGACCACATGTTTATTTATCAAGAAGTGTTTCCCCGGGGGGGGGGGGTGAAATCCCCCCAAAAGGATGTTACTTTTTTCTGTATGCCATAACAGCTGCGAGAATATTACTAGCAAAGAATTGGAAGTAACAAGATTTACCAACTATCGAAGAATGGCAGGTGAAGATGATGGACTATATGGAACTTGCCGAACTGACTGGGAGACTCTGAGACCAGAGAGAAGAGACGGTGGAAGAAGACTGGAAGAAGTTTAAAGAATATTTGAAAAAAATATGTTAACATTTAAATCTTAGAATAGATTTGGAAGTGGATATAGGCTGTAGGGTTAGAAGTAGAAGATAGTGTATTTTAAAACAGTATTATTTGTAAGTGATAAAATGTGAAGGTTTTATGGTAAAAGGAAGCATGATTAAAAAATGGTTAAAAATTATGATATATGTAAACTACTAAAGATGAAATAAAATGAAAATCAGATGGGGGGGACTTGGGGAAACCCACCTAACAATGTTTAGAAAAAAGAAGGATAAGACACAAATTTGTTTGTATTGTTTGTTTTTCTGTTTTGTTGTTTAGTTGTGTTATAAAATGAATTAAAAAATTTTGAGGAGGGAAAAGTGCTTCCCAAAGGGGGCAGTACTACCTGCCAGGGGGGCAGTGGGGTTATTTAGGGGGCAGCTAAGAGGCAAGTGGGTGGCAGGGGGGCATTGGAGGTATAAACGACTATCAGACTTTGGAAAGCATGTATCACTGGATCAAGTCCCTTAGTTTGGCTGAATTCATTAAACTAAATAGTTTTAATTGGATTCTGAATAAGTGCTCAATTAACTGTTACTGTTTTGAATTTTATTGTGCTGTTATCTTTCTCAGCAGGTTGTCCAAACTGCAATTCTGAATAATAATTTATAGGGTTGGCGCCCGTGAGGATGACATTCTGGCACCAAGGGGGTGGCAGCCCCAGGACTTTTTGTCAGCCGGAACTCACAGGAACTCAGTTCCGGCGCCTCTCAGGTGGGCACCATTGCCATTCTAAGAGAACAGGGGAGGCGTTCATGGTGAGTTCTGGCTCCTCTTTTCCCAGAAAAATAGCACTGAGTAGCCTCAAAGTCTTTGAGAACCACTGAGAACAAAATGCACAGAATGCCAAATTAAAAAGCCCTCTCTAAATGGTGAGAATTAGCAGGAACTTCTCCTGTCCAACTTTACACGTTCAACGAGTTGTTCTCAATTCCCACCACCACCTGCAAAGTCTCCTTCTGTTTTATTTTTATTACATGATTACATTATTCTTACATGGGTTGTATCCAATGTCTGAACGAACCCTTCTGAAATCAACAGACTTAAGTGAGTCATGGCTATTAATTCCAGCGGGTTTACTCTGACTAGGACCAGAATACAACCCATACTATTTAAAATCAGTCTGAGGTCAGTTTGAGATCAGCTTCAGTCACATAGAAATCAATGGTCCTTACTAACTAAGGTTCCTTAATTTCAATGAGTCTACTCCCTGCAGGACTAGCATCGGCTATAACCCATTATTATGATTTATATTTATTATTAACAATATTTATTATTATTGATATTATTCTCATTATGTGTTCAAGCAGTCGTGCATCGCAGGTTGGATTAGGTGAACCTTGGGGTCCCTTCCAACTTTACAATTCTATGATTCTTGATGTCTCCTAATTTATTTTGATTCAATATATCTATAGGTCATCGTTCCTCCAATGAGTGCCTTGGGTTCTCCCTCTCCCCCATTTTATCCTCAACAACCCTGTGGGGTAGACTAGGCTGAGAGATAGTGACTGGCCCAACCTTCCCAGCTGAGTGGGGAATCGATCCCTGGTCTCCCAGGTCCTAGTCCGGCAGTCTAACCTCTACACCACACTGGCTATAATTCCTAGCAGAAACCATCTGAGCAGGGATGTCCTGTTTACCAGTAGCTGTGGTGCTGTTAGTGGTTTACCCACAAAACAACATGTGGCCATGTCAAATTCCACAGCAGATGGGACTTATCTTCCAGCAGCAAACTGTTTGGCTTGGACTAACTGAAAGGGACTGTGCCAAATGTTCAGAAACTGCCTTATTAGCCTGTTAAAAAGCACCTTGGTGCTTCGGAATGACCTGTTGACTGAGAATTCAGCCCGATTCGCTTGCACAAAACTTGCCGGCGATTTACTGAGTGTTCATTCCAGATATATTTGCAGAGGGGTTCAACGGTGTTGCCTCGAGAAACCTTAACACACATCTCCCCGTCACTTTCCTTATTGCAAAAAAATAAATAAATTCAGTTTTGGTGGGGAAATACCAAAGCAACTTTCATGGCACAGCCTAAGTTTCCCGAGACATGATGGAATCACACCTGCAAAATAGCATCAAGTCTCTGGAAGCATCCTTGAGTTTCCCATTGAGACGCAACCCTCTTAACGCTCACTCACCGAAACAAAGTTGTAAAATACACGTCACTGCATTGGCCTGCATTCCTCTGGTGGTGGGAACCAAGGAAGCAGAGACTGTAAGTTCACTGGGGCAGAGATTTGTTGTTTGTTTGTTTGCCTACGTGACTCTCTGCAATGTTGTGCATGTGGCTGGCGCTGCGTAAATAACGGACAGCATCTTTTCATCTCGGTTTCTCTGAGAGCGTTACACTCCTAACTGTGAGCATAGGTGCAGTGAGAGGGGTGTGTGAGTTAGGAAAATAAGAAGAGGCTGTCTCAAGAGAGGCAGTGTGGTGCATTGGTTAGAGTGTCAGACTAGGACCTGGGAGACCAGGGTTCAAATTCCCCCACTAGGCCATGAAGCTCACTGAGTGTGACTTTGGAAGCCAATCACAGACTCTCAACCCAGCCGACCTCGCAGGGTTGTTGTGAGGGAGAAATGAGGAGGGGGAGAACTACATATGCCACTTTGAGCTCCTTGGAGAAAAAGATGGGATATAAATGAAATAAACAAATACAGTGGTACCTCGGGTTAAATACTTAATTCATTCTGGAGGTCCGTTCTTAACCTGAAACTGTTCTTAACCTGAAGCACCACTTTAGCTAATGGGGCCCCCCGCTGCCGCCGTGTCACCAGAGCACGATTTCTGTTCTCATCCTGAAGCAAAGTTCTTAACCTGAAGCACTATTTCTGGGTTAGCGGAGTCTATAACCTGAAGCGTATGTAACCCGAGGTACCACTGTACAGCACATTGGAAGTTAATGGCTTCCCCCAAAGAATTCTGGGAACTGTAGTTTGTTATGGGTGCTGGGAATTGCAGTTCTGTTAGGGGTGAACTACAATTCCCAGGACCTGGGAGATCAGGGTTCAAATCCCCACTCAGACCTGAAGCTCACTGGAAGCCAGTTACTGCTTCTCAGCCGAAACTCCCTCACAGGGTTGTTGCGGGGATTTAATGTGGAGGGGGAATAATCCTACCATTTTGTAATAACCTGAAGTTTTATAAGAGTCTATATTTAAAGTAGAAGAATAAATGAGCAAATTGAGTTAATTTGGATATGCAGAGGGTATTAAAAATAAATTTAAGGAACTGCAGAAAGAGGGGAGAAGAAGTCAAGTTCTGAAATGTTCAAATGATTGAAAAATTAGTGAAATGTATAAACTTGAAAAGTATAAAAATATTGAAAAATAAAATAAAATAAAATAAACGAGGGGGGGGGAAGAACCATGCATGCCACTTTGGTCTCCTTGGAGTAAAAGGGGGTACTGTATATAAATTCAATATACAAATAAATAATAGAAGTTATGCATCCTTTCTTTCCCTTGGCATTTCCTAGGAGAGAAAGCTCAGTTGTGTGCGAAAGCAGCTCCAGTTCATATTGACTTTGGAGAGCACCCAACGCACCTTTTTCTTAAAAAAAACCCAAGATAACGAAGTAAAGACACACAGAGGCAAGAAGCAGCAAAACTCAGAGCTGGGGGAAAACAGACGCTCTCCGCAGCCAGCCACTCACTCACCTCTTTGAAGGAGGGTTTGTCCCAGCGCAACATGAAGCCAGAGAAGGAAGAGCAGAGCTCTGGAACTCATAGCAACTCCTGCGAGCGCAGCTACCTTAAACCCAGAACCTTGACGCCGCCGGAGAGACAGAAGGGAAGTCTGGGCGCAGTCATGTTAAGAGGACCACGCAGAGAGAATTCAGATTGGTGCTTGCTGTGCCACTCTCGCCTTGAGCTGAGATGCCCACCCTCCCCAGACTTTGCGAAGAGAGAGAGAGAGGAGAAAAATCTCCCTGCTCTCTTGCGAAATATCCAAGTCAGTTTTTTCCTCCGTCTCTCTCTCTCTCTCTCTCCCCCTCGCTCTCTTCCCCTTTTCTTTTTCCAAGTCGTAAATCCTTTCTGACAGGAGTGGCTTGCAGAACAACATCCCCCTCCTTCTTGTGGGTGCTGCTGACTTTTTTCTTTTTTAAAAAAGTTAGGCCAGCCTCCGCGGAATTGCGGACAGCTAAAAAGCAGGCATGGTCAGGCCAGTCCCTTGGGATGCTAAGCCTTGGAAAAAGAAAAAAGAGAAAAAGTTCCTGCGCTTTGAGTAGAGTTGCCAACTTCACCCCTGGATTCTGTAGCTGTGTCTGGAGCAGCGGCTCGATTTGAGGCAATTAATAGGCAATTAATGTCTGTGCTTCAGGTGTTGTTTTAATGTGTTTTTTTTTGGGGGGGTGTACTTAAATTGCATTAGAAAAAACTTCACATTTTTTTTAAGTGTCACCTGCTAAATGCTGTAAACCCGGCTGTTGTTCCTCTGCAAGAAAGGTTCACAAATGGTTGCCAATTTTTTCCTCTGGCAAAGCTTCAGTGCCTTTAGCAACTGAAAAAGTTGGCAATTGTTGCCTTTAAGACACACAGGGATTTATTTATTTATTTATTTATTTATTTAGGGTAGCTGGTGAAATTCCCTGGTGTTGTTTGCACCACTCTACCTGCTACACTTCTAGCAGGTACTTTTAAATACACAGGAACCTGGTTGGTTTAAAAAAGGTGGCAAACCTACAACATGACCTGGTGCAACTGAAACCTGTGTGTGTAAGAGAGTGTGTTTCTTCTCTTGGAGGTATATTCCCACTGATTTCAGTGGGATTTTACTTCCCAAGAGACTACGCATGTCATCACGGTCCTGAGGTTGCCAACTTTCCCTTGTGGCAAAGCTCCTATGCCTTCAGTACCTGGGGAAGTCAATGTTACTCATCAGGTGAAGCTTTTCCTGGCATGGAGACACAGGGAGGGCAGAGGATGGGTTTCTGCTTGCAATACAGCTGCCTTAATGCACCGGAGCCCTTTCTGAAAAAAAGTTGGTAGAATTTTGGGCCAAATTGATAATCTCCCTGGGAGAAGTCAAGCCTGGCTCCCTTCCACTTCCCTTCTGCCTTTCCTCCCAATATATCCCAAGGCCCTTGACTTCCTTTTTAAAGGAGAGAAATCTTTCCATATCTGCGGCTTGTTATTCCGTGTTACTTTTCCCCAGTGGAAAACCCATTAAAAGAAACTCTGCTCACAGCCCACGCAAATCCACCCTGGGCATTGAAACAGTTGTCATAATTTCCTACCTCCTCCCTTCATAAAAACATATTAAGGCTTTACGGACGGATCATATTTTTGCACACACCCCAATGGCATTTTTGTCAACACAAACTTCCTGGTATTAAATTCCAGAGGAATT